>NW_007360324.1:1658606-1942360 GCF_000271585.1 Trametes versicolor FP-101664 SS1
GGGGCACGGCGGACGCTGCGTCTGTCGGGTCCCGGGTGCCATCCCCGGCGCCCCGCTCAACGGCGGGGTCGGGGTCCAGTCGCGCCAGCTCCCCCACTCACGTCCCCTCTCCCGCATCCGCATAAACGAACCCTCAGCTGAGGTTCGTTCGCATCAAGAGCCCGCACGCGCATCCGTCATGCGCACATATACTACCATATGACGGTAGGACTGCTCCAATTTGCAGTCTGTTTCTATTCGTCTTCCTAGCGTGACCGTATCGCGTTCGAGCATACGGTATGACTGCCTCAATTGGCAGTCCTAAAAACAACTAAAACCTCCTCCCGCGACCGTATCGCGTTACAATCCGATAGTACTGCTTCAAGTTGCAGTCACTCTCGTCTTCTCACAACGTCCACATGGCGTTGTGTATACCTCACCACTACCACTCGTGCGACCGTCTCGCACAAATAAATTCAGACGGTAGCGCTGCTCCAATTTGCAGCCAAACATTGTATATAAATGTTTTGTGGTTCGGTATCGTCGAGGAGCCCCAATTGGCTCCTCCATCACCCTTGTATATAACCAATGGGTCGCGCACGCACCGCGCGCGACCTTGTATATTTCGGTGCTAGCACTGCTACGAGTTGCAGGCGTTCATCACACCATTGTATTATACAACACGACCCGTATGTCGTGTCTAGAGGGGGAGAGTGTAACGACCCAGGATCGGGTCGTTACGGGCATCGTACATCCACGAGCCCAGCGCCGTACGCGCTGGGCAGAGATAAGATAATGATGTATTAAATAGACGCGTGCGGCGTGCGGGTATTCGGAACCCGCGCGCCTAGTGCGGGCAGCCTTTCTACCTGCCCCACTATCCTACGAGTACGCCGAGCCTCAATAGAGCCCGGACCAGAGTACTTGCGGGAAAGGGGCTACAGATTGCGCCCCCCTATACGTGAGTTTTACAAGGCCATTTTCAGCATCGCGCATGCGCGCCACGATCGCCTCGGCACTGGCTCCACGTCGGATAGAGACAGCCACTAGCTGGCGCAAGCGCGGCACATCCATGGTTGCGATGGCCATGGAGAACCGTTTGTAGTCATCAAGCCGCTCAATGCAGGTCCCACGCCGACGGATATCGTTCAACTCCTGCCATGGATGGTGAGTATCAATCTGTGAAATGATAACCTATTCTGCTTACCTTGAGACGAAGTTTCTTAACCTCGGAGGTCAATGTCCCCGCAACATCGCGCATTTGCGCGTGGCTGCGGTACGCGTATGGTGTGTATTTCGATAGCACTGTGGCCCGGGCGACGATACCTGACCAATTCCTAGATGTTGGTACCGTGGTACACCGCATACACGCCAAAGCAGCTCCAGCAGCAACGTCGAGACAGCCGTCAGCCCGGATGACTAGAAGCTTTCCTTCGTCTTCTATGCCGCACACCTGGAATCCAACGGCACTGTCCTCGGCGTGGATTGCGAAAGGGTATGTGGTGTATGCATTACCAACAGGCCACGGGATCCTTATGCCACCACAGGGGCTCGTCCGACGAGTGTGGCCTTCGGAGAGAGTTCGATGGACCTGGGTAGAGACTGAAGGGAAAGGTGTGGAAGGCGGCTCTCCTAGTGCAGCGCAGGGGGCCGCTTCCTCTTCGGTCAGTGTGGCACTATCCGGTGTGCCTTCTACCGGGTCGTCAGGTTCAGAGTCAGAGCTAATCAAGCCGTTCATATGGTAGACTGGTGTTGCAATCGAGCCTGGTACATCATCAGGTAAGTACACATTTCAATATACACTGCTAGTGGAGCGTAATCACCTTCGGCGCTGTCCTCAGATGGCGCAGGCGACACCCGTCCACCCGGCACATGTGATGCGTCTTCCTCATCCTGTCCGCGGCCTCCAGAGCGAGACGCGGGTGCTGTAGGGAGCGCGTTCCGTGCGCACTTGCTAGAGTGGATGTGCACTTGGTAGGCCCAGTCCGATATGCGCGAGCGACCGAGGCTGATCCATTTGGCGCAGGGGCCGCAGTACTTCTCCCGAACTCCGTCAACCTCCCGGAGAGTTGGGTTGAACTCGGCATCAGGAGGAAGACCATCGTTTTCTTCCCGTATAGTGCCGATTATCTCCTCAGGATGAGCGTACATGGCCCCAGTTCTTTGTGCACAGACACTCTCCTCACCAGAGGAGTCATCGCCGCCATCCATTGCGTTCGGCCCACCAAGTACGGAGCTTTGATTATTGAGAGACTCCGAGTCCGAGTCGGAGCGTGCATCGGGTGAGCCAAGGCGGCGGCGCATGTAGAGGGTGTTCAGCCGCGTCCAGAGCCCGAAAGGTCTCCTCAGCCCAGAAGAAATTGAGGGAGTGCGCTCGATAGATGGGTCGTCAGACATAGCACGCAAGGAGAATTTAGTATCACGCAGCGTAGTTTTTCGTCGAGCAGAACGGTGTGTGTGCCGAATTAGGAAATTAGCCGCTCTCTGAGTATGGTGTCGGCCGTCTTTTTCCTCCCACACGATGTACTATGTCATGCATGATCGTATAAATTGCTCTGAACAACTCTCGAGTACCACACGAACTGGTAGATATATGATACACCATACTTTGCGGGCCCCGACAGAAAGTCGTGCAAGAAGTTCAAACTAGGACCCCGAACCGCTGCAGGGTATGGGATACGGGGGGTAGCTAGAAATGGGCGCTAACTTTCTGCCCCCCGCTTGCCCGGGACTCCCGGCAGACCTCTACGCCCATTCGACAAGTCGCGCGCCTAACGAGAATTCGCATTGTATGGTGCGTCCGTATTCCATTAATGAACTCTCGACCACTGTGTATACTTCGTGTCCCATCAAAGCGGACTGGACGATTGTACTACTAGTAGACGATGTACTAGTAGCTACGCGTACGTGCATACATATGCAGCATGCGTATTCGAACTCAGACATTCCCACGAGTACCTCACTACCTCCCGGTACATACGGTGTTCTGGCCCTGTGTGCTCTCATGTTTTACACTGTACAGCAGCAAGGCGTACAGGGCTTGTCAGATGACCACAGGAACAAAATAGAGATGTTCCCAAGCACACGAAAAACAGAGTATGGGATTCCACCCCGGTGGCAGCCCGAGAATCGGTTCCACGACCCGAAGGAATCGCCACGTCAGCTTAGCGCGGAGCACCGGATTTATACCAGCGCTCTTAGCCGAACTTCTCCAGATTCCAGACCGCCAATCCCCCCCTACACTTTTCCTACCACTCTGCTCCTGCACGTCGCGCGTAAGGCCCGTCGACATGGACGCACCATGGACGAAGACCGGAGAGGAAGTGCTGCAGTACTACGCCGTGGACCAGGCCAGGGGTCTTACGTCGGAGGCTGCTGCTAAGCACGCAGAACTTTACGGGAAGAACGGTGCGTGATTCCCGTCTGTATTGCGCAATTCGTCTTGTGGGTCCTCATATCACTCGCAGAGCTACCCGAAGACCCGCCAACACCACTATGGGAGCTCATCCTCGAACAGTTCAAGGACCAACTCGTCCTCATCCTCCTGGCATCCGCTGTCGTCTCCTTCGTCCTCGCACTCTTTGAGGACTCGGAGGGCTCGAGCTGGTGGAGCGCGTTCGTAGAGCCCCTTGTCATTCTGCTCATCCTGATCGCGAACGCGACAGTCGGTGTCATCCAGGAGACCAACGCGGAGAGGGCAATTGATGTTAGTCGTCCGTGTGTGAGAATCCGCCTCAGTCGGGCTGACTAACTCTTGCACAGGCTCTCAAGGAGTACTCCCCCGACGAGGCGAAGGTCCTCCGCGACGGACAGTGGACTCGTATTCATGCGACGGAGCTCGTTCCTGGTGATGTTATTTCCATCGCTGTCGGCGACAAGATCCCCGCCGACTGCAGGTTACTCTCCATCGCGTCGTCCAACCTCCGCGTCGACCAGGCCATTCTCACGGGTGAGAGTACCAGTGTCAGCAAGGTCCTTGACATCGTCGCGGACACTCGCGCTGTGAAGCAAGACATGATCAACCTGCTCTTCTCCGTAAGCATCATTCTATGAAATATGACGTCTGTCCCACGCTAACTCCGTATTTGTATAGGGCACTACCGTTGTGAACGGAAAAGGAACCGCTGTCGTTGTCTACACTGGACAGAAGACTGCTATTGGCGACATTCACAAGTCAATAACGTCCCAGATTAGCGAGAAGACTCCGCTGAAGCGCAAACTCGACGACTTCGGCGACATGCTCGCAAAGGTCATCACTGTCATTTGCATACTCGTCTGGCTCGTCAACGTCCGGCACTTCTGGGACCCTGCCCACCACGGCGCGCTCAAGGGTGCTGTGTACTATTTCAAGATTGCCGTCGCTCTCGCTGTCGCTGCTATTCCCGAAGGTCTCGCTGCTGTCATCACTGCTTGCCTTGCTCTGGGAACGAAGAAGATGGCTCAGAAGAACGCGATCGTCCGTAACCTGCCCAGCGTAGAGACTCTTGGCTGCACGAACGTCATCTGCTCCGACAAGACTGGAACTCTGACCACCAACCAGATGAGCGTCTCGAAGGTCGGTTCTTCGTTAATTATGCCGTGCGATGTTTCTGACAGATGGATTAGTTCACTGTTGTCGACATCTCCGGCATTCCTCGGGAATTCCTCGTCGAGGGCACGACCTTCGCGCCTGCAGGGTCGGTTCGCCCCGCTGATGGTAAAACCATTGCTGAAGTCCGCTCAGAGCCGCTGCAGCGCCTGGCTGAGATCAGCGCCATCTGCAACGACTCCAAGATCGTGTACCACGCCGTGAGTCGCATTTCTCTCCATCAAAATATTCATGGTCCAATATAATAATTGTGAACAGGACAAGAAGACGTACGCCAACCTTGGTGAACCTACGGAGGCTGCGCTCAAGGTCCTTGCTGAGAAGCTTCCATGCCCGGACGCCGAGCTTGCGAAGAACTTGCAATACCTCGAACCTGCTTTCCGCGCCAACGCTGTCAACGACTTCTACGAGAGCTCGATCCCCCGCCTCCTTACCTTCGAGTTCTCCCGCGACCGCAAGATGATGTCCGTCCTCGCTCGCAAGAACGGCACTGGTATCTTGTACGCCAAGGGCGCCCCGGAGTCTATCCTCGAACGCTGCTCCTCCGTCCTCGTCAACGGGCGCACCATCCCCATGATCCCCCAGCTTCGCGACGCCCTCCTCCAGAGCACGATCGCGTATGGCTCCCAGGGTCTGCGCACGCTTGCCCTCGCCTATGCGGAGAACCAGTCGCTCGACTTAGACTACTACAAGTCGGAGACCACTGCCGGGTACGCGCGCTTTGAAAAGGACCTGACCTTCGTGTCTCTTGTCGGCATGCTGGACCCGCCGCGCCCCGAGGTGCGCAACGCGGTCGCACAATGCCAGGCTGCGGGCATCCGTGTCATTTGCATCACTGGCGACAACAAGGGTACCGCGGAGACGATTTGCAGGCAGATTGGCATCTTCGGCGAGCACGAGGACCTCGCCGGGAAGAGCTACACCGGGCGCGAGCTCGACGATCTCAGCCCCGAGGAGAAGCTGAAGGCGGTTATGCGCGCTAGTCTGTTCAGCCGCACGGAACCGAGCCACAAGAGCCAGCTGGTTGACCTCCTGCAGAGCCAGGGCCTCGTCGTCGCTATGGTGAGTGCATCGTTCAAGCTTGTGTTAGCAGTTCGCTAATTTCCACGCTTCAAAGACTGGTGACGGTGTCAACGATGCACCTGCACTGAAGAAGGCGGACATCGGTGTGGCTATGGGCAGCGGCACTGACGTCGCCAAGTTGGCCGCCGACATGGTACTCACCGACTCGAACTTCGCGACCATCGAACAAGCCGTCGAGGAGGGCAGGTTGATCTACAACAACACGAAGCAGTTCATCCGCTACCTCAGTGAGTCCACACTTGACGTTGTTCACCCCGATTAATTGCTAACGCATGTTCAGTCTCGTCCAACATCGGCGAGGTCGTCAGCATCTTCCTCACGGTCCTTCTTGGCATGCCCGAGGCACTCATCCCCGTCCAACTCCTCTGGGTCAACCTCGTCACCGACAGTCTGCCCGCGACCGCGCTCGGCTTCAACCCGCCCGACCACAGCATCATGCGCGTTCCACCGCGTGATAGCCGCGAGCCCATCGTCGGCAAGTGGCTGTTCTTCCGCTACATGGTCATCGGAACCTACGTCGGTGTCGCGACTGTCGCCGGATACGCTTGGTGGTTCATATTCTACACCGAGGGACCCCAGATTACCTTCCACCAGCTGGTACGTCGTAGCTATCCTCTTCTGTCAGGCAAGGCTAACATAGCTTGCACGCATAGACGAACTTCCACCAATGCTCGACGCTGTTCCCCGAAATCGGCTGCGAGATGTTCACGAACGTGATGGCGCAAAAGGCGACGACGATGTCCCTGTCCATCCTCGTCACCGTCGAGATGTTCAACGCGATGAACTCGCTGTCCGAGAACGAGAGTCTGTTCCGCCTGCCGCTCTGGCGGAATCCGTTCCTCGTCGCCGCGATCGCGCTCAGCATGGCGCTCCACGTCGCGATCCTCTATATCCCCGTCTTCACCGTGAGTACTCCCGTGCTCCCTTGGCGGGCTTGGTCTAACCGTGCTCCTTTTTGCAGACGCTCTTCCAGATCGCGCCGCTGAACTGGACCGAGTGGAAGGCTGTATTGTATCTGAGCGCACCCGTGCTGCTCATCGACGAAGTTCTCAAGTTTATCTCCGTGAGTGTTAACGTCGATCATATAGGGTGGCATCGATACTAACCTGCACGTTCTCTACAGGCAACATTCGTCTCGCCGCCGACAAAGCTGAAGGCGGAATAGACGTCCCGGGATAGAGATTACACATACGTGCACGTTAGGACTTTGTAATGACTTGTAATGGCTGGAATAGTAGAGCTACTTGAGCTCGAGCTGCACCATCTCCCCCTCACGCAACTTGTTTACCGGACTCGGAGGTAAGTAGGGGTTGTCTACAACGACCGATCATGACGGTACAGGGAGAGAATTAGTCAATCTGCCCCATGGCTGAGTTGGTTACAGCGTCCGACTGTTAAGAAGCGAGTCTTCGGTCATCGGAAGGTCGTGAGTTCGAGCCTCACTGGGGCAGCTGTTTTGCTCCTTCGCAGGGGAAAGTATGTACTGAGGTTTGGGGAAAACGGCAGCTTCTTGTATGTATGTGGCCACCTCTTCCGCAACTCCGGGGTCGACGTTCTTTTTTTTTGACGGAGCTTATCACGCGCGGTAGGCATGTACCTTTCGTGATAATTGCTGAGCGGCGAGGGTGATAGCCTCTGTGCTCGTCGGCGTCCGTACGGAGGAAATGCTTTACGCACGCAGGTACGCTGTACCCCAGTGTGGGACTGCATGTCGATCCGTACGGTCTCGGGTCATCCCGCCCCCTGAACGTACAGTCGCAGCGGCCTACCCACTAAAACCTCCTTTTCTCGGGTCCAGTCTGCCGGTAGGCGGTGTTCATCGCGCAAGGTTTTCTCCCAGGTCGCACACACGGCCGTCGCTGGTATTGCCCGGTTGCCAGCAGTTCTCTTGCTCGCGAGGGAGCGGTCTAGGTGGAGGCGGTGCGAGATCATCTTCATCCATCGGTTCTCAACATAGGTATGCTCTAGATTTCCCGGCAAGGGCTCCCTCTCGCCTATCACACGTTCGCAGCGCAGGACCCAGATGAGGTACGCCGTGTCCGGGAGGACAAGTCGTGCCAGTCTCGTAGCGCCATGGAGCAGCTCGCCGTCCGCATTCAGGACGGAATAAGTATGGGCGCCCAGGGCAAGCCCGACGTTAACTTCCGGGAGGTCAAAGCCCTTCTTCTTCAGCAATCCACGGGCCAGCGCCCACGCCGTTTGCTGACCAGGCACAGTACATTGGGTCAAGATGTGCTCCATGGACTCTAGCACACCGCACACCGAGCAGAGAGCTCGTCCCTCGTACCCAGGTATGTGGCTCCAGAATTTCCCCACGCGGTGGCTCCCGTGCAAGGCTTTCCATACAAAGTCTCTTGTTTTCTTCGAGATTGGGTCCTTCCTGAGTGAGCACCAGACCGCCTCTTCAGTGGGCTTGACAGTTGACGCTGACATTACCGCCTGCTGCACCAGGATCATAATCCGGCCTGTCTCCTTCCGGGTCGTGACACCGTTCCACTCGCGGACACCATGGTACGCCGCTCGCTGTGTCAGGTACAAAATCGATGCGCCACGGACATTGTATCTAGCCGGAGCAGGCAAGAAAAGGGGGCGGTAGGTAGGCGGAAGCGCAGCCCCTTCCCCGGCCAGACGGTCTGCTTCCTCATTTCCCCTAACACGTGCATGGCCTTTGACCCATTTAAAGGTTGTCGGCGCACTCCTCGTGCGCAACAGTCCCACGAGATCGCGGAGAGCTGCGGCGTTCGCAACGCCCAGCCAACCTCGGCGCTCCCACATGGGCAGGTGCTTCGTCAGTCCGTCCACTACGTACTTCGAGTCGCTAACCACATGCATAGGCGCGAACGGGGGCACTTTCTGATGGGCTAGGGTTACCGCATATATCTCTGCTATTTGGTTTGTCTGTTCATCGTATGGCACTCGCACTCCTTCATTACGCTCATCATTTTCACCAAACCAGGCGCCGCTCCCAGCACTCGCACATCCCGTGCCATTGCCGCGGGCTGACCCGTCCGTGAAGACTTCAACCGCTTCCTGCAAGACTTGGAAACGGCTGGACGGACGCAGGGCTGGCCGTACGTCCACCGTCGCCGTCGGGACAAAGACACGCAGGGATTCAGCTATCGGGGCGTCTGTGGACATCGAGGGGTCAAACAGCACACGGTCGTTCGCTACACGTGCGGACACATTCTCCCTCTTCCTTCTCGACGTGAGAGTCAGTCCGTCCCCGTTGCCCCTCCGTCTCGGGTTCCATTTCTCCACTATCCGACCCACAATCCTCGCTGCAGCATTCGCACAGCGGTGCGGGTTGTCACATCCATACAAGGATCGGTCTCGTTCACAATGGTTGCACGGGCAGCAGGGACGGGGGATGTGGTTCAGGTCCAATTTCGTTAGTCTCTCTGCAGCAGCCTCGCATTGTTCTACCGTTCTAACTTGGTGTCCATTCCGGAGGCATCGGCACCCCGGTGAGTTCTCTGCGCATCGACCCGGGGCTCGTCCAATGTGGCTCCAGACAGGTAGCTGCGCGCGGAGGTTCTCCGTGGGGTTACTTGCATCACACCTGACGTTATACTTCTTCGCGGCCTTCATCATGTTCTGGAGGCATCGGGGCATGCCAGCTTTGGTACGTGTACTGACGTTCCACGTTTGCAGGAAGGTGTTTACTCTAGCTGGTAGTTCCGTGGTTTTCGAGTCCGAGGCAACAGCTCGTGCCAGCAATGCATCCGCCAAGTGCGTCCACATCGGCCTTTTGAGGCCAAGGCCAAGGTACGTTCTGAGCCACATCAGGTTTATTGCGTCGTTGCGGGCTTTTATGTCCAGCAGGTTCAGACCCCCCCTACTCACAGGCTCATACAGTACTTCGCGTGCTATACGGGGGTGTGCATCTCCATTCCATAGGAAGGTTAGCATAATTTTCGTCAGTCTCTTCTCCACGCTTTCAGGCATCGTCTGTACTACCGCACGAAACTGTGTTCGGCCTGCCAGTTCGATTCCTATCGCCAGCTTCCTTCCATTTAGGGTGGGCTTCCCCTTCGCCCACTTCGCGAGGTTCGTTTCAATCGTACTAATAACCGGGGTCCACGGCGCAGCTTGATCAATTTCGTTTCCGATCCACGCTCCCAGGCAGCGAATAGCTTCGCCATCTTTGACAATGTGAACCGATCCGGGGATCACGCCGCCATTCGGGGCGAGCCTTCTCGTCGTGATCACTTGTTCACGGTACTCAGGCGAGCCAATCGGTAAGATCTCAGTTTTCTCTGCGTTAAAACGTGCACGGGCTGCCCGGCACCACCTCGCCGTCACTTCACAGACATCAGCATACTCATCGTTGCTGCTCAGGTAAACTGTTGTATCATCCGCGAACAGCTTTGCTATGAGTCTCTCCGCTTCACCAGGGATTCGGAGTCCACGTAGACCCGACTTTCGGAGGGCACACGCCAGCGGTTCTATAGCTAAGTCGAATATCAGGCAGGAGATCGGGTCGCCCTGCCGGACGCCCCGTGTTATTCTGAAGAGGGCACTGCGCACTCCATTGACGATAACACAGCTCTCCGCCCCAGCATATAGGTGCATGAGCGTCCGGACAAAATTCTCCGGGAAATTCATCCTACGGAGGACAGCCCAGAGGTATGTATGGTCGATTTTGTCGTATGCTTTCTCCTGATCAAGGGCCACAATAGCTCCATTTACTTCCTCCGCCTCTGCGTATTCTATCATCAATTGCGACAGTTTGATATGGTCGAAGATTCTTCGGCCTGGGATAAATCCCGCCTGGTCAGGGTGTATGATGGCGGGTGCAGCTTCGACAAGCTTGGAGGCTAGGGCCTTGGTCATGATTTTGTAATCAGAATTTAGGAGCGTGATTGGGCGGTAGTTCCCGATCTCGCGCTTGTCTTTTTTCAGCTTGTACACAGGGCATATCCAACCGTGCGCAAAGTTCGACCCGGGGACAATTCCGTGCTTCTCGATGTCGTTGAAGACTCCCACCATTGCTTTGGTCATGTCCACGGCCGGTTTCCCCTTCTTAATCGCCGCTCTGTACCAACGCTCATACGCCTTCCAGATTTCCGTGGGTATCCCGTCTAGCCCCGGTGCTTTGCCTGACGCAGCATCCTTAATCGCGTCCGCAACATCGTCTCTCGTGAGTCTCTGGGCCAGTTCAGCCTTCGCATCGTTGCTAAGCTTCGCTTCCGTGTCCACAAGCGCTTCTTCGATGTATGCTTCGTGGATTTCCCCCTCCTCCAGCGGGTCGTCACGTTGTAGGTCGTCATAGAAGGAGCGTGCTATCTTGGCCATCGTTTTGGAGTGGTTCGTGTAGGTCGGGGGGTTTGACCCTGGTTGGAGCATTGTATACATAACTTCAGTCACTTCAGGTGTAGTATTTCCTCTCATCCAGTATTTCGTCATAGTTTCACTTTGCGCCCAGTGTCTTGCAGCAATCTCACTGCGTTTCCAGCCAAATCGTTTTTGTTCCAGTTTAGTGAGTCTATCTTGCAAGATCGCGGCTCTTTCTGCTCGTTGCTCATCCATCTCCGCTCGCGGGATCTCATCTCCTCGCGGGTTCAGGGTTTCATGCAGGTCGCTCTTCAGTCTGTCAATTCATTTTTGCATTTTCGGGATCTTCTGTTTCGCTCTGGCTCTCGCAGCAGCAGCAAGTTCGTGTTTGAAGGCGGCGTACGCGGTCTGCGGGTTATCCTCCTGGGTTCTCTCTGTCATACAGCCAATCTTGCGCGTCAGATTAGCAGCAAGCGCTAGCATAGTCTTCTTCATCTCCTCGTCCTCCAGCAGGTGCACAGGCCAGACCCATCTGCCTTTGCCAATAAACGGGGCCTTATAATTCTCCACCGCCACAGCTACCATTAGGTGATCAGTCGGTATACCGGGTTCCACTATACACCACTCGGAGCAGTCCTTCATCATCGGGCGCCGGACATATATTCGGTCTAGTCGGGACTGGGCAGCAGTGCTCTCCTGGAGGTAAGTAAATCCTTTGTCCAGCGGGTTAGCGCCTCTCCATCCATCAACGATCGAAAGCTTTGTGCACAGGTCCTGGAGTGCTTCGCGCGGTGCCTCCGGGTCCTCTCTGGGAGGTAAACGGTCCGCCTTGTCCTCCACGACGTTACAGTCCCCTAGCATGAAGTCCACACGGCCAAGATTAGCGTTCTCAAGCTCTTTCCAGAAGTCGGCGTTCGCAGGTGCGTCGTTCGGTGCATATACATTCAGCAGTTTGAGTGTTCTGTCTTCTGACCACTGTATCGACATCAGTGCAGCCCGTCCCGGGATCACAACTCGCATAGTCACGGCACTGTCCCTTAGGACCCTCTTGTTCACAGCAAAGGCAACACCCCGTGCACCAGTGCTATTCGTGGGGTCCGGCGAGTGGTATACGGTCATGTTTCGCCCGAAGATGTCGTTCAGCCTGGCCGCTCTTCGGTCATCTAGGTGCGCCTCCTGTAGAGCGAGCACCGCAAGTTTCTGGTCCCTGACTAACTGGTTAACAAGCATCCATTTGCTAGATCCCTCGAAGCCGCTCTCCGTTCCGTATCCACGCATATTCAGACTTGCAATCTTAATCCGCGCTTTCGATCTCGGTTTGCGGGTTCGCGGGGTCGTCGCCTCATTCTCTCTCTCCCCCGACCCCGCCGCCGCATCCAGGGCGTCCGGTCGCGGCTGGCTGCCGCCGTCCTCGGGAGCCTGGGCGCGGGGCAGCGTCCCCGCGGCCGTCCGGTTGTCCTCCCTGTTCGCAGCGCTGCCGCCGTGTTCGTCGCCGCCATCATCGGTGCCAGGGTTGGCAGACGGGTCACCAGCACCTCCAGCAGCGCCGAGGCTCGTGCCGTTTGCCTGATTTGTGTACCGCGTGTCATCGTTTCGGTTTAATGTGATTCTGTTGTTGGTGGTTGGCAATTTCCCGTTCCGCTTCAACCAGAGCGGGCGGTCAGAAAGCATATCCCGGCTTTCACGGTCGACTATGCACTCGGCGCGTGACTGCCTCCTTCCGCAGCAGTACTGCACACTGGCTTAAGCTTCTCAGCACGGCACGTCGAGACCTGAATAGGTCGCCGTTGTTGTGATGGCCTCCCGGCTTTCCTGCGCTCGCAAGCCAGTATATTTGGGCACGGGAGGGACCTCGCTCGTCAGCAGGTGGTCAGGTGCGGGTACTGGTCTGCTGCGTTTGTTTCGCTCGTGGATGGGGCGGTCAGTTTCATCCACAGTCCAGACAAGTGTTTCCTCACTCTCCGTACATCGTGCTTCTCAGGATACTGACATATTTCGTCAGGCAGAGTGTCGGGGCACGCTTCACAGAAGTCCTCGTTCCATCCCGTCTACACACGCGTAGCCAGATATGTGCAAGCGATCGTGAATTAGCGTCTTCAACAAGAGTCTGTACAGGCGAAGCGCAGGGCGTGTACTGAGAGTCCAAGATTCAGGTAGTAGTCAGGCAGGGTGTATGTATGGGAGCTCGGGTCGTTAGTTGGGGGGCGGTACACTACTAGGAGCTATGTAGCAGAGTGAGAATGCAAGAAGCTAGCAAGATGATACGTCAAAAACGGCGGGGACGCCTCGCGGTCACGAGTCCGCAGGCGCGCTACTGGTGCCAGTCGCCCTCCGAGGGGCCTCCAGCGTGCCACGGCTCGCTGCTCAACTGGCGGCCCCGGTACGCGTGCCCACGCGGCTGCCCATGGTCGTGTCCGCTGCTCGTGCTCTCCCCCGCTGGGCCCTGCTCGGACAGGCCCAGGCGCGGGCCGCCCTCGTTCTCCTCCTTCGGTTCAATCCACGTCGAGGGGCCCGCGTACGTGTTGGGCCGGTAGTTCTGGGGGACCGAGTTGCGGAAGCCAGCGTACCGCGCCTGGTCCGGGTTGTTGATCTGGATGCCATGCTGCCCTGTCTCGCCCCATTGCGGTGGGGCAGACGTGTTCCTCGTCTGCTGCGCGGGCCAGTTCTGTCGGCGGGCCGTTCGCGACTGCTGCTGGCGGGCTTGCTGCTGCGGGTGTTGCAGCTGCGGCTGCGGCTGCTGCTGGGGAGGGGGCGGGTTCGAGTTTGGTGGCCGGCTGGGGGCGTACGAAGGCGGCGGCGCAGTGTTCTGGCGCGCTCCTTGCGTCTGCGAGTACCCCAGGGGGCGGCCGGTGTTCGGCGCGCTGCTCTGCGCCCTCTTCGGCGGGTCCGGCGTCGGGCCAAGTCGCTCAGCCCATCCCTTGATGGCCGCAAAGGGGCACTGCGCATATACGTGGTCACCGCCGTGGCACGCAACACACCGGACCGGGTCCAGAGGCTTCCCAGTCGCCTCGAAGCGGCAGTCGATGGGGAACTCGAAGAGCGAGCTGCGCCACTCCTGCCAGCGGTAGACGTCCGGCGTGGGCGGCTTACAGTAGACCTGGGCGATGTAGTCGGCCTCCTCGCCGTTCACAAACGTCGGGTATGTCTTGACTTTGATGGTGCGGAGAACCTTGCGCGCGGCCTCCAGCTCAGGCTCCGTCGGGTCGCGGTCGGTGGCCCCAGTCATGATCGTGGCGAGGTAGGGGAGGCGGCCTTTTTCAGCATAGATCCTCTTGATTTCGCGCTCAATGACGGCGGCGTTGCCTTGTTGGAAGCCGCCATAGGACAGGAGGTACTCCGGGACAGTCTCGAACGCGCCGTGGATGTGGAGTGTCATGAGGAGCATCGGCCACACGCGCTGGCGGAGAAGCATGCTCCATTCCTCCGGCGTCAGTCCGTACAGCAGCCAGGCGGTCGTGAAGTCTCCCTTTCGTTCGCAGTTAGATTCAGGGTCCGGTGAGACATAGAGGAAGTCGTCGCGCCCCAGAATGGTCGAGACGTGGCTGAGGAAGAGCTTCTTCGCCAGTCGCGCGTGCGCGCGGTCGCGCATGTCACGCTGCCACTCGATTTCCACGACGACCCAGGTTCTAGGCTCTAGCTCCTCCTTCCAGCTCTCGATTTTCTGCGGGTCGAGGCCGCGGATGAGGTCGTGCGGGCCCATCGGGTGCTTGACCGGATACCCGCCCTCCGGCGGAGGGATAACCGTCAGCTTCCCAGCACGGGTGAGGGCCTCCGCTCGGGTGGGGCGCTCCGCCAGTTGCTTCGTTTCCTTCGCCTTTCCCTTGTCGTGACTCGTGTGCGTCGATGAGGGGGCGTTCTCAGTCATCGGCGGGGCAGGCACGGGACTGGCAGCCGCGAGTTCGTAGGTCTCAAGCGGCGGAACTGGGGGGTCACGGACGTGTGGGGGGTGCGCGAAGTTGGGGCCGTCGACGTCCATCATGACGAGATCACGGCCAGCGGGCGGCGCTTGGGCGCGCGGAGTGGGATTGGGGGGCTCGCCGCTGCTCGGGGGAGCGGCCAGGGCAGCCGAGAGCGCCACGGGCGTCAAGGAGGCCGGGAGGGGAGGGCAGACGCGGGGAGAGCCGCGCTCAACGGGCTCAGGCAGCGCGTGGCTCGCGTACGCGTTTTGATACACTGCCGGGCTCTGGTGCGTTAGCGTGGGGGGCGCCGCGAGGTCGGGGTTGAGAGGCCCGCCGTTCTCAAGCCTCTGCGCGTTCTGGTAGAAGCGCCAGAGGTAGTCGAAGGTGTCTTGGTCCGGCGGCGGCCTCACAGAGTTCAGGTCTCCTCTGCCATCGTTCAGGGCCAGGGGATGGGGGTTCGCGGCTCCGTACGGCTCAGTCGCCGTTTGCATCGATCCCGGTACGGGCGCGTTCGGGGCGCACACAGCAGGGGCCCATGGCGCGCTCGGAGACGGCTGGACAGTCATCACCATGTTCTGGCCGTCACGGAAGGTCGGGGCAGGGGCTGCTTGAGTCAGAGCTTCGGTGCACATCGCGGAGCCATTCACGCCACGCCAGAGGGCTGCAAGATAATCAGGAGAGACGTCGCATATGTTTAAAGTTTTCTCACAATCAGGGCGGCTCCCGTCCGCGCGTTCAACTAGTACATTCCCGATGTACTTGTCACCGGTGAGGGGGTCAATGACAACTTGTGCCTCTCCGCGCGGCGTGTTGCACATCGTCGCGTTAGTCGGATACACCGCAGACGCAGGCGTAGCCTGGCCAGGTCGGGCGCCGAGGTCGCGATCGTCCGCAAGCTGAATCATGGATGCCGTTCTCTGGCGCTTTCTCGAGTGGTTCCCCGCTTCGACTGGCTCGCGGTTCACATCGTACGCTGGCAGGACGTAGTCGCTCGGTTTCGTGCGCGCGAGGTCAGCGTGTCGATTCGGGGCAGGCGTAGCGGGCGGGGGAGGTTGCGTAGCGGGGGACGGCGTGCGGAGTGTTCCTTGTGTGCTGGCCATGGGGATCTGGTCGTCATTGTGCTTTGGGGCCGCCGTCTCGAAGCCCAAGGGGCCCAGACGTTGGCCCTTGCCTGCCGGCGTCGGTGAGACTTCGTTTGATCTCAGCGGGGACGCGTCGGTGCGCGACGTCTCATCGGGTGGAGAGTCACTCGTCGGCAAGGCCAACTATATATTTGTTAGGTATGCAGGTTACTCGGTCGTCTGTCCTCGCACCTCAGTACCGGCTCCGGCGGAGCAGCGGGGGCCGTGCTCGGGATCCGCGCGCTCAGGGCGGTCATGTTCAGCTCCATAGAGACTCGGGGCAGTCGAGAGGTGAACCGTCGGCGTTCCGGTCGCGCTCTCCGGGGAGGAGAGCCAGTAATGGGCGTCGTCCGCCATGCTGAGCAGTCGAGTGGGGGGTTGGTAGCTGGGAGGGGGGCGAGCGCCCCTCCCGGGGCATCCGCCTCGCACCTTAAATCATCGCGCGGGGGGGGGGCTTTCTCGGCTCTCTTCTCGCGCAGACGTTCAGGCCTCACACTGGGGCTTGATCGTGCAGTCCTGGCAGGTAGTACAGGCGAGCGTCCACGAGCGTAGAAGTTGTCTGTCCGCATCCGGCTCCGGGCGGGCGGGTTCTTAGTCAGCGCGCCGTTTGCGACCCAATTTGGGCCGCGCGCACGGTTCCTCGTATGCACAGCGCCCCTTTTGGCCATCTTCTACATTCGTCCAGGCCGCATTCGTCCACTCGCGCGTCCGTCGTAGCTCCTTCCGGCCTGCCGTTCAGATCCTCCTCAGGCATCTCGGCTGTCGTCGGCCGACTCATGTTTAGCAGCAGGTCCCGGACAAAAGCGGTAAGTCGTTCCTCACTCGGACATTTCTACTTTCAAGTTGTTGTTCACGGTTTGCAATAGTGTCTCTCGCATCTTCCACTCACGCGCCATCGCGCGCCACTTCTGGGGCGGTACTCCAGACTCAGGTTCGTGATTGGTTAAGGATTTCAGGCTTGCTTCGGGACGCTGCGTAGGGTACAGCTTGCAGCGCGCTGCGTCGGGCCCCGGGTGGCTCGGTCGGATTTCCGCCGTTCATCGCACCGCGGCATGTCGCGCAGGGCCCGTGGTCATGCTTCTGTCGCGGGGTGTTTTATTTCTTCAAGGTGCCCTATGTTCGTTTCACGGATCCCCGCTAGTCAGTCGCATTTCTCCAGTGGTCCGTCAAATCCAGTCACCGTTCGTTGCGGCTCGTGTCTAGCGGTCTGGCCTTGCAGCCGTTATATATTTCTCGCGCCAGCAGGGATTGACTCGCCCAGATTTCATCCATTTCGGCAGTTTCGGTTGCACTCGCACATTCAGCCGTATCATCCTTGTTTATTCCGGGCTCGTTTGCTTCACCATTGGATCACTCCGCTAATGCTCGCGCATCAGTTCACTTCGTTCGCGCATGCTTCCGTCGTGATTCAGGTCTTAGCAGGTGCGCGTGGATGATCGGGTATCATCGGCGTTGCTTCATTTCTGCTTACTTTCCGCTCAGGTGCTCAGTTCATCGCTGCGTCGGCAGCGTCCGCACAGGTAATTCCGGTCAGTCTCCCGTAGGCGGGCTGTTCGTTGGTTAGGCTAGTGATGCCCATCGCCCGGGGTACATGTTGTTCTGTCCGTTCCCAGACTCCGCTGCCCCTCCGTGCCTCCTTCGCCTGCTATTCCCTGCACTTCGTCCGTCGCTCTCGTCCACGCTCACCGACACGCCTCAGCCGTCGTATGCAGGCGGTTCATCCTCACTCTCCGAGTCCTCCGTCGGCCGTTCATCCCTCCAGATGCTGTACGTTCGTGGGCGGACGTCTGCGTTTCTCTCGATCTTGATTTGGCGTGTGTGGAGGAGGAGGGGGAGTAGGAGCGTCCTCGCCGCTCTTCTCCAGATCTCGAAGCGTACCATTTCACCCTCGGCGTGCGGAGTCGCCAGGTACGCAAACTCCGTGAGGGATCGTCTGTCCTCGTTTCTGACAACGAACTCCGTTATGGCCAGCTCCATCGTTCGCACTGCGGTGATCGTCCCTTCAATGTTCGTCAACTCCGACCAGTACTTCGTAGGTCCTCTCGCCTGTCCTCTCTCGCCATCGTCCTCAGTCCTCTCTCTCAGGAGTTTGATTCGGATGCGCTGGCCAACGTGGAGTGGGATGGCAGGGGGGATGGTGACGTCGAAATATACCGTGTCCATGATGGTTGCCCGCCTCGGGAGGCCAGCGGGTGCACTTCCTCTCGGATGGGCATAGACTGTTGTGGCAGCGGCCAGGTTGTGCTGTGCGGTGGGCATGGCTGTGGGGGGAGGAGGAGAGAAGGGAGACGCGGGTGTTGGGGTTGCATTTTAAATAGGGGGGCCCTGCTTGGATGGGAGGGCCTTAGGTTTGCATTATAGCTGGCGCCACTCCAGCGTTCTACACTCAATAATTTGGAGATCCTTATAAATTTCATTGGCTCTCTTAAAGCCTATATTCTGGGTCTTGGGTGTGTGCTAGGCCCTAGGTGTGAGAGTTGGTTGGCAGGGTCCAGCCTTGTGTCTGTGTGGGTTCCTTACTCTCTAGTACTCTACTCTCTGTAGTCTGGCATCCACTGCAGTCCTACCAGGTTTCAGGGGCCTCCAGTCCCTAGGTCATGTGGGTTCTTCATGCATCAGTAGGAGGTAGGCCTGTGACAGGAGTGGGAGGGGGCGCCGCCCTTAATCGGCGCGCTTAACCTCTTGCATTTAAAGGCAGTCTTCAATGCCTAGGTCCCCTTCTCCCTAGAATTTGGGTATACCAGCAGACACCCTTGGGTTTGTCATATTAGGGACGTTTCGTACTGAGGATATAGTTCATGAAACAGTCAGGAATTCTTGGTTTACAGGTAGAGGGGAGGTCAGCACTCTTGAGGGCCCCCCTCACCTTCCTCAGGCTTCTGGACATTCATCCCGGCTTGGCCAGAAATTTAGGGCTCAATTCCACCGCTTGGAGTGCCTTGGTTATGTTTTCCTCGCCCGCCCGGGGCCAGCTTTATGATCTTATCATCCACTCCTTCCGGATTCGGATGCTTCTTGATCTAGGCGCTCTACAGGCGCTTATCTCTCAAAATTCCGCGTCGTACGATATCGGGCTCAGGGTGCACTCAGCAGTGCGGGGTTCCCTCGGTATGCAGGAGAGGGAGTCGTTCTCTATTCCATACGCATTTTAGACCTCTGCTACAGAGCAGGCATCCACGCTTACACGCAGGCATCCACGCTTGCGCGCGGGCATCTACATCACGTAGGCGTCGGCCCTGGCCCAGTCTCTGGCAGCAGGACACACATCCCACACTCTCCCTCCTAGTTCTAACATCACCCGGGGTCGCAGGCAGCCAGCGGGGAGTTTGGGTCGGTTCTGTACGGTTCCGTTGCCTTGTTGTTTGTGCTATGCCTTCCTCACACTTGGGGAATAGCGTGGGAATAACATTGATGGTGGTGGTACAGAGTCAAGGCGCCCCGGGGGGGGGGGGGGGTCGACGTTCTTCCACCTCGCTTATAGGAGTTGGCGTGATAACGGGACAGCTTTGTCTCTCGTCAACTTGAGAACAAACTAACCACTTACGACAATACACCACCGATCGGTGGTTCCAAGTGAGAGGTAGCACTCAATTACCGGCAAGACCTATCTTGTTGATGGGGCGCCGCTGACGATGCCAAGTGGAGGACCTCGACATCCACAAGCTTGCAAGCGGTAGAGGGCTAGGCCGTCGGAAATTTCAGCGGACGCGTGCCATCCGCATTAATGCAGGATCTATCACCGGTGGGTAGATGAACCACTGGCAGGCCGACAGGTTCCATGCATCGACGCACCGGCAGCAGCACCACGTTCCACGGGCGTCCGGCAGCAAGCAGACAGCGAGCATGCACCGCACCGTGTCGAACCTTGCCAGAAAATAGGCGTGACAGGCTTCAACAGGCTCGTCCCCCGAGTTCGGTCCGATGGAAGGAACCTTGCAGGTCGTGGTGGGCACCGCTGCATGGCGAAGCTGCGCAGGCGCATGCACACAACGCTGCACCGCGGTCGAAGCACGCCCGAAGCCGCCCGCGCGCGCAAGACGTCCAGACGAAAGAGGCAGTCGTCTACGTTCGCGCACCCGGCGCGGTGCCACTCCTTGGCTCCCGAGCCTCACCCCGACGGGCGCGTGCCCCCGGGGGCATATGTGCTACTGGCGATGCGCTGACGATAACCCCCCGAACCCTCGACGTCGCGTTCGATTTTTGGGACGCTCCGCGGGCTGTCGGTGCCAGAATATCGATGGAAACATACCGCACCCGCGACGGGCCCCCATGGCCCCTTGGCCGAATATAAACCGTCGCGCGAACGCCACAGCACACGGCGCGGGCCCGACGGCAGAACGGTTTCGCTCGTTGGTGTGGTCATGGACCAGCGGGGCGGACGTTCGCGACGGAACACGCCCATCGGAATGCGTGCCGCGACGAGTTACGCGCACGGAGGTCGAGTGGGGCAGGGTGCGCCGGCGGGCGGCGCGGGCGCGTCAACGATCGCGAGCTCGAGGACGGCCGAGGAGAGCGGGGCGACCGGTAATCAAGCTCGGGCTCGAGATCCCAACAAGCGAGATGCGCGCGGGCCGATGCGGCGCTGATCGTGGAACATGCAATATTGGCGAGATCTGATGCGCGCGATACTCAAAATACCTAACCTCGTTGACAATGTCGTACCAACGCGCCTTGGCCGATGACCAACCTCTCCTCCCCATTGGCCGTTACCGGACTCCAGGAGTCCGGTCGGGGACATGGGTCAGCGCAGGGTATAAGTTATAGCGTCGAATAGCAATGACGAATATGACTGTTACACAATGTACACCATCCAAAGAACTATTAGCAGGCGTCCGCCTTGGGCAAACAAGCAGCCGTACGGGACCGCGCTATGCGGACGGGCGGGCACCCACCGCCGTACATACAACGAGCCGAGGAGATTCGCTCAGACACGGTCCTCGCCGTCGCCCGCAGCGGGCACGGAGCCGGTCGGGGCACGCGAACGCGAGTGCGAGCGTGCAAGCTCTTCGGGGGGAACGACATCGAACCCACTGCGCCCAAGCTCGGAGGGAAGCAAGGCGGTATCGTCGAGGGCCTCCTCGGCGAGCAGCGTGGCCGTCTCGGCGTCGTCTTCGGTCGGCGCAGCAGGCGTTTCGCTCGACCGGGGACGCAGGAAGCGCGGTGGGTTGACCATGTGGTTGAAGAGGAACTGTTGGATGGTAGACGATCAGTCACTATGAAATCAGCAAGTAGGTTAGACACGTGTTGGCACTAACCGTTCCGTATCTGCATTGTGAAGAGAGTGCGTGAATATCGGGATGGTCTTAGAAGCATCATATCACTTACACCAGAAGCGCGAAACCAGCGACCTGCAGGAGGGAGACCGGCCAGGCGAGCACCTCCCAGCCAAGCCCGAGACTAACGATCCAGATGCTGAGCGTTCTGCACGAGTCGATCACGCTGCGCGCCGTCGCGCTGATATGGCGGGTCACGCTGAGGCCGAAGAAGTTGAAGAGCGAGATGGATAAGGCGATGACGACGCCGGACCACAGGACCGCGGGGGTGTCGACCATCTGGTGCCAGCCACGCGGCAGATCGAAGAACGGAGACACGGACGAGAAGCGCGCGAGAAGCGGCATGGCGAGGACGATGGTGAGCGCGCCGAACAGCCCCTCATAGCCCACAGCGACCAGAGAAGGGACGGAGTAACGGGTAAGAATCTTCTCTGTGTGCGCAGCGTGGGAAGTGGACTGCGTAAGACGCTGTTTGCGCGGTAGAGAAGCAGTATATACTGACCTTCGACGACGAATTGGGTAGCGGTGCTGCAAATGTCCGAGTATCGGTGAAATGTGCGCGCGCGGAAGAGAAGCAAAGGTCAGCAAAGCACCCTTGATAGGATACGCCACATAGCAGCGCGGATAGGGAGAGAAGTGGCTGAGAGAAGACGTACAAGACCTGAGCGAAGAGGATGAAGAACACGCCTGGAGGTCGCGGTCAGATGACTTCGAAGCAGACTGCGCACGTGAAGTGAATACATACCGACGAGAACTTTCGTGACTTCCGGCTCTTCGACGGGCTCCGTCTCGTCAAACATATTCACTGCGGGTTCTTTCACGGCATCCTTGACCATGGAACCGCTCAAACCGACAAGTGACACGCCTGCCATAACGGTGATAAGGGCGGTCCATCTTAGGAACAAGAGTTAGCAGAACATCCCGCATAAGTCGCAGGGTGCGCGGCGTTATGCTGCATGCAGCAGAATAGGTGGGAAGCATGGCAAAACTCAACTGGTAGAGCCAGAGACGCCTGCGGAGGAAGATGACGGAGAGGGCGCCGACGAACAGGACCAGGGCGCCCCGGGTCATCTGATAGATCGAGACCGGGGTGTAGAGCAGGCCGACGTTCATCAACTATATGGGCGCATTGTGACAGAAGAGGTCAACGGGACGCATAGACGTGCGGGGGCGTTTAGCATGAGAAGTAGATGTCAAGAAAGGGTAGGCAGTGGGCGTACCGTGGTGCCGGCAAGATCGCAGGCGGCGGGGAACCATAAGAGCAAAACCTTCCAGCCCTCGAGGTGCTGCTGGGGGATCTCGGCCTTTACGCCGGCGGCAGGCTCTTCTTCGGAGTCGGCAGGGAGGCTCAGAGGCTGAGCCTGGCGCTTCGAGCGGGCCCAAGAGTAAATGACAGGGAGGAAGCCTGATGAATTACACGTGCGCGGACAAGGTGATGAGAATCACCGCTAGCGAGCGAAAAAGGAGACGTACAGAGCATCTCTCCGACTGGTGCGGGGGGTGACAGTAGGTCAGGGATGCGGACGTGTGTGGGTGACCGGAAGAGGAGTACGCACGGAACATCTGGAGAGTCTGCCACACGGGCTGTTCATACAGAACATGGTTTGCCGGATTCTTGTCCCCGCAGTTCTCTACACATTGCATGTCCTTCGCGTTTGGGATAGGTCAGGTCAGGAGTCCATGAGATACGCGTGGCGGGCGTGACGGACCTGCCATTTGCTCCAGAGGGAATTACTGGAGCCCTGCAAGCGGTCAGTACAGAGTGAATGCGCATATATGGACCGAGCGGACCGTGAAGAGCATGCCCCCGACGAGGATAGGGACGAGCAGCGAGGACGGCATGGCGGGCGAGGAGAGAGGTGGGTTGCAGCGGGCGCCTCTCGCGCAGTGTGGAGGTGGCGGGGCGTGAGCGAGGTGCGGGCGGGAAAGGTGCCCGAAATGGGAGGTGCCGGGGAAATAATGAAATAAATAAATAATGGGGGGAAGCGCGGGTGGAGTCTGAGAATTCGGGAGGAGTGATTGGTATTCTCTGATTCTTGGAGGACGATGGACAGCTTGTTGGATCACCGAGCCCGAATCCGAACCCCCTCCCGCATCCGAACCCGAACCCGAATCCGATTCTGAATTCCATCGCCATGTACTTATATCCCGCCCCGCACGGCCGACGCCCCTTCTCCCCCCATGGTCCACCTCGTCCTCTCCACCACTAGGGGCAACTCTGGCAACCGCTACTTCCCCCACCAGGGCTATCTCGGCCTCACCCCGGTCCGCGTCGAGGGCGGTACGTGCCCCACCCCGCCCTGCCCCCCACCGTCCCCGCTGACATCCCCGCAGTCGTGCGCACAAAACTAGACGAGGATGGCAAACCCATCCCCGCGCGCGCCATTTCCATCTCCATTCGTTGCTACCAGTCGCGCCTCACGCGCTCGCGCAATTTCCGCTCGACCCTCGTCGCCGACCTCACCGACGTGCTGTGGCAGAAGCCGCCCGACAAGGACTATGCGGACGTCGCGGAGATGGAGTTTCCCTTCAAGCTCACCCTTCCAAAACGGACGCCCGGTTTCAGCACAGCAAACTACCAAGACTACCGCATATTCTGGCGGTTAGAAGCAGGTATGTCCTCCCCCCCGTCCCCGCGTCTCCCCCCACCCGCGCCGCCTCTACCAAACGCGCAATTACCCCCATCTTACCTCGCGCCCCAAAGTGCTGGATCATGTGGATATTCCACGCGTCGGCTCCCGCATTGTCCGCTATTACGACCTCGGCCTCGTCCGCTATGACTTGCCGCCCTCCCTCAGCCCTCCATCAAATCCCCCGACGTCCCCCCATGCGCTACTCCATCAAACGTCCAAGCCTCGCGCACCTGTCGTACGTTATAACGTCTCCATCCCCACGCTTCCTGTAGGCCCGTCCGACATAATCTTCACGACTCTCTCTCTGCAACCGCTAGACCCGAGCGTCACCGTTCGCAGTGCTACTGTATCCGTAGAGCGACGAATTGATCTCCATAATATTCCCGCCGCTCCCACTCCACTCGTAACAGCAGGGATCAACTACTCGGCAGCCGCTTCCCCGTCCCCCATCACTACCTTCTCACCCTCCTCCCTAACTCCCTCGTCTCTCTCACTCTCAGAGAACAGCTCAGACAGTGCTACGACGCCTACGAACCCGCAGTTTCTTCGTGATCCTACAGCCTCCTCGTCTTCTTCAAATCGAAGTTTCACTACGTTCGACTCTGCGACCAGCCTCACCTCGGGCTCATCAACTCGCCCACTGCTGTCTCCCTCGACGTCCGGCGGACAGACGTCGCCCATCCCCATTCCCCGGCCACAGTCCTACGCCATGCCCCCACCGTCCCCCTCCTCGTCAACATTCATGCCCCCACTTTCTCCGTCCTCGTCTGCGTCTTCAGAACAGCTGTTGAAGACATTCACCGCGACACTTGTCTCCGCTGAGTCTACCTCTTTCGCGCGCGATCCCTCAGGTATCTGGTCAAACACTCTGACACTTCAATGGCCGGAGAACCGCGGACACTACCGGTGGGCAGTCGGCGAGACCATGCAGAGCGACTTCGCGTCGGTACGTTTCTTCGTGCGAATCAGGGTGCTCGTGCACGGTCCGGGAGGCACCGACACATTGGAGCTCGAGCCGAAAGAACTTACTGTCGTTCCGACGAACGGGGCGGACCGGCGAACCGCGATGGAAAAGTGGGCTGAGCAGAAGGAGAGCGCGCTTCGGAGCAAGTCGAAGAGCCCTTGGCGACGGCGCGGCGAGGAGGCGAGCGTCGACGGCACGAGCACGAGTAGCAAGGAGCGCGGCCATGCACACGGCCACGGCCACGGCCTGCCCTCGCCCCCGCAGACCCCGGCGCATTCAATCGAGGGCACGAGCTCTCGGCCACCGCCCTCCTCGGCGCACGCGTCGAGCAGCCCCAAGCCGCGGAAAAAGTCTTCACGGAGACCACACACATCCGCCGGACCGCGGGACAAGGCTCACTTCGCGTACAGCGCGCCGGCGGAGATTGGTCTGCGCTCAGACCCGGACCACGACGCGGTCGCGAGCCGGGCCTCGGGCTCGAGCTCGTCTACTTCCCAAGGACACAGCAGCACACATGTGGGAAGACGCTTCAAGGAGACCGGGCTGGGCGAGAGCATGCTGTACGCCGTGGAGATGGTGAAGGGCAAGACGCGCGCGCGCGAGGGCGAGAAGCGCGCACGCGACTCGAGCACGAGCCAGGAGGAGCGCGAGCGGCGGGAGCGCCTCAAGAGCACGGGGCTGCAGCTCGGGCTCGAGCGCGACCAGGTGCGCGCGTGGGAGGAGGAGCTCGCGCGCATCGAGCTGCAGTCGCGCCGGAGCAGCGCGAGCATGCTCGGGTCGTGGGGCCTCTCGCGCCGACGCAATGGCGGGTAGTTGCCGGGCCCGAGCCAAGTTTCGTTCCCCCATGGACTTCGCGGGCGCGCGCCTCGTGCGGACGTTGTTGGTTCGCAGACGTGCTCCATCTTTTCTGTTTCGACTCCATGCGATCTTCTCTGACGGCCGCCCGACCGTGGCGGCGCCCCTGCCCCAACCGTTCCCCTTCGCTTTCGCGCCGTGGGCCCCTTGGCTCTGCGGGTATCGATTCTTCCTTTTCGCCGCCCTGCTGCGTGCGCTCTGCCTGCTTATTGTTGCATTCGACCGGATTTGTCGTCTGTGTGTCATCGCTCTCGTACTGGATTCGCTCCTGTTGTCGTATAGTATTGTCGTACTCATTCCCCACTCGCACCCGTCCGCACATACGTATACTCACTCGGTCTCACCTGCATTATTCCCCCGGTCTTGTCCATCCACCCCATCGCGCATCCCCACCACCACCGTCATCCGAATCTGCACCCGTCCCTGCGCGCTCGTGCCCGCGAGCGCCGCTGTAATATTATTATACCGCCTGTCGATAATACCCGCGCGCTCGCGTTCCTACGCGCCCTCCCTCGGACCCGCCCGCGCACGACGACGGTCGACGGTCGACATCCCAATTTTCGCTGCAACGCCGCCGGAGCGCACGGCGGCGCCCTAGCGCGCTTTTCGGGTTCGACGGTCGCACGTCGACGCAAGCTCGCCGTGGGGCCGTGAAGTCATGCAACTGTCCCTGCAGGTACTAGGACACCGATCGCACCCCCGTTTTCGCATGCGTGCTTGACAGGGCGTACGCAGGCCGCGCGCAAGCGACACGTCCACACGCGTCGCCCCGGATTAACTTCCTGCAATAATTGCCCGTTAATTTTTGACGTCGACGACGTTGCCGTTCGATGTCCATCGGAGCGAGCGCGTGTGTCCCCCGAGACGCGCGCGGGCAACGAGCGTTGCAACGCGCGCACTTGCCCATACGCGTCGCCGCGGCCGAGATCTAGACGCGTTGCAATTAGCAACCTACGCACCATGCCCCCCGCGACACTAGGTGGCTACCGTGCGCGCTCGCGGGCCAGAAGAACGCGGAAGACGTCGTCGGACGGAGACGATCAGCGCGCTAGCAGGCCGTACAATAAACCTCGTCATGGCGCCAAGCGCAGACGGACGTTCTCCGGCAGGCGTCCAGCCGAGTCGACGACGACGCTTCTGTTCTGAGCTCCCATCGCGCCGACGCCCTGCACGCAACGCAACGCTTCGAATTCCAAGACACAAACACGCGTTTGGGTTGCCTTCAGGCGGCGCGCACCTGCTGCCTTCGCGCGCGATCGCCCGGCGGCGTGCAGCGCGGGCGCGCGATGGATGCGGGCGATGGCCGTCGCCCGTCGGGGTGGTGAGGTGCTGATAGACGCGGCCGCACGCCCCGCGCAGCCCCGGGCCTAACCGCCTTTGGGGCGCGTCGAGCTTCGAGCTTCGCGGATTAGAACGGCGGGCTGCCAACCTTCCTCAGCGTCGGGCCACGCCTGCCTGATCGCCAGCGCACGCACGCACGATCGTTATCTCGGCGCGCCTTCCCGTGTCGGCGAGGTTTTGATCAAGCTGCCCGCCGGTGGCACACTCCCAGCCAAGGCGACCGTCGACGCGCCCGCGGCGTCGGCGGGAAGGCTCGGGAGCGTCGCGCGGGGGCCAGGAGGGCACGGCTTCGGCGCGCGCGCGATGCTGGGGGCGTCATGGGGCCACCCTCGTCGCCATGGGGCGGCCCAGAACCCTGCGCGGACGGCTGCGGCGTTGAATTCGAATGCTGCGAAGATGCTGGGAAGCCCGCTGCGTCCCCGGATCCGCTGCGGCGGCGCGCCGCACTCCAGGACACGCGCTGCTGCAGACGTCTTCGGGCGTGAACGCGAGGCTGGCGAAGCGCGACATGCGCTCGTAGCTCGGGTCCAATAATCGCGCCGGCGGGCGGTATTCATTTGCGCAACGCCGCGACTGCGCAAAGGCCTTGTGGAGGGAGACGGTCGCGGTGGCGTATGCTGCGTGCCATTCTATACGGGACGTCTGGTGTGCAGAGCGTATGGGGATCGTACTGCGCGTGAGGTTGGGCCAGGACGATAGTCCCGTACCCACGTGTGGGCGCGCTTCCTTCGCGCGTCAGGCGTCCACAAGGAACTGTCGATGATGGTGCGTAGCTACGTCCACCTCCAGCGTTTGTGGCAAACTCTGTGGCCACAAGGTTGGAGGTTGGTCAGCCTGGTGTGCCGTACCAACAAGTACAGTTAGGCGGAGAGCAGCAAGAAGCAAGGCTCTCACACTATCATTATTGAATACACCGCAGACGGGCCGCCGGCACGGGAGAACGCATACGGGCTGTATGACGGCTGACCTTGGGTGACGTACATATCCCATTCTATCGAGCTCATGCCACGATGGCTGAGCCTTTGGTGGCGTTCGGATGAGTAGGCGACAGACGTCCACGTCCTGCGTCGGCAAGGTTCCGATTCTTTCCAGCAAAACGCGCCATGTTGCTGCGTGGGATAAGCCTCAGCGGTTTACCAAGCCTATTTACACCCACTCCTTACTATGCACGGCGTGCCGCGTGGGTGGCGAACGTCCGACGGACATCGGAGGATTCGTCAGTGCATGCTGCAGATGAACGTATTGCCACGAGGGGTGATGTGGGTGCCACTTACAGGGGTCATCCATGTGCGCATCGACACGGCAATAAGGCTCAACCTGTCCCGCAGCATAAAATATTGCAACTCACATCAGACTAGAATCAAGGGAAGATCTCAGCATATTGTGGTATATGGGAATCGGACACATGGATAACATACCCGCACCTCCGAACAAATAGTGAGATCACAGGCTGGGAGCCAGCTCGGCCCGAACGCAATATGCGCCCAGTTGGCGGACATCCCGACCTCCGACGAGTCTGCCATGCTCAGGGTCTGCTCGTCGATAGACGACGGCGCGCAGTAGGGGCAAAGTAGCAGTGTGGTCTGGATATCACGATGTCGAGGGACTCACCGCCGCATGAAGCAAAGACGCTCAGGCGTAACGGTACTTCTATATGCGGCAACTGGTGTGCGTGAAGCAGTCGTACCTCCACAACTTGGATCTGCCGCCCATCATCCAGGAGCATCCAGGTCGCCCCATCTACGCTACATCCACGGCTGATCGCAAACATCTCCTGCTTAACCGCCATCGTATGTGCACTTCCTCTTCGGAGAGCTACTGATCCTGTGAGATATATGAGCATGTGGCCATAGTACAGCATCGTGATGGCATTTCTCTTGAACGCCATCCCCACAGAGTCTGTACGCTTCGGAGCGCTCTCATCCGGCGATGCGTTTCGCGCGTGTTCGCCAGGTCCCAGGACACAAAGGTACGTCTACGTGTTATCCGATAACTCGCGCCCCAGTCTCACCAGTTCTCACAAACACGTTTGCGATCGCAGGCGCCACCCCACCCACCGGGGTCGGTAGGTAATCCAGAGATGCCCGAGCGTTTGGGCTGCAGACCGCCGCCCATGGTCCCACCGGCTGACCCTCTCGGGGCCTGTCGAAGACGCAGCACCCCGCCCTTACGGCAGCGCGGCTCCGAAAGTACAAGGGCGTCGGGTGGCCTGGCCGTCCGAAGCCGCGCCAAGTCGAGCTTCCCGTCTTCTCGCCATCGGTAGCTCCACCCCTCGTGTACCTACGATGCCGTCGATGCGTTCACTATCCGCCCGTGGACAAACCTTAGCGGGAGTTGTATGTGCTTCTTTCGGCGCGCCGCAGCGTTATCAGGTCATGCTGATTAAGTTATCAGGACAGACCTGGTTTATGCCCAATATGCGGGATAACCGCTAGAAGACAGATATGTCGATGAATCCTGAGGTAAGAGGGGTTGCGTCCCGAAGATGTCCCAAAGTCGAGAGAACCTGACTCATTAACGTATCTAGATTATGTAGAGCTACTCGAATCAGCTCTCGGCCTCCAATAGCCTGAACATTATCTCAGGACTCAATAGCAGCAGCCCCGGGACGCCAGTGCAAATGGGCATCCCGAGATGGAGAACGCCTCGCAAATGACTATCAGCAGATGCGAGCTGTCAAATCAACGCCCACCGTGGATGATCAGCCTTGTCATTGTCAATCCGGTCATACCTGACAAGACGCTGATGTGTTTCACGCCGCCCAGGGTGAACGTTTTCGAGCCCTTCCGCGCCCTACTCTATCGACGGGATCCGTCAAGCCGACCCCCTCTTCCCGCGCCGCTGCGGCGTTCTGTGAGCGTCGCGCGTTTGCGGCGGCCGGGGCCCTCCAGACGCGCCCGGGGACGCCTTCTGCGCACAAGCGTCGACATTCTAGGCATGCGCCGCCCTTCCCCGGGGAGGGGTGCTCGGCGAGAATGCCGCGGCCGGATCGCGCAAGCAGTTCCTCCCGCCGGCACACTGCAGGGCCTCCCACGTTCTCGAGGTGCGAGGCAATTTTCCGCGCTTCCCGTGCGCGGCGGGGGAGTGCCCCCGGGCGGGGTACGGGTTCCGTAAAGGAAGAGAAGGCTGCTGTACGCTTACACGCGGTGGCCACTCTTCTTTGTAGCCGAGAGTGTAATCGGATATGGCTTTCCGAGTCATGGACTGTGCGTACTTGGGTCGACGTATACCAGGTAGGGTGTTATGTGTGGCGGTCTGGAATGGAGTGGGCGGTGCATATGTCGCGCGCACGGTGTCTTCATATATGACCGTATACCCCAATTGCATGACACAGTATGGTACACAGGAGCCGCTGTACACTTAGCATCATCGTGCCCTGCTGGGAGACTCCCATATTTAGCTTGAGACTTATAGCAGCTTTTGCGACATTCCCCGGTCCAAAATCATTCCCGCAAGCTCCCAAGCAAGCGAGGTGCTTCGTGTGTGATCGACACCGTTTACGGAATCCCGACAGCCCGTACAAATGACATACATGCTTGCTTGCAGGGTCCGTGGCCTCAGTACGCACACATTGTTCTGAACTAGTCCACTTATTCATTGGGCCGACGTCCCATGATGCTGCCGAGTGCGATCTTTGGCCGTCAAGCGGTAGCGGGAGGGGAGAACCCTTTCTTTATACGGTCTGCGTTGTCCTCGGCGTGTGCGATGGTTCACTGTATTTTCCTAACACGGCTGAAGGTCCGTGTAAGGTTCGCCTCCTCCATGTGATAGTCACCTTTGGAGATATCTCCGCCAGACAGAGAAGGATGCGCGCGAAGTCGAGCACGCTGATATCACGCCACTTGTGGGTCGCGGACGCCAGGGTGTCCGGCGCATTCACCCCGCCGCTAGACACGGACATCGACCCTGCAAAGGCGGACCTCGCCTCTGCACCCTGCAAGCTGCGCACGAGAAGAACTTGTCAATTAAACTTGTCCTGCAGTACGGCGCGCCAGAACAGTAGACATACGTCCCCCAAGCGGAGATACAGCATCCGATTCACGGTAGTGGAGCGGGGAGCATCCGCTCTATCTCGTCCTCGGACTCGTCGTCGCTATCTGTGTCTCGATCGACGTCCTCGCGGGTCAGCGCCTCGAGCTCCTCTAGCTCCCAGCCGATGGAGAGTTTTGGTATCCGCAGATTCTTTACGGCATCCGCCAACTTCATGAGAACATCGTCACTGAGTAAAAGGGTCGATAAGCATGGACCTTGACGGATGCAAAATAAAGAGAGGCGGTTACCTCGCGTAGGCAAGCGTCCACACGCAGAAATCGTCAACCCAAATCTTGCTGTATACGTAGTAGACGTCGTGGTGGTCGAGGATGTCCTTCATTCCCAGGAGACATCGTGTGACGACCCGTTTGCCGCGTGCGAGCAAGGCAGCTACATCGGCTCGGCACGCCTCTGCAAGTGCGAACGACCGGTATAGTGGAAACGTGAGCGACCGGCGGTAGGAAGCGACCAGAGTATCCGCTAACTCGGCCTCTGTGAAAGCGGCAGGGTCGGGGGAAGAGGCCTGTCCATATGGCGGAGGATCAAGAGCAGAGAACGCAGGCGTGAGAGTAGCGAGGGTCCACGCGCTCTCCGGTGTCGGGTCGCGCTGCGTCGTGCGCGTCTCGTATGTATGGGCGAAGAGCAGCGTGAGCAAGGTGAGGTAGAGGCTATGCGTCTGCCCGGGCGTAGGCAAGTCTAGAAGGCGGTAGAAAATCAGAGACATGATCGGATGAATATTATTCGTGACCACGCACACTCCTTTCGGGGAAGGCGGAGCATAACAAGGTTTTCTTGGTCTGTGTATTGGAACTCTTCGGTGCTTGTGGTGAGAGGATTTGGCCACGCGATGAGTTCTCGAATGTACTCGTCATCGGCATAGTCGGCCCTGAGGTCGGCATCAGCAATGCAAGCGGTATCCGGTGGTAGGACCGGAAAACTTACATGTAGTGGTCTTCATCCCATTTTTGTTCTTCATGTTTCAAGCGCCGTTGACGGCGCTCGTGCGGAGCGCAGGTCTCTGCATCCGGGCCTAGCTCATTTACTTCGTTCTCCGCGTGTTCCACATGCCTGAAATAACCAGAGTGCATATCCAAAAATCCATACCGACGTTCTACGGCGGTCTGAAGCGGCGGGAGGGGTTCAGGAATAGTTTGCGGTAACTGCCAGTCATTTTCAGCCGCTGGATAACCGCGGCTATCAGCTTTAAGCAAGTTTAATTCGGTAAAAGGAAACAAACCTTCGAGTATCTCTTGCTGCTCGAGGCTCAGTCCTTGCGTCCGGGCTGCCAACTCTTCGTCCGCATCCTCCAGCTCCGTCTCCTGGGAGTCAAGAACTTCGATGATTGGCTGCGCTGGGGCTGTGTTTGACGGCCGAGGAGCAAGGAGTTTGGCAAGAAGGTCGAGGTCCTTAAACTCTTGCCCGGGGACCTCTTTAGTCAACGTGACGGTCAGATATCCGGTGCTCGGGTCATAGGCGGCAGATGAGGCATCGTCTTCCGTGAGCGGATGTGAGAAGTTGAGGCGCAGGAAGTATGGGTTGATGTGGACGCTGAAGAGCGTCTCGTCGACATTGATCTCGACGTCGGACGCCTACTTCCGGATCGCAAATTTTTCAGCACATAGCTAGCATACTGGCGCGCGGAAGACTTACTCGCACAGAAGGACAGTATATTGAAACGATGACCGAGTTGTCCGTCTGCGAGCAGGAAAAGCGAGGAGTGATCATGGCGGTTTGAGGATGTGCTTGTGCCGCGAGCGCTCCGTCTCGGAGTGAGTGGCAGACCTCCGAGATCACAGATTTGGCGTGAGCATTCCTCCGCGACCACGGGATGTGTGGTCTGCCCCCACCCCGGCGAATATAAAATACGCTGGGTTCATTATCCACTCCACCAGCAGTCGGAAGTGAGATGAGGTGGAGAGTCAGTGTCTGATGCAGGTGACTCAGAAGTGGACCGCGGGCTTTCCCCGGCCCTTACAAACTGCCTCTCATAAAACGGTCGTCTTGCCACATTGCACGTCCACCAGCCATTCTTGACACCTCCTCAGCAATGTCTATAGACACCCAGGTCATTTCGATTTGCTCTTGACGCCGCGCAGTTGATTTGACCGACATCCAAAATCTCTGCAGAAGCTACCGGCGTTCCCCCCGCTCGCTACGGTCGAGCAAATCGTCCTCAAGGAGAAGCGAGGAAACTGCGTCCCGGTATACGTGGAGCTTCCCGGAGACCTCCTCACACCATGTGTAGCATATCTCCGGATTGCGAAGGACTCAAAGTACAGTTTCCTCTTGGAATCAGTGGTCGCGGGAGAGAACTTGGCGCGGTATAGTTTCATCGGCGCAGGTGCGTTCCAGTCTCTCTCTCTCTCCGACTCGTCTGACTCTGACTGAACGTCAACGTAGATCCCTTCAAGATTATCCGGGTTGGTCCCAATGAAGAAGTCACTGGAGATCCCATGGTCGCGCTGCAGAAGGAGCTCGGGATGTACAAGTACGTGAAGCTCCCCGAGGTACCGACATTCACTGGCGGCGCGATCGGGTACGTGGGGTACGATTCCATCCAGCACTTCGAGCCCAAGACTGCGCGCCCGCTCGAGGACCCCCTGCGTATCCCCGAAGCCATATTCATGCTGGTTGACACCCTCCTCATCTACGACCATCTCTACCAAAACCTCAAGGTCGTCTCTCACGTTCACTGTCCCGGAGATGCGAGCCAGGTCAACCTCTCCTTCATCTACCAGACCGCAGTGTCGAAGGCGCGGCGGTTAGCGAAGCTCGTTATGAGCGGCGCGACCCCCGAGGTGTATCAGCAACCTATCGTCCTCGGAAACGAGGCGGTCTCGAACGTGGGGAAGGAAGGATACGAGGGCTTCGTGACGAAATTGAAGGAGCACATCGTGAAGGGCGATATCATCCAGGCCGTCCCTTCGCAGCGACTCGCACGACCAACCACTCTGCACCCTTTCAATGCGTACCGGCACTTGCGGCGCATCAACCCCAGCCCATACATGTTCTATCTCGATTGCGGTCACTTGCAGATCGTCGGCGCGAGTCCGGAGACGCTTTGCAAGGTCGAGAAGAACAAGGTGTACAACCACGCTATCGCGGGTACAATCCGAAGAGGACAAACTGTTGAAGGTCTGTCCCTTGTCCTGTTTGTTGTGTGTTGCGGGATACTGAAACAAATTGCATTCTGCAGAGGACGAGAAGCTCGGTGCCGAACTGCTCGCATCAGAGAAAGACAGAGCAGAACATATCATGCTGGTCGATCTTGCACGAAACGACGTCAACAGGGTAGCCAGGCCTGAAACCGTGCACGTCGACCACCTTCTACGACTGGAGAAGTTCAGTCACGTCATCCATCTCACTTCTCAAGTCTCGGGTCTGCTACGAGAAGGGAAGACAAGGTATGCGCTATTCATCCTATTGCCTTCGTCAATCTAATATCTCCGGATAGATTCGACGCCTTCCGGTCTATCTTCCCAGCAGGCACGGTCTCGGGAGCCCCGAAGATTAAGGCGATCGAACTCATCTACGAGCTGGAGGGGCAGCGCCGCGGAATCTATGCTGGTGCGGTCGGCCGCTTCGACTTTGCAGATGATGAAATGGATACTTGCATCGCCATTCGTACAATGGCGTTCAAGGACGGTATTGCATACCTACAAGCAGGTGGTGGGATTGTCTTCGACAGCGTAGAGGAGGATGAGTACGTGGAGACCATTAACAAATTGAAGGGTAACATGCGTGCTCTGGAAGCGGCTGAAAGTGAGGCATCTGTTTTCTTCGTAACATGTTGCAGGGCGCTGACGGATTGAGCAGAGTATTGGTATGATATCCAGAACGCCAAGGTCGCACCGGCACCATGATGTGTATTAGAGGACATAATGTAGTAGTAGTGATCTATGCCATGTGCTGTTCCCTGGGCCGTGACGGTCTCCTGCTTGCTGCTCGTGCCGCTTTTGCCTGTTCTTCGTGGTAAATCGCCACCCCTTCGCGACCTGCTACGCTCAGCAGTCCACCAATTAGCTCCGCCGTCCGGGTGCTCTCGTCGTTAGCGGGGATGGGGTACATGACAACCCGAGGGTCGACGTTCGAGTCGACAATGCCGATCGTAGGCACATGCTCGAGTGCACATTCCCGGATGGCGTGGATGTTGGGGATGGGGTTGAGGAAGACCACGAGGTCTGGAACGACCTGCTCGTCCCGGGCGACCTCAGGACCGAACATGTGGACCTTGTTCGTCAATGTGCCCGGAAGCCACCGTTCGCCGACGTGGTAGCCCTGCTTTCCCATGCGCTCTGCGGCGAGGCGAACGGTCGAGCGAAGGTCCGCCCGAGTCCCGACGAAAACGATGGAACCGCCTCGTGCAGCAACACCACGCACGACCTGCGCTGCTCGACGGAGTAGCGGGAGGGTGTGGTCGAGATCGATGATGGTGATACCGGCGCGAGTACCGTACGCATAGGGCACAAAGTTTGGGTTCATCCGTGTGTGGGAGTGACCGAAGTGTGCGCCAGAGGCAATGAGGGCGGAGAGCGTGATGTCGGAGGGGGCTACGGGTCGGTGGAGGGTGTGGTGAGGCTGGAAGGTGTTGTCTCGTGTCTGCGTTGAGCCATATTCGCTGAACGTTTCGACTATCATATGTGTCAGAGCTTCGTAACCCTTGCTATGTCTGGGATACACGCACTCAGGGACTTGTACTCGGCCCGTTTGAGCTGGAGGTTAGTCCAGTCCTCTGGCGCCTCTAGTGGGGTCTCCTCGACCTTGGCGAAGGAGGAATTTTGTCGGGCGTTGACAGCGACCGACGCCCGCACGGACGACCGGGAGCACCTGGCTGCAGAGACGGCGCCGCGTCGGAGGAGAGGGAGAGCCATGGGATGAGGTGGACGCGGTGGCGGCGAATGGCGCACGGCGGGTCGCGCGTCTGGCGCGCGTGGCAGTCGCTTACCTCAGCGGGGCATGCCGGTTTTTTTTCCTCATCTTCTCGCTCGTCTGGCCCCCAGCTTTTGGCTTCACCCTCTTCCACTCCCTCTTCTCCTCCCTCTTCACTCTTTCTCTTCTCATCAAAAATGGAGGACGCATTTGACGGCGCTATTGGCATTGATCTCGGCACCACCTACTCGTGAGTCCATTTCGATTTTTCCGATGCGTTTTGAAGCTCATCTGCTTCTCAAGTTGCGTCGGTGTTTGGCAAAACGACCGTGTCGAGATCATCGCCAACGACCGTAAGTAAGCTCTGCTGCCTGCCGAAAACCTTTCCCGACGTCCTCGCTGCAGAGGGCAACCGTACCACCCCCTCATATGTCGCTTTCTCCACCGAGGAGCGTCTGATCGGTGATGCCGCAAAGAACCAGGCCGCGATGAACCCCAAGAACACCGTCTTCGATGCGAAGCGTCTCATCGGCCGGAGATTCGAGTAAGCGTAGCATTTGAATGCGGCGATCGTAGATGCTGATTTTTTGCGCGTAAAAAGCGATCCTGATGTCAAGAAGGATATGACCCACTGGCCCTTCGAGGTCATTGAGAAGGATGGCTCTCCCCTCATCAAGGTTAACTACCTTGGCGAGGACAAGACCTTCAGCCCCCAGGAGATCTCGTCAATGGTCCTCACTAAGATGAAGGAGATTTCTGAGGCTAAGCTCGGCAAGACCGTGAAGAAGGCTGTTGTTACGTGAGTTTGCGGTTGATCTTGCAATGCGTCATTGCAAGTGCTTACCCTACTGTTAGCGTTCCCGCCTACTTCAACGACTCCCAGCGTCTGGCCACCAAGGATGCTGGCTCCATCGCTGGCCTCGAGGTCCTCCGTATCATCAACGAGCCTACCGCCGCCGCCATTGCTTACGGTCTTGACCGCCAGTCAAGCACGGAGAAGAACGTCCTCATCTTCGACTTGGGTGGAGGAACTTTCGATGTCTCGCTCCTGAACATCACTGGTGGTGTCTTCGCCGTTAAGGCGACTGCTGGTGACACCCATTTGGGTGGTGAGGACTTTGACAACAACCTCCTTGAGCACTTCAAGAAGGAGTTCCAGAAGAAGACCAGCCTCGACATCTCCGACGATGCTCGTGCGCTCCGTCGTCTTCGCTCTGCTTGCGAGCGTGCCAAGCGCACCCTCTCCAGTGTCGCTCAGACCACCGTTGAGGTCGACTCGCTCTTCCAGGTTTGTCTAGTGACTTTTTTGAGCCAGTTTGAGAGGCTTACGTGCATTTCGTTAGGGTGAGGACTTCTCGGCGAACATCACCCGTGCTCGTTTCGAGGAGATCAACGCTTCCCTCTTCAAGTCCACCATCGACCCCGTCGAGCGCGTGCTGAAGGATGCGAAGATGCCCCGCGAGAAGGTCGACGACATCGTCCTTGTCGGTGGTTCGACCCGTATCCCCAAGGTCCAGTCGCTCGTCTCTGAGTACTTCGGTGGCCGCCAGCTCAACAAGTCCATCAACCCCGATGAGGCTGTTGCGTACGGTGCTGCCGTCCAGGCCGCTGTCCTTACCGGCCAGACGTCGGAGAAGACCCAGGACCTCCTCCTCCTCGACGTCGCTCCCCTCTCCCTCGGTGTCGCCATGCAGGGTGACATCTTCGGCATTGTCGTCCCCCGCAACACCCCCATCCCCACCAACAAGTCTCGTGTCTTCACCACCGTTGAGGACAACCAGACCACCGTCACGTTCCCCGTGTACGAGGGTGAGCGGACACAGTGTCGCGACAACCGTCTGCTCGGCGAGTTCGAGCTTAACGGCATTCCCCCCATGCCCCGCGGGCAGGCTGAGCTCGTCACCACCTTCGAGGTTGACGCGAACGGTCTCCTCAAGGTCACCGCGCAGGACCGTGCATCTGGCCGCAAGGCGCAGATCTCGATCACGAACTCCGTTGGCCGTCTCTCGTCAGCTGAGATCGAGCAGATGATCAAGGACGCTGAGCAGTACAAGCAGGCGGACAAGGACTTCAGCGCACGGCACGAGGCGAAGGCGGACCTCGAGAGCTACATCCACCAGGTCGAGAGCACGATCACGAGCCCCGAGATCGGCATGAAGATCAAGCGTCATGCTAAGTCGCAAGTCGAGTCCGAGCTCGCGCGCGCACTCGAGAAGCTCGAGATCGAGGACTCAACGGCGGACGAGCTCCGCAAGGCGCAGCTTGGCATCAAGCGCGCCCTCCAAAAGGCGACCGCTGGTATGCGGTGAGGGGTTCCCTGCTGGGTCCCTTTTCCTGCCTGTCGGTCTCGTGTAGATTGGGGGCGGGCGTGTAGGATGTGTTGATGCTCTGGTCTGGCGTCGTCTTTGTTCTGTTTGCACCCTGTTGTTGTTTCATGTTCGCACGTACAAAATTGAAGCTCCCTTCTGTACCATGTACGCCTCCATGTCGCTGTCACGACCCGCATGAACGAACATCTTGTCTTCCCTCTGAAATATGTGTGAATTCGAAAGCGAAACGACACGATATGCTTCGAAACAAGTGCTAGTGCTACAGAAGATGACGGAACGGCTACGGCAATGACATGGCGCGGTGTATGCGCAGGCCCACCTCGAGGATCCACAACTCCTCGTCTGCGCCGTCGCACAGCGCCTTGTCCGCCTCGGCGAAGACGAGTGCAGCGCGGGACTTCTGACGTGCAGAAAGCGTAGGGTGCATGATCACGTAGTCATGTAGCTGTGCGAGCAAGTGGTTAATTCTCGACCAAACAACCACAAAGTTATTCCGCTCACCTGTGAGATGATTTGCGAAGCAGAGTACCCTTCCCTAATGATCTCCCTCACCTTCGCCCGCACCCCATCGAAGCCCTTCGCCTTGAACTCCCCCTTCTCGTCCACCTCCAGATCCACGTCCATCCCGTCCCCGCCCATACGCTCCACCCCAAGCGCCGCGGCGAAGCCCTCGATGACCGCGTCGGGCACGACCCCCGCAATCTCCTGCACGTCGCGCGCGGTGATGGACGTGGGCGGCGTGCTCGCGAGCGCGAGGCGCGACGCGGACTGTAGGTAGGTGATTGCGCGGCGCAGATCACCTTGTGAGGTGCTAATGAGCGCGTCGACGGTCTCGGGGGTGACGGGGACATTCTCGGCGGACGCGACTTGCGCGATGCGCGCGGAGGTGGAGGCGGGGTCGAGCGGCTTGAAGCGGAATTTGGAGCAGCGGGAGGCTAGTGGCTCGATTATCCTAGTACGCGGAATAGTGGGTGAATATGGGCGTGAGCAAAAGCACGGTCAAAGAAAGGAGTGGGGAGTTGGGGATGAGTGGGGACGCATACCTTGTCACATAGTTGCAGACGAGACAGAACCGCGTTATGCGGGCGTAAAGCTCCATGATACGCCGGAGCGCGGCCTGAGCATCCTGTGTCATGGAGTCGGCCTCGTCGAGGATGATGATTTTGTACGGAGGACATGGATAGACGGTGCCGTCTGCTGAAACGGCCTGCGCGCGGGGCGTCTGGCGCGCGAAGTTCTTGATTTTCTCGCGGACGATGGAGATACCGCGCTCGTCAGACGCGTTCAGCTCGAGCACGCGGGATCGAAAGTTCTCAGGGCTGAGAGAGCGTGAGTTGCGAGCGTATCTGGAGCATAGTGGGGTAACGTACCCGAAGAGTTGTCTGGCAAGGGCGAGGATGGTGGATGTCTTTCCGGTCCCTGGTGGGCCGTAGAAGAGCATGTGCGGAAGCTACGGCTCGGTAAGTGGCTTGCATAAATGCTGAGCTGAGAAGATCCTGAAGGCGGCGGGATATGTTCCGCAGAGCGTGCTCCGGAGTATATTTTGCATTCTGGGTGACAGAGAGTGACAAGAGTATCATAGGCCAGCCCATACGAGGCGCGAGGCGCGAGCCCGCCACCAAGTCGCCAGAACGCGGAACGTGTTCTGCGAGCCAAATCTCGCCGCCGTGGGGACTTTCTGGCTGATCTGCAGGTACACTCACATTTGTGGAGGTGAGGGTCTTTCGGAGGACGGCGACGGTGTGCTCTTGTGCAGACACATCTTCAATGGTTTTGGGTCGGCTGTTCACATGGTCATGAGCATCGAGTAGCAGGGAATTAGCTGTAGACCTGTAGACGGACTATTTCTCGACCCATGGCTGGTGTTGTGTGTCCTCCTGCTCCTTCTTCTGTGCTGCCTTCGACTGTTGCTGCTTGAAGAACGAGTTCATGGTGGCCATCGTGTGCGTGGAAGGATCCTACCCGTACGCGTAGCTGGTGGCTGGTGGCTGGAGAAAGCAGGCTCGGGTACTGGAGACGCGCCGTGACGCGTCTACGATCGCGACCCGTCACAACCCGTCACTCACGGTAGGCGGCGTGACAGAACGCGTCTGGAGGCTCCGCCCTCGTCCTCCTCCGTCCACCACGCCGTGCTCACCTCTATCGACAGCGCGCACGGCCTGATGAGCGTCATGACAAACGCAGACACGAACAAAGGTCCGTCCCCAGCCAACGTATGTTGTGCTTGAGCTCATGTGCTTAGCCACAGGAGTGACCCAACCGGAGGTCGTGCCCGGCGGTGAGCACCTACCCCAACCTACACGTGTCAGCGCCCTCATTCCGTGCAGACAAGGCAGATAAGCCTTCATTGGTGGAGCTCAAGAATGGAAAGCTCGTGTTTAAGCAGAAAACACTTGCCTTCGAGAAGATGTCCGAGACTATGCAAGGTACGTGTGCTTTTGCTCACGCAAGCCAGTGGCGCGTACGAGCGTTCGACCATGCAGAGATTGTCAAGTTCCGTGAGATGCTGGAGCAACGACTCGAAGCGAAGGAACCGCCTCTCAGCAAGGTGCCGGAGGAGCACAAGCGTGTTATAACTAAACTGGTGCACGAGAGGTACGCGTTCAATTTAGCTGAAGACTGTGACGAGGTGCCCAATTGGCCATAGCGACAAGACATTACAAGCCCTCTCCAAGCATGTTCAGCAGCAACTACTACCGGCAGTCGACGAAGATGAGGAAGAGGACTCCACTGCGGCCATCCTTCCTCTCGACACAGTTGAAGACGCGATCAAATCCGTGGCCAAACGCGTGAACTATGGACTCGACAATCCGTTGGACGGTGGCAGGGCGCCTGCCGCATGGCACATCTGGAGATGGGAGGTCTCGGACGAGTGCCGAGACTGGCTGCCAAAGAACACGAAAGAGAAGGTGGAGAACAGGTTGCGAGAGAGGCTGCAGGTGCGTCCGTCGTTTCCATGAACACCCCGCGCCACTGAGCGCCGAATCGACAGGCCAAAATCGACGTGAAAGCTTTGTTCGAGGCGTTGTCTGAAGATGAGCGGGTTATCATCCTAGGCCTCAAGCATGTCCCCAAGCCTCTCCCCAAGGCGAAGAACGCGACGAAACCTATACCGGCACCCGCTGTGGTAGATCTCACAGATCCCGCGAAGAGCACACCACAACCTACCTCGCGACCCACGGATAACGTGGAGAACGATATGCCCCAACCTAACACAGCTGAGGTATGCTGCTATACCCATTGCCTGTTTAGACCGGCATTTCTCATACAAGGCTAGGATGTCTCGCAAGAGTCTCCTGAGAAGAAGGGGCCCGGTCGTCCGAAGAGACCTACTGACCCTGATAAAGCGGCCGAACGAGCTGCTAAGGTACGTTTTGTACTTGCCTGTCTGTTCAGTTGCGTTTACACGCTATTTTTTCTGCTAGGAAAAAGAACGACTAGAGAAGAAGGCGGCCAAGGTGGAGCGCGAGAAGAAGGAACAAGCCGCCCAAGCAAAGTCTCGGTCGATCATGGCCAGTTTCTTTGGCAAGCCAAAGCCTGCTGCCGTCTCTGGTGCATCACCAATGAAGGCAGGGCCGAGTCGAGACGGCGCGAACGGGTCCCCGGGACCTACGACGGCTCGGTCAGACTTTGAGCGCACGTTCAAGCCGTTCGCGTTGAAGAAGGGCGCGGTGCTTGCACCCGTGAACTGGTTTCATGAGTGCAAGAGGCGTGAACGGCGGAGACAAGCCCGTCGGTCTCAGGGTGACGTTATTGTCATCGACGACGATGAGGAAAGCAAGGCAGACGAGGACGTGGAGATGGCGGATGCGCAGGACGACGAAACCTGGCACACGCTTCCTCGTGAAGGTCGGTGCCAGTTTGTGTCAACGTAACATACCGAACTGAATTGTTTCCAGAGCGGATACGCAACATCCTATCCCGCTTACCTCCAGGCCTGAATCCTCCTCGACGACCACGGCAACCGACTGGCTACAAGACGTACTGGCCCATCTCCGTACGCGGACTCATGAACCAGCTGAACGAGGCGGAAGTCGCCGGGGACGACAACGAGGTTCGGCGACTGCTCGCCCTCCTTCGTTCACGGCGTGCACTGCCTGCGAAGGCCCTGGTGTTTGCGGACGACGCACGCCCAGGGTACTTCGGGACCTACACACGAAGCTCGCGCGAGGTCGGTCCGCGGACGCCATTCGCGCGGGACGTCGTCGGGATCGACTACGGGTACGACTCGGGCCTGGAGTGGGCCGAGGAAGACGCGGGCGAAGCAGACGACGTCTTCGAGGGCGACGGGGAGGAGGACGAGGGCGATGATGGGGAGGCGGACTCGGATGCCGACAGCTGGCTCGTGGACGACGACGCAGTCGAGGACCCGGGCACGCCCATCGAGGAGCGCCTGGGCTCGCCCGACTTCGACTTTCCCCCTTTGCCGCAGAAGCGCAAGAAGGAGAAGGAGAAAGAAAGGGCACAGGAGCCTGAGGGGGAACGGGGCGCGACGAGCAAGAAACGGCGTGTGGTCGTGCCCCTCGTGCCGTTCACGAAGGGCCCGGAGTGGGAGCCGGTGGTGAGCCGGTGCACGTACGAGCTGTTCAAGCGGTATCGGATACAGTTGTTCAACGGTACGTTGTGCGTTGTGCATGTTGTGGGTCTACATACTGAAATGCAGCATTGCGCAGACACGCCGTTCCCGATCGACCCGTTTTCATTCGTCTCCCAACCGGCCGAGCACGCCGCAAGCGGACAGCATCCACAGCAGACGACAGACGGCTTCGTCATCCCCGCCCTCCCTCCACACATCGCCAAATCCACATCCTCTTCCTCAGTCCCCTCAGCCTCCGGTCCCAACGCATCCTCGAACCCGCCAACGCCGTCAGGGCCAAAGCGGGGCGCGCCCGCGCCAAAGAACCCGTTCCCAGACGCGTATCTGCCACACCTGCTTACACGGATCGAGGAGCTCGCGACGAGCAGTCTGCATTGTATCGTGGAGACGGTGCATCACGAGTTGCAGGCGCATAAGGTGAAGAAGAATGCGATCGAGGCGAAGGTGCGCGAGGTCGGAGAGAAGAGCAAGGAGCGCAAGGTGTGGGTCGTCCGTCCGGATGTGAAGGTGAGCGGTGGCGTTTGTCGCGGAAGGGGGAGGAGCTGACCTTTTCGAGTAGGCACAACATGGGATGGCGTGAGCGTCTCGACGTGGGGAGAGGTATACCCAGGTGGATGGGCCCGCTGGTAGAGAGATGCGAGTGCGGGGTCCCTTCCGCAATGTACCGTGCATGTTGTATATATATTCTTATTGCGTTCTGCTTATCGTACATTCCATATCGTAACACCAGGGAGAAGGATAACTTAAGCTAAGGTGGGCGTGTCAATATGGACCATGGGTAAGTGGGTATCGGGGTACGGAGAGGAGAATACTATGAGGAGGCGAGGTTCCACAGCAGTTGAGCGTACTCGTCGTCGGATTTGGGCTGGTCAAACGTTACGCAGTGGACGTCACCCGAATCCGCACCTGGAGATACAGTCAGAGGAAGCCACAGGAACGCGGTAGGAAGAGGTACTCACGAACGAGCACCTTGGATAACCGTCCGTGTGCGTCCACGATCGGCTCGAACCCAGCGCCCTTTTGGATCGCGAGGCGTAGCCTACAGAAGTACTCGAGCTCAGCACGTCGAATGGCCGGCGAAAGCACACAGAGCGAATGCAGAGAGAGGACACTCACGCAGTAGAGTCGAGCTCGTGCTCCGCAGCCGGGTCGGACGACTCGAGATTCCGCGTCTCCTCCTTAAAGCGCGTGAGCTCGGCCTCTTTTGCTGCGAGCGCGCTCTCGGCGTCGTTGATGGCTTTGGCGAGCGAGAGCCGCGTCGCGTCGAGATCGTTCATGTGCACGGCGTGTTCTTCGGCGGAGGGGATGGTGGAGGGCCGTGTGGCCGAGGCGCGGGCGGCTTCGAGTTTGCGGGCCAGCTCTGTAGATGACATAGCGTGCCGCGAGATTCATGCATGGAGGGGAAGAATAACCGTAAGTCGGGCGCGAGAGAACGTAGGTGAAATCTTGAGCCTTCCGCGATGTAGAAATGTAGAAATGAGACTCACGTTTGACTTTGACGTGTGCGTCGTGCATGTCCTTCTGCCGTGATTCGTGTGTCATCGCCATCTGCTCCTCTGCGGCGGCGATAGTGAGGTAGTCGTCCTCGGGGTCCATAATGGGGATCATCTCCCGGATGGCCCTCCTGCATACATCGGGCGTTCAGACGGTGTGCAGACAGAGTATATTGAGCACGAAGACAAACACAGTGTCTTTGATGTTGATTGACATCGTTTCGAAGAGAGCTTGAGCAAAGCCGAGGACGTGGTCGAGCAGTAGGAGCGGAATGTGCGGGACGGTTGGACGGCTGTAGAACGCGACGCGCTCAATCACGCTCACGTGGCGTTCGGTCACGCGTGAACGCTCAAATTAGCGCTCATAGCGCGGCGGTGCGCCACTCGCAGTACATGGTACGCCACCTCAGAGTTCATCTCATTTTGGACAGCCAAGGGCCCTCACGGAGCTGGGGCACTGCAGCGCATGATAATAATTTATAGATTCGGATGATGCCCATGAGTAACGAGTGAAGGTGCCACAGTCCTGGCCGGTTACTGGCGCGAACCTCGTAGCGAAGACTACCATAGAGTCCACGACGTTTGGCAGCCTCCGCTTGCAAGTGCACTCTGGATGAAAGTATACAGTATACGTAGCTTGGCTATGCATACGGAACTTAGCCCGCTATGTCGATACAAAGTGCACTAGAGTGGATATCCTAGTTGAGCCCTATGCTATCAGCATGACTAAGGAGACCATCTCCCCAAGTCACCGCTGCTAGCGCTTGCACACAACTGCAAACTCGGCCATCAGACACGCTCGAGTGCGCAAATGAAGAGGTGGTCATCGGCATCAGCGCAAAGGATGGGCCTGGTGGCAGTACGAGATCAAGGGAAATGCCTCGCTAGAGCGGGCTCGGAGCTCCTAGTATCCGGTCATGGTCGCTTAGTAAGTTATGTAGTCGGCGGGTCTTGACTGAATAATCGGAGTTTTAATCTTCTTAGCACGGGATGAATGCCGAGGGTTACTGATTAGACAAGATCTATCGAAATCCCGTAGATCTCGCCCTCTGCCCACTTGACCGCCACAGCTTTCCGCCTCCGGTTCAGTCAGCAGGGTTCGACACCGACCACGACGACGACGACTACTGCACGCGTCCATCGATAGCATTGCCACCATGGAGGCAAGCGCTTCATCTTATCCCTCTTCGCTCGTCCCCCATACTCACCAAGATGCATCAGGGCATACTCGACTTCTCCAAAGAGTTCGATGTCTCGCTCATGGACCGAGTGGTCATGGCCTTCTACTCCAGTACTGGTCAGGAGGTGCGTAAGGTGGATCCTATCGGCATGCATATCTCTCACAGCGCCGCGCGATCCGCGTAACAGCAACAAATGGCGCAGCAAGTCCTGACGCAATTTCAAGACAACCCCGAAGCCTGGACAAGAGTACCCGATGTCCTGGAGCGCTCGTCTTTCCCGCAAACGAAGGTGTGTCGCATCTCACCTTCACAATTTGACTGTTTCCAACCGCGAAGTAGTACATTGGCTTGCAGATCCTCGAGAAGTTGATCACCACGAGGTGGAAGTCCTTGCCCGAGGGTCAGCGGCAAGGTATGTGTTCCATGAGTGGCACGTCCTGCCCATAGCTCATTCGGCGAACATCAGGGATCCGCAATTTCGTCGTTGGAATCACTGTGAAGGTCGCGTCCGATGAGGCAATGATGCGGAGGGAAAAGACATATCTCAACAAGTTGAACTTGGCTCTCGTTCAGGTGCGTTTCCGCTCTACTCAGTCGAATCCCATTCGCATAACACGCGTCGTTCAGATCTTGAAGCAAGAATGGCCACACAACTGGCCAACATTCATCCCCGAACTGGTCGAGTCCTCCAAGACCAACTTGTCGCTGTGCGAGAACAACATGGTCATCCTGAAGCTGCTTTCGGAGGAGATCTTCGACTACTCGGCAGAGCAGATGACGCAAGCGAAGGTCAAAAACTTGAAGAACCAGATGTGCGGAGAGTTCTCGGAAATCTTCAAGCTCTGTTCAGAGATTCTCGAGGAGGCACAGAAGACTTCCCTCATCCGGGCAACACTCGAGACACTTCTGAGGTTCCTTAATTGGATACCTCTTGGCTACATCTTCGAGACGACCATCATTGACCTTCTGCTCAACCGCGTGAGTAGAGTTACGCTACCTCTCCGTCCCTTCGCGAGCTTACCCATATTGCCTAGTTCTTGGAAGCACCAGACTTCCGGAATGTTACCCTCAAGTGCCTAGCAGAGATTGCTGCGCTTAACGTCGGCCCAGAATACGACCCCAAGTTCGTTATTCTCTTCGCCATGGTCATGACTTCCGTCAACCGCATGATCCCCCCGAGCACGAACATCGCGCAGGCATACGCGAACGCGGGTGATGCTGGTCAAGAGCTGGTCCTCAATCTTGCCCTCTTCCTCTCCAACTTCCTTTCACAACATCTTCGCGCCGTGGAGACCGAAACCAACCGCGACGTCCTTCTGAACGCCCACCTCTACATGGTGAAGATCTCGCAAGTGGACGAGCGCGAGATATTCAAAATCTGCTTGGAGTACTGGCTCAAGCTGGTTGCGGAGCTGTACGAGGAGATTCAGAGTCAACCTATGGGCGAGAGCGGGCTGCTCATGAACTTGAGTCTCGGGGGCTCGGGCTCGGGCATGCTTAGCGGTGTGTCCCTACGCAAGAACATTTATAGCGATGTTCTTTCCAACTTGCGTTTGGTGGTGATCGAGAAGATGGTCAAGCCCGAAGAGGTGCGTTCAATCCCGCTGACAGTCACCTGGTTTGTGAAACTTATGCCTTCTACAGGTCCTCATTGTCGAGAATGAGGAGGGCGAGATCGTCCGTGAGTTCATGAAGGAGAGCGATACCATCGTGCTGTACAAGTCGATGCGTGAGCTCCTCGTGTACCTCACTCACCTGGACGTCAACGACACCGAGAACATTCTTACCGAGAAGCTGCAGAAGCAGGTCGACGGCTCCGAGTGGTCGTGGCAGAACCTCAACACGCTGTGCTGGGCAATCGGTTCTATCTCGGGAGCGATGAGTGCGTGCTTCCCAGTTCATCACCCGAACGACCGGACATTGACCACATTGACTGCCCACCTTCTATAGACGAGGAGCAAGAGAAGCGCTTCCTGGTCACCGTCATCAAGGACCTTCTGGGCCTGTGCGAGATCAAGCGCGGGAAGGACAACAAGGCCGTCGTCGCGTCCGATATTATGTACATCGTCGGACAGTACCCGCGCTTCCTGAAGGCGCATTGGAAGTTCTTGAAGACGGTCGTCAACAAGCTCTTCGAATTCATGCACGAGACGCACGAAGGTAAGCTCGCGCTTCTAAGGCGGCATCCGCGGAGCGCCGTTGCTTATTGCTCCGAATAGGTGTCCAGGATATGGCGTGTGACACGTTCATCAAGATCGCGCAGAAGTGCAGGCGGCATTTCGTCATGCAACAATCGGGGGAGTCGGAACCCTTTGTGGATGAAATTCTGCGCATGTTGCACCGTATCACAGTCGACCTATCTCCTCAGCAGGTACGTGATACGCCCTTTATGTCGTACGTTGCATGCTGAAGATGCGGCCGAAACAGGTCCATACATTCTACGAGGCGGTTGGCTACATGATCTCCGCACAACCCAACAAGCCTCAGCAAGAGAAGCTTATTTCAAAACTCATGGAACTGCCCAACAACGCCGTATGTGGTTTGCAATCTTACAGGAACGAGTATCAAGTCACTTACGCGGCATTAAAAGTGGGATTCCCTTATGGCGCAAGCCGCTCAGAATGTGGACGTCCTGAGTAGCATGGACAACATCAAGATCCTTGCAAATGTCCTGAAGACGAACGTTGCGGCATGCACGTCGATAGGAACATTCTACCTCCCGCAGATTGGCCGGATATTCCTGGACATGCTCGGCTTGTACAAGGCCGTCAGCGGCATCATCAGCGAGACGGTCGTACGTGAAGGTCAGTCGTGCATGCCCTTTTCTCCGCCGAGGTTTCGCTCATTCATCCGCTAGGCAACATTGCGACGAAGACGCCGAAAGTCCGACAGCTGCGCACAATAAAAAAGGAGATTCTCAAGCTGATGGAGACGTTCGTCAAGAAGTCGGAGGATCTCGAGACGGTGAACGGCAACTTCATGCCGCCGCTGCTCGACGCCATCCTCGGGGACTACAGCCGCAACGTGCCTGCCGCGCGCGACGCTGAGGTGCTCAACGTCATGGCCACGATCATCGGCCGTCTCGGGGTGCGTTCATTTTCTCTACGCGGCGCTTGACCATCCAGGTACTGATCCTCGGAGTAGGCGCTGCTCACCCCTCAAATCCCTGCGATCTTGGAAGCCGTATTCGAGCCGACGCTCAACATGATCAACCAAGATTTCGCCGAATTCCCCGAGCACCGGGTGGGCTTCTTCAAGCTCCTGCGCGCGATCAACCTGAACTGCTTCCCGGGTAAGTGGGCGCCTGATGTGAAATGAGTGGGCGCGCGTGTGCTGACGACATGCACAGCGCTGTTGACGATCCCGCCGCCTCAGTTCAAGCTGTTCATGGACAGCATCATCTGGGCGATCAAGCACACGATGCGTGATATCGCCGAGACGGGTTTGAACCGTAAGTTGATTGATACCGGCGTTCATTCGGGGTGCTGACCACAATTTGTTCGAAGTGTGCTTGGAGGTGGTCAACAACTTCGCCAGCGCGGATCCCTCGGTGTCCAATGTGTTCTTCCAGCAGTACTTCTTGAGCATCATCCAGGACATCTTCTACGTCCTGACGGACACAGATCACAAGAGCGGCTTCAAGCTGCAGTCGCTGCTGCTTGCGCGGATGTTCCAGCTCATCGAGACGAACCAGATCACGGTGCCGCTCTTCGACCCCGCCACCGTACCGGATCCCAATATCGGCAACTCGGTCTTCCTGCGCGAGTACACCGCGAACCTCCTCAAGTCCGCGTTCCCACACGTGCAGAAGTACGCTTCTTTTGTCCGTTCGTGCCCGAAACCTTCGTTTGACGCTGACTGTGCCCGCAGCTCGCAGATCCAGACGTTCGTGGTGTGCCTGGGCGAGTTCCACAGCGACATCAACCGCTTCAAGCTCGCGCTGCGCGACTTCCTCGTGCAGCTCAAGGAGTTCTCGGGCGACAACGCGGACCTGTACCTCGAGGAGAAGGAGGCGGAGGCGCAGCAGAAGGCGGAGGCGGAGCGCGAGGCGGCGATGCGCATCCCGGGCATGCTCAAGCCGTCGCAGCTCGAGGACAAGGACGAGGACATCTGAGGGACGCACGCACACGCACGGACCGCGCCGCCGCATGACTTATGGCTCACTGTATGATAGACTTTTCTTCCATTCCCCCCGCCCCGCCTCCCCTTCTTCCCGCGTTCCGCACACATGCTTGCCCGCTGCCGCTCCGTTTCGGTTTCCCCTCCCATTTTTTGTTGCGCGCTGCCGCCGCCCGGTGTTTCCGCCCGTTTTGTCCGCCGCCCCTGTACCCTTGCTATCGCGATCTCGCTGTTCACTGCATCTACAACACATGTAACAATAGCTTACGACAGAGGAATACGAGAAAGTAATGTATCTTTGCGTCCTGGCCGAGGCCTCCGAGCCACGTCCATCAATTTGTTCGCGAGTAGGGTTCGAGGGGCTCTCGGGCTTAGCGGGGCAGAGGTGAGCGAGCGATGACACCGGCGTGGCCGCGCAGGAAGGTCGAAGGGGTACAAGGGGGGATCCCGCGATGGCGATGATGTGGACGCGCGCGCTAGCGAGTACTATTGCCCAGCCGGGCCGGGCACAGGAACCAGCGCCAGGCCTCTATGTGTATAACCGGGTACCGGCGGAATAAGGCTTGCGTAAGCTCAGAGTTTACAATAGCTTTCCAACCCCGCGAGTGGCGAATGCCGCGTCTGCCGGATGCAATTAGCCCACGGGGCAGATGAGGATGTCAGACTCGTCCTCTGTTGTGCTGACGACCTTGAGCTCCGCCGATGCGTTGGGGTGCGCGAGAGGCTGCCCCAAAGACCTGCGTGTGCCCGTGCGCAGCGCTGTGCATGTGCTCCCTCGCCGCCGGCGGAGCGCCACCGTCATCAGCGCTGGAATGGCGGAGTTGCCGCATGTGCGTGTCCATTGGCTGGAGTGGCGGAGCTGCCCTCGAGGGCCGGGCGCGCAATACAGTACTAGTGTTGCGGGAATGGACACGAGGAGTTCCCGGTGCACACTATCGGCCGCGCTGGAACTTCGGGGCGGTCAGCCCAAGATGTGTATCAACAGCGCTCGCTGGAATGCCGGGATTCCTGCACTAAGATGTGTTCTTGAGCGCGTCGTGGCGGCCCGGCGGTTACAGTGCGGTTGGAGCATCATCTCCGCGTCGAATACGGCTGCCGTTGGCGGTACTGAGGTGTCCGTGCCCGTTCAACGGCGGAGAGAGCGGGGGGAGAGCGTCAAGTGTGGCCAATTCGGAACGCGGAGACTGAGATCGCGAGCTCGATCTGTGGAACGAGCGGTCGATCGCGGGGCGCATGGCGCACGAGGGGCGTCGGGCGTCGCCGAGATACGCATCTGGCGCGGCGACGGGCGCCTGCGAGCACTGCAGCTCCGTCCTGACCGCGACCTCGTACCTCCGCCCTCGATTGCTCGCGATATGTTCAAAAAGTGCGCCCATCACGTCCGCGGAGACCGTACAGACGCTGACTGCGAGGCCCAGGTTCCAGCCCTCCACAGACGTCTCCGGCCAGGTCAGCGTGAAGACCTCGGTGCAACGCTCCATCCGCAACAACATCCTCAGCCAGTGGAAGATCACCCCGGAGACCCTCGAGCAGATCTGGCCGAAGAAGGAGTCGCTCACGCTCGTCAAGTGGTCTGTCCCCTAACGCCGCGATCCCGATTGGCCCGCGCCGCTGACTCGCGGAGCGCGCCCTCGCAGCAGAGAGCACATTTCCATCTACACTCTGCACGGCGAGCCCCTCTTTTTCCAGCACTTTGACGGGCCCGTCTTCCCCACACTCCGGCTCCTACACAAGTGTACGTAAAACGTGTGTCGCGCCGGTGATGTTCCCTCACGCGCAGCGCATCCCCCGCAGACCCCTTCGTCCTTCCACGGGTCAGGGTAGACCGCGGCGCGATTCGCTTCCTTCTCGCCGGCGCGCACATGATGTGCCCGGGCATGACATCGGCGGGGGGCGAGCTCCCGCCGGCGAGCGCGGCGCTGCCCGCGAACACCCCCGTCGCGATCCACGCCGAGGGCAAGGAGCACGCCGCTGCGATAGGGCTCACGAAAATGGACACCGAGGAGATCAAACGGCTGAACAAGAACGTGGGTGTAGAAACGGTGACGTACCTCGGAGATGACCTGTGGAAGCTGCAGCAGCTGTGAGAGTTTGATGATGTACCAACAGGAATGTCGTGTCTCCCAGCCGCGCTTGCGCGCGCCTGGCTGTGTTGTATCACCACCATCTAAACATGCGGACTTTCCCTCCCGGCTCGACGCTGACCGCCCCGGGCGCGTGGCAGCGATGCCCCTCTCAGCGGCCCGCCTGCCAATCTAGCGTGTTCCGCTCGGTGTCCCCCGGCGCTGCCGTGACGTCTGCCGCGATATCAGAGCGCAGAACACATGGAGGCACCGCCCTGTCGCCGCTCTGCTGTGTGCAATTCCCAATTCAATTATCGGCTCCTTGCGGGGGCGCTCAGTGTGTAGATCGGTTTGTTGGCGTGATGTAATGGTCGGAAACGGCCGCTGCTCAACGTGAGGGATGCGCCGCAGAGCGGTACGATGCTGGGGTCCTATGTTCGATGGCGGCGCACGATGAGGGCACTTTTTCCTTTGCAACGTCGGCATCGCCCAGCCGCGCTGCAACCCGCACGGTAAGTGCCGCGCCTCGAATATCGCAAATTGGGATCATTGACTAATGTTCTCCACGGTCAATAGAGCCACCAACCCGGAGGGCAGCGAAGACTGTCTGGTCGTCGTAATGTGCCTGCTTCTCGGCTTCTTGTCTCACGGGTCCGCAGATGAGAATCTCGATGGAGGCTATTTCGAGTCTGACGCCACAGGAAAATATGTCAATATCGCCAACTCCCAAATATTAGCTGCCAACGGGAGGCGCGCACAGAGACCCTGCCTGCCCGCTGCGTGACCCCCCGCGGGTTCACGGTGTCGATCGAATCAGAGAAGTCTGTCGGCGTCCCTGGCGTCCCGCACAGACGTTTGCAGGCGGCAATCCACGGACAGTGGGTCCATAAAAATGCGCCTCCCGACGAGCTATTGTTCGAAGCTCAACCACGCCCCTCCTCCGCCCCTCCTCCTCAACCCCCTATACCCATAATGGCCACAGTAGAGCGACGCAACCGCCGCGCTTGCCTACAATACTCCAAGCGTAAAGGTGCGACCCCACGCCCCCGGTGTCCTCTCGACATACGACGCGTCATACTCATCGGCGCGACGCGACATTCCTCAGTGCGCTGCGAGTTCAACGACGAAGACATCCGGTGCGTCGAGTGCACGACGCGGGGGTGGGTCTGTGAGCCGCGGGCCCACCCCGCAGAACGGCCTTGCGAAGAGTGGTGAGCCGCCTTCATCCCCTCTCTGTTCCCTGAACGCGCACCCGACTGACCTGCCCCGCTCCCTCCGATCCTCCGTCGCCAGCAAGCGCGCCCACATAGGCTGCGACTGGATTGGCCACGGACCGTGCACACACTGCGCCCGCGTCCCCATGCCGTGCTCCTTCGACACGCCCTCCTCCGCGGGGTCCGACACTGGTGGGTAGAGCGCTGGCTGCAACACCGCCGTCCGTCTAACCGAACACTTCTCTCGCCAGGCTCGACCTCGGGAACCGCGACAGCTCCCTCGCTCGTCGTGAGCGCTCCGCCGGTCATTGCGAGCGCGTCCGACGGGCACCCGTCGCCCCCGCCGTCCCCATACCCCTTGCGGACCACGTTGTCGCCCACCCCGTCCGTCCCGTCTCCACCCCCACCATCGCCCGTCTCCTCCGAGTCGCGCTCGTCGTCGCTAGCGTACTCGCGCCCGCCGTCTCCGTCTCCGTCGCCTTCTCGGGCCACACCCGCGCCGGCGCTGCGAGTGCCGTGGCTGCAGACGGTTCTGAACACCGAGATGCCGCCGCACCCCGGGATGGGGATCGCGCGCGCGCAGAGCACGTAAAAATTGGCCGGGGCGCTGCCTTCTTTGGCATCGCCGGCGGCAGCGCTGGGGCTGTGAGCATCGCACTGAGTCTCCGTGTGCGCCTGTGTATACCCTAACATCTTTCTTATAATGATGCTCGTATCCCCTTGGACGTTCGGGTGTGTGACGAGCGTGAAGTGCCGTATCGCCCTTAGATGCCCGGATCGTCGAACGCGTGTACATCCCCAAATCTGTGCTAGCCCCCCTCGTCCTCCCCAGACCGCCACACGTCATGACGGCCCGGGGGGCTGCGACACACGCAGTGTCGCGCCCGCACGCTCCGCACTTTCGCTGATGCAGGGGCTACTCCGGGCGCATGCGGAGCATCTCACGAAGTCGAAGTCGAAGCCGCTGCCAGCTGCAGGCAGCGGCGGGACGCGACGGCGCCGCGCTACGCCCGGTCAGGGGAGGGGGCTTCGCGCCGCCCCTGCGTCCATGCAAGGGGGGAATGTAGCCTTCAAAGTGCAGATGGGCGAGGCGAGGGCTTCCTGGCGTTCGCGAGCGAATCTCGCGACGAGAGCCGAGGTCTGCGCGCCCGAGATCGATTTGGGACGGCTGATCTTGTCCGGCCGTTGGGTAGAGCGTGCCGCATCGACGTCGAACGTCGAACTTTTCCCACCGCAGCGGCGTGCGCACTGGCGCGCAGCGGCCACTGGCACGGCCGGGCACCGTCTGCAGCCTTCTACTGCTAGCGCTGCGTCTGATGGACCCGGACGCGCCCGCTGGGAGCCTTCCTCGGCAAATGTGTATTCAGACCCGGGAAAGTGCACCTTAATTTTCGAGCGGCTTCGCAGCCTAGTCGGAGCTCCGAACGCGTTAATGAGACACAGCACGGGTACCTCTCAGTCATCACGGGCTCGCGGGTCGCGTACACGTCGAGCTGGGCAGCGCGGGCAGGGACTCTGAATCGGAGGTGCTGGAGCAAGCGCCGCGGTGCCTTGGTTTGACATGCGCGTTCCGGCGTGATGATCGTTGTCGTCTTCGCGGAACGGCAGCGCCGGCGGTAGAGCGCGTTCGTCTGCTCCGCTTCTATCTCTCTATCCTATGCTGGACTCGGGACGGCACTCGCAGCGACTTTTCTGGGCTTGCGAAGGCGCGAACACTGCGCGTGGCAGCATGCGCAAGTGGCGTCACGCTTCCGGGTCGCCGACGCCAATTCTGACACGATCTCCTTGCCACCGTCCTGGGCCCTGTCGGTGCTCTATCTCGTCCGCGCGCTCCGAGTCCTCACTTGGTAAAAATCTACATGGGGATTACCTCCTTTGCTGCTGCTCTAGCTCGGACGTCACTGGGCACTACGCGACGCGTCAGAAAGGACGCCCGCCAAACGCCCGCGAAGGCTCGTGCTCGGACGAAGACTCGAAGAACTCAGGGAGCATCATGGGAGCATCCTGACAAAGTTCGAGGATCCGTCCTTCTGACGTGTCAAGGTTCGAAATTACTGCATGCGCGCGCGCAGAAGGCCTCTCGTGGGCACAGGACCCTGCAGCGGGCATGGATTCCGAAGAGAACTAGGCGATAAACGGTATGTGCAGGATGCGTCGGCGGGCGTTATGCTCTCCAGCCAACAGGCCGAAGAATCAGAAGCGGGCGTGGAGAACGGACTTGAATGGGACGGTGTTGGGCCGCGGCTGGCGGGGGTTCGGGAAGGCAGCGTTCAGGAACAGAAGGGGAACGAGTGGTGGTGCGTGCCCGTGCCATTCAGTCCCTTGCCCTCGGCGCGCGGACTCGTGCACTCGCAGTGGAGCACGGCGCGTCGTGCCCTCGAGGAACGACGCGTTTCTCTGCCTACGGATGGCAGAGGAAGCCTGCAGTATCCTCAGACGTGTTTCAGGCCGTACCGCGAGGCGTGGCCGGTATTCCACATACCCACATATGTACACGGGCTCCCGGCTCCTTGTCAGCGGCGCATCTGAGCGCTGGAGACCGACGGCGACGAGTACGAAAGAGATCTCAGTTGCTATAGGCAATTTCATTGCATGTTCCATTGTCCTCTCCAGAAGCCGTGCCGGATCCGTAGCGAGGGCGCGCGCTGCATCGTACTCTGTGCAGGGTCGCGTAATTGTCGCAGCCTCCCCTTGCTCAATCATTGATTCCAGCTGGCGGCCGCGATGGCATGCACGCTCATCATCCTCGCCCCGCCACGTTGGGCAGCCATTGTTCGTGCTAGTGCGCCCGATCTGCTCGCTTCGCCCTCGCTAGCCTCTGTGGCTCGGCGACATGCAGACTGCGCCGCGACGCTCCGAGTCCCTGCACGGTTCTGATCGTACACTTGCCCCATACAGTCGGAGAGTGGCTTTCGGCGACCTCGTCTGGCGTGCGCACGTTGGCGCACGGCCGTGATGGGTCGAAACCTCGATTGGAGCGAACAGGTGGATATATCCGGGCCACGACCAAGCGTGTCGCCGCAGCACAGGACCGCCGCCGCCGAGCCGCCCGCCGTCCTCAATCATACTCGCAGAAGCCTCGCTCGTTTCGTCCCTCCCGTTTCCCACTTTCCTCTTTGATATTCGCCGCCGAGTCAGCAGAGCGCGGCGCCGCTGGGACGGCTCGCGCGTTGCCCAGCGATGAAACGATTCCGTCGCGCGTGCCGGCCCCCCTTGCAGAATGCCGAGGCTCACGGTGCGCTCCAGCCCGCCATTATGACTTGTTTACGACATGTGCCGCCTAAAGCGCGTACGCAGCAAGGGTCCGCCCACGCGCACACCCCCGCGTCCGCCGCCGACGCGGTCCCACGGTGTTGTCCTTTCCTGCCAGCCCCGCCGGGATGAAGATCCCTTTGAAGCTGTGCCCGTTCTGTGGGGCCCGCGCGAGCGAGTATATAACCCGCCCACCGCGTTCCTCGTCGCCCCACTCCCCTCCCTCCCGCCCCTCCGCCCGTCCTCGGTGCCCCTCCCACTCGTGTCGCGCTGAGGAGCAACAATGGCCAGAGAAACAGCTTGCCGCAACTGTGCACAGAAGAAAGGTGAGTTCATTCTGCCCTCCGTCGCGTCTTCTGTGCTGAAGACGCGTTCGCGCGCTTGCATTGCATAGTCGGGTGTAAAGCCGTCGCGGGCAGCAACATCTGCGAGCGGTGTGCCCGCAAGGGCATCGCGTGCGAGCGCCCCGTCCCGCCCGCCGTCCCCACAAGCAACCTATCGCGCAAGACTGCTTGCGAGAGCTGGTACGTCGCGCCTCACGCGTCATCGTGTCTTAGGCCATCGCTGACAACGCACATGCAGCCGCAAGAACCGCACCAAGTGCGAGCGCGACGTCAACGCGGTGCCCGCTACCTGTGTCCACTGCGCCGCCGCGGGTCTGCCTTGCAGCTTTGCCATGCCCCGTACGTGCGCCGTTTCTTCACCCGCAGTTCCGCGCTAAGCCTATGTGCTTTCCGACGACTCCTTGCGCTGTCAGGCGCGTCGACGAGCGCGTCAGGCACGCAGCCGAACCTAGTTGTCGACACCGCGTCCGCGTCCGCGACGCCCGACTCGGCGCCCAGCAGCACGCGCAGCCCGAGCCGGCCTTTCTGGGAGACGGTGCTCGCGCCGTCGCCTGGCGTTGACGGTTGAACCTGCGCCGTTGTGAGGCGCCAGCGCTTTCTTGTATCTTTCTTTGCTCTCACCACTGTCTATTACTTACGATACACACCACCCCCACTCTGTGACTGGTTCGCTAGGCCTCGTTCGATACTCCTACCCCTATAGCCTATTCCGGAAGACATCCTAGTTACATCGCCCATTTGTAGCACCCACTGGCGACCCTTTGCTCGTACCTAGTATCATATACCACACTTTCTTTGTATCCACAACACTGGTGCGAAATCAAGCTCAGCGGCGGTACAACAACCCCACAAACGCGCCATCGCTGTGCATCGCTGAGATCAAACGGCGCATCTCATCGATGGACGAGGACAAAGGGACGAGAGTGCGGGGTTGGGGTCGCTTAAACGACGGCCGGTGTTTACCCAGCGATTCAGTCGAACGTCCACGCGCGGCTCCTCGGGCGCCAATCGCGCTTTCCCTTTGTCCCCGTGCGAGCGGCGAACACATGCGATCCCGCGTTCGATAGGCACATGTACACAGTGACACACTGCGAAAATTTGCTCAGGGCGTCCCGCGTCGCGCGCAGTGCGTAGCTCGATGCACAAGCGAGCCCCCGCTTGTAATTACAATCAGGCCCAGCCCGAATGCGAGTAAGTACTATTACCGGCGGGCGCACACGCCCGCGAGATTCGTGCGCGCGCACAGATCTTCGACGCGTTGAGATGCCGGCGCCGCGCCCAGGGGGCGGGGGGCCTACATCCATACACGTAAATGGAAGGATAGGTTCTTGTGGGCGCGCCATCGCGCGAAGGGCGCGGCCTGCCCCTGAGCGGGGAGGGCGCAGTGGTGCAATTTTCACTCCCCGCGCCCCGGGGAACTGCCGCGGTGCTTGACATGGGGCGAGCTATGGCTCGTAGCGAACAGGTCATATGCCTTGTTGGGCACCTCGAGCAGGTCCGTGATGGCGCGCGAGGGATCCTGCCGGCAGCGGTTGAGCGAAAAGGTGCTAGGGCTTGCGCTTCTAGGATGGCCACTCACATGAAACGCGCGAAGGCGAAGACGCGCCGCGAAGCAGCTCATAGCGCGTACCTCTCGTGGGACAGCGACCACAAGGTGCTTAATGTATCGCCAATGTCGCTGAAGTTGCTGTCGCCGTTACGCCCGATGGCGGTCGGGACGCTCGCGCCGCCTGCTGTACCTGCTTGCGAGTTAGGTTGCCGTCCACGTGGCTCTATTTGGCCGTGTTTGAAACCGAAGCTGTTGGCGTCTACGCACACCTCCCAGCGCCTACTGCTCTCCGGTGTTTTTCTGAGACTGGTGAGAGTTTTGCCCCTGCTTCCGGCCCTAGACGCAGCTAAGCGAGCTGCCCCTTCTGAGCAGTGTGTCGACATCATCCTTGCTTTGTCACCGACTGCCATGTCCCACGACGAAGGCAGCACGCAGTTTGGCTACGAGGATCCCTTTACTCCAGCCCGGACCAAGAAGAAACGCAAGAATAGGCCACCAGTCGCTCCCCCTCCCCCCGACGTCCTCCTGAACAGAGCATCGGAGGAACTGGCGGAAGGCGATTGGCTGCGCGAGACACAGCGTCCGTCGCTCTATCATTACTATCGCTACTTTCCCCTTCTGACTCTCTATTCCCGCAGAGAGCCTGCGCGACTCGCTCGAAGAGGCGTTCGCAGCGTCGGACGCCGCCCCGGACGTGCTGTGCCTCGGACTGGGCAGCCCTGCGTCGTCGCGTGATGCATGCGCGCAGCTTGCGTTCCTCCTTGCGGCGTGCGACGATCTGAGCATAGTGTGTCTCCTTCCCATGTATGTAGGCGTTCCCCATCAAACATCAGCGCGTGCCCGTCCACCCAGGACCACACCAAAGTGTCCGTGTACGACCCCGTCTTTGCGGAACAGGACCTGCGCCTTCTGACGCTCCTCGGCCTCACTGCCCTCCCCGAGAACCGAGTACGTCGTCTGTCCTCCCATCCCCTTCCGTCCGCAAAAGGCCTCCTCCGGCCTTGTGCTACCTGTCTTACTGCTCGCGCGCTGACTTGTTCACTCGACCCGTCATTGTGGCTCCTCTCCCGGCGCGTCGCACAGCAAGCGAGCTATGGCCTCCGATCGCCCACGATCGTCTTCATGCCGCATTGCGACCTGCACCTGTACGAGAACCTCCTACGCGAGAACTGGACGCGCGCGCGCCTGCCGCACGTCCTCCTTATCGCCAACCGCCTGCGTGAGTACGCCGAGAGGTGCGTGCCGCGTCCGTCCCATCTGCCACACATCCCCCCGAGGCCCCCTCCGCTCCCGTTCCGCTTTCGCCAGCTGCCCTTCCCCTTTCTCCGCGCCTGCCTTCCCTGGCCCCGTCGCTAAGCTTACCTCTCCGCCCCCTCGGCATCCTCCATCCAGCATCCCGTCAAGGAAGCTCGCATCAGAGCACCCGTGCGTCGCGCGCCTCAGTACGTCACCCGCGGCCACCCCCGTCCTCCTCCACAGCCCCTCCCCATACTGACCCCGTTCGCCCCCCTGCCCTTCCCGCGCGTCTGCTCGCATCCTCACCCGTGTCCATCGCACGCGCTGTCTCCGCTTCTTCTCCCCGCCGCTTCTCTACTGCGTCTGCGCACGTCCGCTGCAGCCCCCTTCCTGACGAGCCGCCCGCTGGCGCCCTGCGCGCAGTTCCCGACCGCATTCAACAACACCGCGATACAGTACGTGCGCGCGGACGCGCTCGCGGACCGACCTGCCGATTGGTGGACGCTCCCCGGCGGCGCGCCCGCGACGGACGATGTTGCGGGAACTCCGCCTGCCCCGGACGCCCGCGACATATCGGTTCAAAGACAGACACAAGAGGCGCCTACGTCTGAATCCGTGGGGCCCCCGGATGCACGCCCAAACGCCGCCGCCGGGGAGCAGGACGCAGACGCAGACGCAAACACGCGTGCAAATGGGGACGCGACTAGTGCCACTCCGCCGTCTCCGCCGCGAAGCTCAAGCGACGACGCGTCAACGTCACCGTGCAGGACAGGATCACCGGGCGCGGGGAGCGGGCGCGGGCTGGAGAATGGAGAGCAACCGCCGCCGCCGCCCAAGGAGCTCGAGGCACAAGCTCGAGATGGGACGACCGCCGCATGCGCTGGATCTGAGCCCGGGGCGCGGGTGCGCCTCGAGGCCCGCGAGCTCTGATCTCCGTCCCGAGCTGCGCCCGACGTCGCACGTTCGGGCAGGGCGAGACGCGTCGCGGGCTGCTGCAGCTTGTCGCCTCAGGCTGCGGGCTGGCTCTCGGCCCCGCGCATGATGCTGCGTCCGACGGCGCGGACGGGGGCCCAGGCTGCCTGACTCGGCGGGGGAAGGGAGGACAAACTGAGACTGGGGCTAGGGGATTGCTGTATCCGTACCGCGTTCGCCGCGCCTGTATGCACAAATCGGTGTATGAGTATCACCTTGTCGGACGGGCAGGAGCGGTGCCCCGTCTGAATGCGATCAGCACGCTGTGCGAGGCCGTACGACTGGCAGCGGCTGCCACGGAAGGTATACGGTGCGCGATCGCGCTGTAGCTTAACCTTGTTGCGCACGGGCACGCTGCAACTGTTCCCCGCCCGCGTCTGCGCCTGCGGGGGCGTGCTCGCCACGCCGTCGAGATACCGCACACGCCCCGCACATTATCATTGTTCACTGAACTCTGATCACCGTGTCTATCACGCTCGCAAGTGGTATCGCATTCACTCGGAATGGGCAGGCGGCTGCAAGCCGTGCCGCTGCGATATAGGATTCGCAGGAGGGGGCCGCGAGCGTCCGACGTCAAAGGGCGGTGCAGACCCACATATCGCAGAACGTTCGTACAGACTCAGCCTGCCGCTGCAGCAGCTGCAGCGCAGATGTCCGGCACAGGCTGTGGTCGCACGACCACGAGCGGCTGAAGAGCGGAGTTTTCCCCTGGTTCCTCGCGCGATCGCAGAGGCTAGCGCGCGCGCATGTGAGACCCCGGTGCCCGGGCGAAGTCGCGAAGCCCGTGCGCGAACGCACCCCGGACCATTACGTACGGCTGCTGCAGGCGCGGGGGCGGAGTGCGCGGACGCTGTTGTTATCATCGGAGACAGCACCCAGCTGCATTCAGGGACGAATATGTACACCCAGCAATTAAGGATAGGTCGGGCAGACGTGACGCGGGAGGGACGGAGAGCATAGAGCAGTAATACGGTACGGTGACAGACCAGGCCAGTGGGGAGGGGGGCACGCGACGCGGCGTGGGCGAGTGTAGGGGAGGGGGAGCAAGGGGGAGGGTAGGGGTGGTGGGGGAGAGCAAGTGGGGGAGGGAGAGAGCAAGTGGGGGAGGGGAGGTGATGGTGATGCGAGGGAGAGAACAGTATGATAACGGAGCACACGAGAGAATATGGACACATGCAAATAACTAACAATCCTGGATCATGGAGGGACGGAAGACACGAGCAGAGTCCGTATGGTCTTCGTCGTGGAAGGGGAGGGGCGGGTCCAGCTCAAAGGGGTAGAAGTAATCGTCGTCCGTGTCAACGTACACGTGTGGGCGGGTGTGCAGCCGCGTGCGCGTCTGTGGCAACGACAGCGACGCGGCGTCGCGAGGGGAGAGGGAAGACATGGACTGGCTGTAGGGCGTGGACAGCACGTCTGACTCGTCGTCAGAGGTGTCCTCTATCGCATCCGGCATGGGGAGACCGTCTACGTCGTCCACGTCGTAATACGGGAGTGGGTCATGGTACAACGGCACAGCCGTACTCGGTGGGGTGATCGAGTCGTCGCCATGCGCGTCGAACTGGAGCCAAGAAGGAACAAGAGGGGGGTGGAGTGGGGGGTAGGGGACAGGGTAGGGCACGGCGATGGGAGGGGGCTGGTAAAACAGGTGGGCATGGTTGACGAGGTCGTCGGAGGAAGACATGGGAGAGCACAGGGGACTTAGCAGTTCGTCGTCATCGTCCACGGCGAGGACGGAGACGGAGGTGGCTGTGCTCTCGAGGTCCATGTCCTCGTCGTCGTCGCCGAGATCCTCCAGCAGGGAGTCCAGCCACTGCTTCTCCGAGTTGCTACTGCTGCCGGCAGAGCGGGAGGCAAGCGAGTGCGGATCGGGGAACATGAACGTGTCCTCCTCGACGAACGCAGCGTCGTCGCGGGGGTCGTCCTCGTCGCGTCTATATACATGTTGTACATCAGTGACATCTGCCTGCGGCTGGGGCGGGGCAGTGTCGACTGGAGTATGTGAGCGGGTGATGGAGTTTTTGAGGAGGACCCAGCGGTGGAGACTGCAGGAGTCCCTGACGCCACTGGAGACGACGGACTGCAGCTTGGAGCGGGCCATGGTGAACAGAGATGGTGATTCGAGAGCGAGTGCTTGTAGTTCCGGTGGCATGGACGAGGGCGGGGTTATATGCGCTGCGTGCGGGAGGAGGGTGTGGCTGAGGGGGCCGGTTGAGCGACACGGCTAGCTAGCGGGGGATGCAGGGTTGCGTTCTGGAGAATGCGGTCGACGCGTGTAAGCAGCGATAACGCGCGAGACGTAAAGTGGGCACGAACGAGGCAGGTGGGGTGGGTCTTTGCGATCAACGGTGTATACGGTAGACGATGAAGGGCTCGAACAGGATGGTGCCGTTCTGGGAGATGCGGACGTGTTTGTTAACCATGCTGGATTCTGTGGGTCGCCTAGACTGTAGCGGGGTCCGTCAGGGCGAGGCAAAGAAAACAGATGATGGGAGGGGCGGGGGCGGGGGAGAGCACTTATGCGGACATGGTGGCAGCAGACAAGCGGGGGACGCTTGGGGAGATGCGGGCGGAGACGCCGCTTATAAGGGCGGGACTAAGTCGTGACGCGCCCGGCGGTGACTCAACGCCCTGCCTAACTCGGCCGATTCCCACTCCTCCCCTCAAATTCGTTGCTGCCACCACAGGCGCCCGTCCCGCCCGTATTCCGCCATCCCCCTCAGCCTTCGCGCCAGCTGCGACATCCCCCGCCCCTGCGCACGCATCCCCCATCGCCTCCTCACACTCGCGCCATCTGACAGCGCCCGCCGTGTACCATAATGGCGTTACATACAAGCCTGAACCAGTGTGATGCCGTGCTCGTCCGACACCCACGGCGCGCGCCCACCCCGGAGGTCTCCGACCGATGCGGTACTTCCGCGCATGTTGTGTTCACCAAGCGCCTACAGACATTGCCTGATTCACACATAGCTCATCTGGTGCGGATAGCTGGAGACCTGAGCTACAAGCATGCGCTCTTTATAGCACTGACCTGCCCATCTGCCCGCCTTTGTTGTCATGTTGCACATTTCTTCCGCAAGCTCTAGAATATGCGGGCCGCAAGGTAGAGGAAGGAGAGCAAGGTAAGCACCAAAAACGCCCCGTTTACGTTACGCTGTGCTAACTGATACCGCAACGCTCGCTCGCATATAGTCCTTCCCGGTAAGCCGTCCGCGTGGAAGGTAGGTGGTTTGCTACCTACCATCATCGGGTACGTTCTCCTACGTACGTAACAGGAATTCTAGCAGAGTTATCTTCGATCAATCCCCCATTTCACCGACATCTGCTCCGTATACAGGCGAAACCGTCATAACCCATACCTCGGCTAAGGGCTTGTTTCTCTGATCTCTCGCTCCCAGAAAGCCCCAGGCCCTTCGGATGCCACAGGGTATGTGCAGCGAGTCATAGCGCATCGAAGAGTATAACTTTTAGGACAAGTTCTGCGGAAACCGAGGCTTGGGGGTCCTGCCGAGAAGTATGGGTTATGACGGTTTCGCCTGTACCTCGATCGTAGACGGACCGACTTTCTAACACACAGTACTCGCCGGCGTAGAATGTGCAACGCGCGCGTTTCCTTTGCGCATATCTGCAAGCACCGCCACATAGCATACCTGCCTGGTACGTCGATGTCTCCTTCCCCCTTTTTGGAATGCACTGCCAGGCTGAGACCGGATTGGTTGGTGCGTCTAGATAGCACCTACGATGTGCAGCTCTAGACGAAGAACCCAATTGGGGTTCCTATGATAGGGGCCGCTGTGTGGAGTGTGACACATCGAGCGTTGCAGGACACCCTGCGAATGATCGTCATTTGCATGCGAAGCAACCACGCCCACCGAGATCGGGGCCACGCAAGCCATGAGAGACCGTGATATAGGCCTGGAGGTCGTTACCGTCCGGTCCACCACGACGCGTCCGTCTGAACCCCTGCGGCCGTGGCACCACTCATCTACAAGTTTCTTACGCCAACCCTATCCCCTACGGATGGCAAGTGGTGGAAGCAGGGTGAGGCGAGCATCAAATAGGCACTACTTCGCGGTATGAACTCGTTTGCGCAGTCTTTCCCAGACCGTTTGTGTGGCTGGTGAGTCGTCCAACGCGTGGATCCCGTATGCCCGTCTACCAGCTACCGTCATTCGGGGAGTTCTGCTACGTAAAAGAACACTTAACCCCGTCGATCAACGATCGTTGCACATAGCGGGTTGTACACAGCACCAACCTTCTCCTCCGAAATCCCCGCCCAACGGGAGGCACCGGGGCGTACTACTCTGTGACTATCTGACAACTGTTCTCATATCGATAGGCCGTAGAAAAATCTATCACGGATAGCGGTTTGAAGCGGTGACGCGGGGAGGACATGGATGTACACATATAGGTACGTGTACCTCTTCGCGGTCCTCACGCCCTGCTAACCGCCTCACGCAAAGCGTCGCCGCCCCGGCTGGGCGTGAACGCCTCTGTGGGTGTTTTCCTCGGGGGTCTATCGATCTGAGAACGGCTGGAAAACGTACACAGCGGATTGCAAACAAACCCCTTCCGCGATGCATCAAAGTAGGCTCGCACGACACTATAAATTTCACTGAATTAAATTACTAAGCATGTGCAAACATATCTCGACAGAGAAGTGACCACGGAAGACCATAACATTCAATTGGGTATGTTCTATGAGTTCACCGTACCCGCGAAAGTTACCCCGGATCGATTGGTGTTCTGCTAGACTCAGCAGAGTTGCATGCGTCAGATCGCAATCGCACTTTCGGACACGGAAATTGCGTGACATAAACTCGTCAGTGCGCAAACGGACTACTTGCTGCTTTTGTAGGCAACAATTCAAAGAGGAAGAAAGACGTGCCCTTCAAAACGTCTCGCTCCTCGTGTCTTCGCGAGGCTGGCAAGTTCACGCTTCCTTCTTCCCCTCTTTAGGACAACCGAGTCAGGGCTGGCGCGTCTAGATAACACCTACAATGTCCGACTCCGTGCAAGAACCCAGAACGCAAAGCGCGGTCCCTCTGATAGGGCCCCTGTGCGTGTGCGGAGTGTGGCATATCAAGCGCTGCAGAGCCCCGAGTGATCGTATATGAGCACTTCATTTCATGCGTCCGCGAAGCTGTGGTCCACCACGCACTCATGTCCGAGCTTACTGAGCTCCTGCGTCCTGGGTGTGGGATCACCTGAGTACACCGGCGCATATCTGTGGTTTACAAGTGAAAAATCCAACTTCGCGAATGTAGAACATGCGCCCGCGCCCCGCTGGCCGTCGGGGTAGATCATTAATCTGACACGCACGCAATTCCAGAACCGCCAGCCGCCCTACCCCTCGTCCATCACCTCCTCTCCCACGTCCTGCGGCTTGATGCTCTCCGCCAGCCTCCTTATCTTCGCCAGGCTCTTCGGCGCCACGTCGCGCACCTCCGCGAGCAGCTGCGTGAACTTCACGTTGTCGCCCGTGAGCCGGTACACCTTCGCGAGCTGGAACAGCACGTTCGACTCCTCGGGCGACGTGTCCTTGAGGTACTGCAGATCCTCGAGCGCAGCCTGCGGGCGTAAGCGTGAGCGAATCAGCAGCGAGAGAAGGTTCCACCAGCGCCAAAAAGTTGAAATGAAATCGAACCCCGCACAGGCGCCACAACGTGTATCAATCGGCCCACTGGGTCCCAGCAATTCGGAAGGTAGGACGCCAACACTAACCGTGTATCTCTTGAGTGCGATAAGGATTTTCGCTCGATGATATCGCACCAGCGCGTTCTCCGGCGAGAACTGGATCGCCCGGTGGAACAGCTCGAGCGCCTCGTCGTACTTCATGTACCGTTCCCGCACCTATCAGCGTCGTCCCAGGCGTGCCGTACGCCGTCAGTAATGTGATACTCGCCATGCTCGCGTGACCGCACGTACCATGCCCACGCAGCCCAGGAGGACCGCGTTCTGCGGGTGGATGTCCGACGCCTTCCGGAAGTGGTAGTCGGCAAGACGTAACTTGCTCATCCGCATATAGCACGTCCCCAGGCCGTACCTGTGAGACGCAGAACCAATCGGCATGCGATAAGAGCAACGTGGGGGGAGCACAGCACACAGTCAGAAGCGGGCGCGCGGAAGAGGCAGGAGAAGAGACGCACCAGGCGTTGTAATGTCGTGCATCAGCACGTAATGCGGACTGGAAGAAGTTGATCGCCTTGTTCAGGTCCTCGTCGATCGACTCGTGCCCGCTGAGCGTGTACGCATAGGCACATGTGGGGTCCAGCTGTGCTGCGCGCCGGAAGCATGTCAATGCCTGCGCCTTCTCCTTCTGCAGGGAAAAGCAGTTCCCGACGGCTATCCACGCTTGCGGCGACTTGGGGTCTGTGGAGAGCAGCTCTTGCGCCAGGAATGACAGCCGGATGTTCCTCTGCAGGTGCCACAGCAGCGTCGAATACACCTCCATGTCCCACAGGCGATAGGGTTCGAGAATCCGAACGGCCTCGAACGCACGCTCGGCCTATACGACGAGCAGGGCGTGAGTTAGGGCGCGAAGCCAATGATACTCCGACGAAGCTGACTCACCGGAGGGTACTGCCCGAGTTCGTAGTGCGCCTTGCCCACTATGGCCATCACAGACGCCGAGCGCTGGTGCTGGTGAGGCAGCTTCTCCAGCTCGCTCAGACAAAGTCGGCAATCGTACAACGCTAGTGCCCGCACGGAACTCGCGAACTTGCGCATCACATCGTAGATCTGGTAGTCGGCAACCTCAGTGTCATACGCCTCCTTTGCAGCGCGCTCCCGTTCCGCTGTCCACTCAGCCGACGGAAGGGGCGGCGACGCTTCCGAGTGTGCATCCTGCACGCTGGGTGATACCGGCGCGAACGCCGAACTCGCGCCCCCGGGCTCCTCCTCGAGCCCCGAGTCGTGCGACTGCGATTGTGAGCGAGTCTTGGTGGGCACTCGACGTCGATCACGGGTGGCAGTCTGTATGAGGTAAAACGTCAGTTATACGTTGAACACGATGGCGTGCGGCAGCGATAACGGACCTTTGAGGGTGGCTTGCCTGTGCCGCTCTGCAGCCGCGTACTCCGCCGCGTCGCTGCGCCCACCGCTGCCTTGCCCGCACCGAATACGATGGATCTAGAGGACGCCGCGACGTTCTGAGCAGAGCGACCGGGAGATGAGAAGAGGTTAGCAATCGTCAGGGCCGGGCGTGCGCGTGCCTTTGAGCTTTTCGGACGGTCGTCTGCCGCCGAGGGTACCGCGCCAGCAGACTTGGACGGTTTGAGGTGATGCGCGTCCGCCGCGGCCGTCGAGGGGGGCGCGGGCCGCTGCCGTGCGGTAGACCGCAGCTTCTTGGTCACTGGGCCCGCCTCATCGGCTGAAGAAAGGGGACGCACAGCTGGTGGTTGAACCGCCAAGTTGGCTGGTTGAGACCGGCTCGCGCGCATGGGGATCTGAAATGACGGCTCGCCGTAGAACGAGGAGTCGGCGGTCGCGCTGCGATGAAGATGTATGTTAGTGTGACGTCAATAATTGGGTATCTAACAACTAACATCGAATCTCGTGGTCCAGCGGCTGCGTCCATCGCCTTCAGGCCGGGCTTCCAATCGTGAAAGAGGTTACCGGCACTGCCAGCTTCAGGCGTGAAAAATCCGGCACCTGTTGCAACTGGTACAGGTCTACTGGGGCCCTCCTCCCCAGGCTTCTGCAATACCGGCTCCGGTCGCGGAGGGAAGAGGTTGTCTATAGGAGGGACATCGCCTATAATCACATTTTGCATGAGTGTTAGCCATTCGCACGGCGGGCAAGGGTACGGGCTGACTGCGAGAGAATGTGCAGGAAAAGTGTGGTCTCTTAGGCACTGATGAACGCTACGGCAATGCATACATTTCCTGCGCATTTCTCGGGAGGCGGCCTGTATACTTGCCCATCGCGTGACATCAATAGAAACGCACCGATTGCACAAAGACCTTCAAACGCCTCCCAAATCATTGGATTGAGCGCGAGCGCCTGGCGGTAGCTCATCGCGGCGCTCTCGTGCAGATTTCCCTTGAGCGCACTGTTCCCAGCCTGGCAGCACAGGGCCGCGGCATCCGGAAACGCGTTCGCCGTGCGCTGGCCCATGGATCCTACGCGAACGTAAGAAGTGCGACGCGCGGTAGGAGCCACAATGAAATACGCACGCGTCGGTACAAACGAGTTGTCCCGCAGGCAGCCCTCCAGTGCTTCTCGCGCCTGTCTGTGCCGCCCAAGCTTCATGCAGCATTGCGCGAGGACGTGGAGGCAGCCGGTGCAGCCGGCCCCCTTCGCGGGCACGTTGACTAGTCTGTGGGCGGAATGTGGCTGGCCGGCTTCGATCAACACAGTGGCATATAGGTGTCGCGCGTCGTGGTTCTGGACGTCCTCAACGAAGTATCGCTCCGCGTAGAAGAGCGCAGACTTGTGCAGGCCGGCGTCGAGTAGAGACCAGATGAGAGCGCCATATCGCTGACATAGCGGCTGTGTTATTGGAGGACCAATGATGGAATCGCGCTGCATGGCGTGGTGCGGTTAGCGCATAGAGCGTGTGTTTTTGGTTCCGCGCGTCGTGTGTGGTGTCTATGGCGCGCGCGATGGCGAGGGTGTGAGGTAAAGGGAGGTGGTGGGGGAGTGGCAAGGTGCGTTGAGCGGTCAACCAGCTGCAGCCATCTTCGCTAACCAACCGCGTCTATGGTCACGTGGCTTCCCGGGTCACAATGTGACGCCGCGGTGGCTAAGTACAAGGAACTGCGCGCTCGGAGGTAGAGTCCGCCCAACAAGGTTCACAACAAAGCATGCATTCCCAGAAGATGCCATGCCGCTGATAGATGGACTGCCTTTGAGTACTGTATCATTGGCGGGTGATGTACAATGCAGCAAGAGTCATTATATACGCTATGCAGCCGTCACTCCTTTCTACTTTCCTTCCTCTAGTGCCCGTGGGGATCTTCACCCTTTTGCTCTGCAAGGGACAACGGCGTGAGCACGGAAGAAACGAAGAGCCTGGAATCGTTACTCACCGGGGACGCACTGAATGGCGTCATCTATCCGCAGGATCGACACCGCCGCCTCGAAGGCAGACTTCAAACTGCGGACCTTGCTCACGGTCGGCTCCAGGACACCCGCCCCGACGTTGTCCCGGACCTGTCCGTTGAGCAGATCAAGGCCGTACCGAAGGAGGGCCTTCTTGGGATCGCCGATGGGCGCATTTTGCGCGGCGTTGTGGTACGAGCGGAGCTTCGCAACCAAGTCGGTCGAATCCTTCGCCGCGTTAACCGCAAGCGTCTTGGGAATGACGAGAAGTGCGCTGGCGAACTCCGCAATCGCGAGCTGTTCCCTCGAGCCCTATAAGACGCATGTTAGGGTTTTCTAATGCACTGATTGAGCTGGAGTAAAAGACTCACTAGAGTCGTCGCAAAGTTCTCTAGGTAGATGCTGAGGGCTGTCTCGACGGCGCCACCGCCGGGAACCACGGAACCACTCTCCAGGGTCCGTTTGATGATTGACAAGGTGTCATGGAGCGCACGCTCCATTTCGTCGAGCATGTAGTCGTTCGCGCCGCGCAACACAATGGAAGCCGAGCTGACGACTTTCGTGCCCTTGATGAGGATGAGCTCGTCGTCAGAGATGCGCTCCTGAACAACCTCGTCGGCGTGGCCGAGGAAGCTAGCCTCGAAAGACTCGTCGCCCTCAAGGTTGGCAAGACTGGAGACCAGAGTACCGCCGGTCGCCTTCGCGATGCGGCGCAAGTCCTCCTTCCTACACCTGCGGACAGCCATGGCACCAGCCTCCACGAACTCCTTCAGGCAAAGGTCATCGATACCCTTGGTCGTAAGGACGACGTTGGCACCAGCAGCCAGGATTTTGCGGATCCGCTCGATGGTAATCTCAGACTCCCTGAGGTGTGTTTCGTGAGTAGCGTATTTGCGTTGAATTCTGAGGCTACGTACCGCTTGCGGATGTCTTCGAGCTTTTCGACATCGTCAACGAGAATTTGAACACCAAGTTGCATGCGGGCCTTCATCAGGTTGATATCAAGGCATGCAATCTTTGCGCCCGTGATACGCTTCTTCATCGCTATTCAAAATACTGTCAGAGTTGCACAGGAAGAGGCTAGGATATAAATCATACCCTGGCTGGCAACAGTGCAGTTCAGCGCGTAGCCTTTAACAAACAAGGACTCCCGTGCACTCCTTCCATGCGCCTTCAGGACATTCACGGCCTTGACGGGGTATCTGATGTCGCCACGGGAGTTAATAGTCTTCACCGCCAACATCGCGTCCACAGCCATGGGCGCAAACAAATCATCATCGCTATCTCGCTCATTAGATCTTGATTGTCTTTTTAACAGGCATAAACACACTCACCCTCCGATGATTTTGCTCGACATGCTCGTCTTCGCGGCATTGATGAGCGCCTCACGCCCAAGCGCGTCGACCTTCACGCTCAGCTGGTCCTGCATGAACTTGCACGCCTCCCTGCACGCAAGACGGTACCCAGTGATGATCGTCGTCGGGTGGATCTTCTGCTTGACGAGTTCGTTCGCGCGCCTGAGCAGCTCCGCGGCGATGAGCACGACGGACGTCGTCCCATCGCCGACCTCCTTGTCCTGCTTTTGCGCGAGGTCGACGAAAACGCGCCCCGCGGGGTGCTCGACCGCGAGCAGCCCGAGGATCGTCGCGCCGTCGTTTGAGATGGTCACTTCCTGCATACCGGCAAGCACGGGACGTTATATGCTGCCTCTGGGGACATCGTGGAGGGGGTACGTACACCGATGTTGTCCACGAGCATCTTGTCGAGCCCCATGGGGCCCAGGGAGCTCTTCACCACGTTCGCGATCGTTTGCGCGGCGAGCACTACGCAATTAAGGCCTCTTCAGCAACTTTCCGCCGCGTCAGTAGGCTGAAAACGCACCATTTTGGTCCCGGACATCTTGGCCTGAGACACGGTCGCCTCCAAGGAACACACCGGCACGAGGATCGCGTTGGAACATGTCGTAGACGGTTGAGAGGACGCGGATGAGGCAAGAGCGTAAGAGATCGTGCTTCAGAGATTTCTCTGGAATACGCGGCCGTGCTATGTCCACATTTGGCAATATAGTTCATAAATCTAATTCATTAAGCGATGTTTAAGCGCCGGTCTTCCTCCCTCCTCCCACCACCACATGCGGTCCGCTCGTTCTAGGACACGGGGGTGTAATTGGCATTGCTATTAGGCGAATTATGCCTAAAGCAGGCTAAGAGAAACATGAAACGCTGAACGCCGGAACCTAAGACTCGGACACCGCAGCAGCTATTCAGCCAAGAGCTGCACACTTAGTACTGCAGGACATTGACGGAAAGTGACATGTCGCAAGAATGGCCAGAATTCCAAGGATGATAGAGGTGTAGAATATCGGTACAATTTCTATGATGTACATACAACGTCCATTCGATGTCGGTAAATATTGTCCGTTGCACGAAAGCGAAGTCCGACAAGATCAGGCCTTCGACCAGAACGCTAGTCGAGACTCGCGCACAGGACTCATGAGCCCTGTGGGGATCTTGACTTGTAAGAAGTCCTGGGACGCGCGTTTTGGTGACCTGAGGAGAGACCATCGGCGTGATATAGGCCGCTGTGACTAAACGTTCTGTGAGTTGACATACGACGACCCCAGCATGTATGGACGTACCGTGGTCTCTTCTCGGGGGACTGGAGACGCTGCAGTGCTAACGACGGGCAGAGTGGATTGACTTGCCGCAGGCGAGTCCGCAAAGGGATCCGACGTCGCATTCACAGTCAAAGGCGACACCTGCGGCTCCCTGCCAGTCGTCGTGAAGATAGCGGCCTTCTGAGGCGCGTGGCCCGCATCTGCAATGATGTGCGCGGGGCGGAATGCCCGTACGGTGCGGTGGACAGGCACGCCGGTGTCCGCGAAGGAGTCGAATGATTCAGTGCGGCCCATGCTAGCCATCGACTCGTTCGTGTCGCTGCGGAAAGGGTTGCGCAACTCCATGCCAGATGATGAGCGGCGTTGAAGCATCATACGAGGGCAGGGATTGTCGAGTGGAGGAGCGGAAGGAGGGCGCTGGGCCGGTTGAAGGCTTTGTGGGTGAATCGTAGGCGGGGTGAAGGAGAATGGCGCGAGTATTTCCGGACTCGAGAATCGCAACGGCTCGGGGATTGTATGCTAAATACCGGTTAGCGGCCACTCAACGTCCTAGATCCGCAATAAACTTACGTGAGGGGACATGCTCTCGTCGTCAAAACTGTGGCGGTGGACTATAAGTCGATCCTAGATGTTGATGTGTGCTCAGCGTAAGATCACAGATAGGGGTAAGGTATAGACTTACGCTTGCGTTTGAGTCAGAGGCACCTGGAGCGGTCCTAGGCCGCCTGCTGGACTGCTCGGCTGCTTTCTGTTTCTGGTTTGTGTAAGCCTTTAGCGATCCTAAAGGAAAGAGTCGAGGCTTACAGCAACACGGTTCCTCCTGGCGAGTTCGGAATAGCTACAAGGCGGCTCGTCCGACGAGTCCTTCTTCTTGAAGACACGTTCAAACATGGTGACTGTGCCGGACAGTGAGGTAGTAGGGTGATGGCGGTGTGTTGGGTGGATAGCTGAGGCAAAAGGTGAACTGGAGGCCAGATAGGCCCGTCATATATGCGATGTGAGCAACTTCCGAGCCCCCTGCGCATGCGAACGCTCCGCTGTACATCCGCATATGATCGAGCCCGCCTTCAGGGGTTTAGCTCACATTGGAATATTCTGAACTACTAGATAGGCCAGTCACATATGACAGAACCACGTAGGATATCGGATGTCGAGCAGATACTGCGGCCGATTTCCGAGTCAACATTGCGATATGTCCCGGCAGGGGTGAGCGATTAAAGTCAGAGGATGTGTCGAGCTTGGCTTTCGAAGCGCCGGGAGGCGGGTCAGAGAAACCTTAAACTGGGGTTTGAGTTACGGTCTAACCAGAACGGGATGCGTCAGTGTGACGCGTCGCCGCAGAATGCCGGGCGCTTACCGCAGCTGGTGCCTCGCTGCCGCCACCGCTGTCGAGCGTGTGCACTCGTCTTCCGCTTACCACCATCCAGCCACCATCTGTTGCGTATGTGCTGAAATGGCCCCGATGGATTCTCCTTTGAATGCGGTGAATATTGCTTGAGGTTGGTTGGCAAGCTCGCAGACAGCTGACGGAGCTTTCGCACGACACTTTCTGTGACCACAGGCGCACCAGCATGCTGCGAATGCCGACGATTACCTTGCCCGTGGGCTGCTCATTCCTGCCGCGGAGGAGCATTACAAGGCAGCGGAGGCGTTCCAGGCATGCGTAGATGCCTCTAACGACGACAATGTGCGCCGTTCGCCCTTCAGTCTTCGTTTTGTAACATGCCGTTCTAACTACATCATGTCTGAAATTTGCGATATTTCTCTGGGTTGAAATATATACATCTCCATTGCAGACGAAACGTACCCTTCGAATGCTCCACAATGAACACATGAAGCTGGGTAAGGACCTCCAGCGGCGGATTGCGAAGCTGCGCGAGGAGAACAAGGACCCCGCGCTTCCCCAGAAGCCCACACGCACGGCAAGCTCGAATGCAAATGCAGGACCGTCTTCGAGCCCGAGTGCTGCAATACCCCCTCCACAACCCGTGCCCTCTCCCCCTCCTCATTCTCAAGGCAATCGACTGTCCGATTCACAACAAACGGTTGATGAATCGTTCATGCTCCTAGGTCAAAGGGTACGCGTCGCTTTCCTCCCAGGCTTGTCCATTAGCATAGCCGCTTTCGAACGGTTGCAAACAATGCTAGGATATGTCTTTCCGGTGCATGCATTGCTATGTTTGTTTTGACGAGGATAAGCAGTCATAATTTCGAAACTGACATGAGCCGTCTTCGTCCAGAGCGATCCCGGCGACGCATTCCACCAATTTTGGAAAGCTACCGAAGGCATGCTCGACTACCTTTCCCGCCCCGTCGCATTCGCCACCGCACCCCTTGCGCCGGAAGAACCGCCCCAGCCACCATCTTCGCCTGGCCCGCGACGCGGAGCGAAGACGCGCGACGGGAGCTCGAGCAGCGACACCGATTTCGAAGACCCCATCTCGCGCAAGATATCGAAAGGGATCAGTCTGGTCAAGGCTGCGCATTCGAGGATGCTGACGAAGTACGACTCGGTATACGGTGCAGCTGGTGCCGGGAGTGCGAGTCCTGGTGGCTCAGAGGGAGAGGGCACAAGCAGGACAGGCTCGAGTGTTTTTCCGCCCCCACCACAGCCAAGCCATGCGATTGACCTGAAGGACGATTGGGACGATGATATCCGCGCTTTTGAAGGTACAGCCCTGTGTGATTTACATGCAGGCATAGACACGGGCTGACAGAACAATTCAGACGACGATATGGCGGACTCGTTCTGCCTCATCCCCTCCAAGGCGGACCCAAGTGCGCCGTCGCTAAAGGATGAGAACGCTGCGCTGAAGGCAGAGCTCGAGAAGCAGCGGCAGCAGCTTGCGAACATGGAGCAAGCACTCAAAGTGCGCCAGGAGCAGGACCTGCAATTACGAGACAGCATTATGATCGCGCGGAAGGAGGTGCGTTTATTGCCTCATTCTTACTTCCTTGACACTGACACAGCAGTCCGTTCGGAAGGCGCACCGAGCGATGATTTCCTCCAATGTCCTTCCACGATCAGCCCAGCCGCCTCCAACCGTCGATATCGCAGCTCTCAACATCAACGTCCCACCGCCTGTACCTGCCCCTGTTGCAGCGCTGAATGCGGGACGAGACCGCGATCCCCAGTTGGTGCGCCGCGTCCGCGAGCTCGAGGAAGAAGTACGCAATCTTCGCTCCGAGAACGAGAAGCAGGTGCGTTACCTTCTCTCCCGGCCTGCCTCTTCGCGATGAGAGCGAGATGAGGGAGTGCTTATCGAGGGTGGGGCTGATGTTCGTGAGCGGGTAGAAAGCGATGATTGTGCGTTTCCGGGAACGATGGGAGAAGCTGAAGGAGTCGGCGAAGCGCAAGAAGGAAGCGAAAGCAGCGGCAGAGACGACGAACGTAGTGGGCGAGCGGATCGAGGAGGACCCTGAAGCGGAGGCCGCAGCGGAGCAGGACGATGCGCGGGCGACGAAGGGGGAGGGGTCGAGTGCCGTGGGAGCGTAGTCGTCCAAGTCATGGATAATATCTGGGTCCTAGGAGGGACCTGAGAGAAGAGCGTTGTGTCTTCTTGGCTTATGTGTCCGATCATGTGTTGCTGTTTTGCTTTCTGGACTTGTATCTGTATGTAGTCAGCTGCTGTTCCGTAATGTGTACAGTTTATTGCCTCCGGTCCAATCATTGGTTGCTCTGTCAAATGATAGACACAGGATGTAGAGGGAGATCGAGATCTTCTGAAGTAGTAGAGCGTATGATGGTATTCGCCGAGCACGGCCGACCAGCAGGACTACTGTACACTGTTTATACACCTCTACCGCCCACAGGTCAACTAGTAGTATTTTTCAAAACACATGCGGGGACTTACTATGTCATCTTCTCTTCTCATCTACTGCATCCCTATGCAAACAAGCCATAGTCGACGATGCGCAATGAACGCGCTGCAGTGTTGAATGCGTCCCGAGCGGTGCCCCACTCCTTTTCGGTGATTGCGTCCCCGTCCGAACCGGTCATGGGCGCATTCATAGTCATGACCAGGTCGACCTTTTTCTCGGATACACGGTAGAGCGCAAGCAGGATGCGGACCTCATCCGCCGTCGCCGTGTTGAACTTCTGCACGGCCTGGGTGCCGTAGAGAACGGTCGGGTTCGGAGTGGCACCCTTGGAATCGTTGGAGACCTCGACAGCTTCGATCACGGACTGTGATTTGGCGTCGTTGTCGTGCGCTAGCGAGTCAAAGTGCTGACTTGAAGAAGGTGAGACTGGGAGTCCGAGACGGCAAAATGCGCAGGCGGACGTACCCAGCTGCTTCCCGAAGGTCGGTGGCGGAAACGCTCTCGAGCACCTCAACGATGATGCTGATTCCTGAGTCGGGAGACAAGTAGACCTCTTGTGTGTCTGGTACTTGTCGAAAGTTTCTGTGCAAGCCATGAGGATGGAGGACCCGGGTTTTGTTGAAGAGACATACGATGCATCGAGGAACGTTACGGGCAATGTCGCGGTGATCGCACCCCCAAAGAGTTCTCTTGAGCCAGACATGATATCAACGATGAAGGCGAGGGTGAAGAGCAGAGTTCGGTGATCAGCTTGTGGTATTGGAGAAAGCCATCGGAGCCGTCAATATTGCTGCAGTCAGACTCGCAGTCCGAGGCGGAACCTCGGCGCGGAGGACAGGCATGGGCACGTGCTCGCAATCGACGCGTTCGACGCGTCTCGCGTCTCGTCTTTGTTTGCTTTCCACCACCATCTCTGCCACGCCCCTCCGCGTTTCTCCTCCTTGCCGACGCGTTCTCCTCTGGCTATGGACTACGCTCGGCGCACGACCATGCAACCACACGGCGACCCATACGCCAACGCGCGTTCAAACCTCCCTGTACCTTCCACAGTCAAGAAGAGCACCCATGGCCATGGTCGCATGTCTCTCGCTGGACCCGCTATGCGCGCGCCATATCCTATACCACCTGGAACCAACCCAAGACAGTCTCTCATGCGTTCTCAGAACGTCAATCCGCTTCTGCAGAGCGCGAGCAAGCCGCAGAACTTCGGGCGTACACCTATGCGCAGGTGAGTGTCTGGTCCGGATCTAGTTTCTCCCCCTCGGCCTCGTCGGTTCGCGACCACGCATATACAAGGTGCGGATGTAAGAATAGAGAAGTCAACTCGTCTATCTCCCGAAATAAGCCACTCGCATGACGAGGCCATGTGCTATTAGAACCAGGTTGCCGGTAAAGTATATCGCAACGTTTCGTATTGATGGTTGAATGTCGGCTCATTGGTCTCCTTCTCCATTCACTTCTCCTTGCCGTCCTTATTCGCCGACCGATATGTATACCCGAAGAACTCTGTCGATACGTTCTGCCGGGTTACAATGCAATCCGGAGCTGTCGAGGCCCATATTGGAAGGTCTCATGTTTCGTACGCGAGTTCTGAATTGACTTGCTTCGACCGGCGGTACCTCGTAAACGTGGCTGACATGTACCTTCCCCCTTTTTAGTACGAACCGAAGGGGGTCTATGTGGCAGGGCGGGAGCCAAGGTTCCGCGCCTCCATCTAGTCAATCGTATGCAAAGGACATACGACCTCTCCGAGACCGGTCGTTCCAGGCCAAGATGCGCCAGGACGTTGGGCAGTTCCTCATGGGGACCGGCTTCGAGGTCGCGCCGCAAATGTTACAGAACATCACCGGCAAGGATTTCCGAGCCGTTTTTCAGCATCTCATCGAGTGTTTGGATCCTATTTGGTCGTTCAAGTCCGAGCAGCGTTTTGAAGAACAGTTCATGCAGGCCTTGAGGGCCATGAAGTACCCTTACATTGGCCAGATAGATCTCAAGTGGCTACCCACCCCCGCTGCGATGCATTCTTGGCCATCACTGCTAGGCATGCTGCATTGGTTGGTAGAGCTTTGTAGGGTAAGCCCTTTTCGGTCTCTAGCTGCTGCCCTGTTTGCTAGGAAGCCCATTGATCAACCTACTTCTAGGCCCGCGAGCACTACATGAATAGCGGACATCCTACACTGCAGGAGCCGACATTGATACCAGACGAGTTCGACGACATCAGCCACCATTTGGCCCTTGCTTTTGACCATCATGCTGGCGCATATGTGGACTTTCTCCAAGGGCAAGACTCATTCCCTGAGCAAGAAAAGGTGCTGGAGGATCGCTACGGTATGCCCTTCGTGCACCTCGTAGGCGCCCTGCTGACTCCCTTGACAGCGAGGAAGGATGCCAGAGTCCTGGCAGACCTGGAGCAACTGCGGGAGAGGCTAACTGAAATCCAAGCCGAGTGGGAACACCTCAAGAAGTCGGCGGTCAGTATGACGCCCCAATCCCGAAACTGTGGTTGACACCCGCTGATGTCGGATGTAGCCGCCGTTCGAGGAGCTCAAGAAAGATAACGGGTCGCTACGACGAGACAAGTTAAAGTTCGAGGAAATCCTGCGACGCTTCGAAGAGCGGAAGCAAAAGTGGATGCGCCTCGTGCAGGACGAGAAGACCGAGCTCGAATACAACAGTCGGTAGCCTATTACCCCGTCCTCCCAAGCGCGCGCTGAACTCTATACCCCACAGTCGCGAGCCTGGAGAAGATGCATGCGGAGGATCAGCGGCTCGCGGATATCGTCAAGGTTCAGAACCTGTCACCGGAGGAAGTCCTACGTATGAACTCTGAGCACGAGAGTCTCTCACGCGAGCTCGAGTCGCTGAAGCACAAGATCGCGGAGACGTCGCAGGTGGTCGTCCGCCTCGAGGTATCGCTCACCCGCAAGGTATCGGACGCGGAGGAGGCGCTGGACCAGTACACTTCCCTTCTATCCACGCTCGGGCTCTTCCCCCCATTGGCTCCGCCACTCGAGGATGTTGACCTCACGATCGACCTGCACTCCGCGGCGTCAAACCCTCAAGGGCTTCTCAGTGGCGCTGACATCCGCAAAGTCGTCAAGCCGACTCTCAGCCGCATAACCGAGATGAAACGCACCGCCCATGCGGAGATCGAAAGCGAGCGGATTCGCGTCGACGATGAGCTGGACCAGCTTACGTTGGAGTGCGAGACCATCGAGGAGGAGGCGCTGGAGGTCATGAACAAGACAAACGCGCTGAACGACCAGGCCGACGAGCTCCGTGAGGTACGCCGTCCGTCCCTGTTTACCATATCTCTGTGGCATTTTGAATGCTGACCGGGTGCGATGCTTCATTATCATCGGTTGATGCAGGCCGCGCAGCAGGAGGGCCTCGTCAGCAATGCTGAGGCATCGCGCCTCGAGCGGGACCTGGCCGCTGCGCGTACGGCGGCGATGGCCAACGGCGTGGGCGTGAAGTCTCGGCTACAGGCCTTGCAGATCGCGTACGTACACTCCCTGTCAACCTCCTCATTCGAGCATTGCATTTTCCTTGTCTTGCGCTGTCAACGGAAACAGCTTGGCTGATGGCGGTGTTGGCAGGTATCGCGAACAGGTCGAGAAAGTGAACCGGCTGAAGGAGGACACGGTGCGGGCCGTGATCAAGAACAGCAGCGAGGTTGTCGCGTTCAAGGACGAGGTGTCGAAGCAGCTCCAGTACCTCAGGGACTTTGCCGAGGCGAATTAGCGGGGAGCGGCGCCGCGAGTCGCTGCATTTGCCGGACCTGGCAAGCCCATACCCTGCGCCTTCGCTCCTCTGCCCGCGATGGCCGCGCGCTCCACGATCTATCCTTATGCGTCTGTTCTGTACTGGTACGCCATTGTCGCTTTGGTGCTTCATCCACCGTCTGTTGTATTACATTGATTTGTTGCGATGCTGCCGATGCGAACGACCCCACCGGCGCCTCGGAACCTTTTTGAGTTCCCAGCAAGAGGACGCCCTGGGAAGAGCTGGGAATGGATGATGGATGAGCAACATCATGCCCACGTCCCTCCGCCCTGAACGCCCTTCCGTGCCTGTGCGTGCTTTGCACTCGGAGCCGGTCGCAGGCTTCGCACAGGAGATACGCATGCCGGTGTGCGCCTGTGTGCTTTTTGACGTCTAGGCCGATGAACCTTCGCAAGCCCGACTTCGCGCGTGCCATGGACGAAGACTGGAAAACTGTGTTACGCTGGTGGCGCACACACGGGGCGCCTGCAACATCCCAGCGCCGTATCCGAGCGCGTCGGCCATCTGCCATCTGTGACACCGCCCCGAACGAGTGTTCCCAAGTTCGCTGCATCTCCGACCATCCGAGTCCGAGCCGCTGCGGCCGCGCGCTGGTGGCTGGGCGGCGGGCAAGCTGCGACACTAGGAGTGTGCGAAATGGCCTCTTCGAGCCTCATCTCGACGCTCTCCGGCCCTCGCGTTCGAGGCTGTCGCGTCCGTTGTGTGTCGCGCGCAACAGCCGACAATTCATCTTGCATACCGCATTAGTGCTAGCGCGCCAGCGATAATTCCGGCGTCGGAGTCATGTGCACAGCCAGGGGTGTTGGCCACCGGGCCTCGCGTGACGGCGCCCACATCGCTCCTTCGTACTTGCGCCGCCTGCGACAACTCGACACCGTCGCGGCTCGACAGACTTGCGCGTTTCGTACCGGACCATGCCTAATTCGCGGAGCGCAGGGATCAGGCCGTCGCGTTCCCTCGCCTGCCCCACTTGCTGTCCTCACAGCCTAGGCCCAGCTGTACAACTTCATTTCGGGCGATCCCCCCCGCGGGGCATCGGCGCATCGCTGCCCTGCGCGCACGCCGTCCTGTGGATTCGGGACGGCACCTGCCACGGATACCGAGCTTCCGGCGAAACCTGGCCTGAAGGTGCAGCGCCCCGCCAGATCGGTATGGGAGCGCGCCCTGCCGTGTGCGCGCAGGCGGCGCAGACGGTGTGAAGATCGCTCTCTATCCGCTCGCACCCATGGGCGCGGGTCTGGCGCACGATCCCGGGCCCCTCCTCTGCGTCTCTGCGCCCGAGTCCCGTTATCTTGGGGTGAGCGCTGCCGGCCCCGGACGCGCACGCGGGTGCCGTAAGAGGTACGCTGCTTCGCTCGCTCGCCACATTGTGCCGTACTCACAGTGGGAAGGCGCATCGATCCGTATCTTCCGTCTGCGCAATCTGTTTGTTCGAGAAATGACGTGCGTTGGCCTATCGCGTTACACGTTGCGTTGCGTGTTGCGATGTCTGAGCTGTTCCTCGCCTCATCGGGCTCGCGCACTCCTTAGACCGGAGGGTGCGAGTGCGACGAGAGCGGGGCGGACCCCGTCGGCACGCCCGTGGACGTCTGTCAGATCTGCGTGCAGGCGGGGGCGGTGGAGGCGTGAAGTCATCGTTGATACAGTGAGCGCGCCGAGGTTTACTGCACGCGGGCTTCCTATTCGCCCGTGGAATAATCGGAAGCTGTGGGAGCGCAGAATGGGGCATTCACACCGCGGAGCTGTGCACACTCCCCCCGGACGGGTGTGTGAGTTTCGCCCAGTCCGGGTGCGAGGAGTGATCTCCCGGGTTACCATTCTCTGGCGTGCCCTTCCCGGGGGCTAACGCCCAAGATGGACGTGCACGATCTCACACTCCGTGCCTGCCTCGCGCTTGCGTTGTGGATAAAGGCCGGCGGGACTTTCGTCGGACAGCGTACCTCCCCTCCCGTCCCGGGTAGCATCTCATATACCGACAGAGCTACTCTTCCTCGGACGTCACCCCCAGCTGCTGCACTGATGTCGTCAGATTCCAGCCCGAGAGGAGCCGCCCCCGCCTACGACGACGCTGAGAAGGGCGTCTCCGACTCCGTCGTCGTCTACCCCGTCGACAAAAAGCCCGCTGCTTTCCCTGTTGACGAGAAGAACACCGTCTTCCTCGACGAGAAGAAAGATGTTGCCCCCTTCCAGCCGCCCCAAGTGAAGCGGGATCCCTACGCCCTGGTCAAGGGCGCTCCGAAGAGGGAGGCGACCAAGTTGACCGTCTTCTTGCTTTGGTACAACATGTACCGGTAAGGACATCTTCGCGGTTGATTGCACGGATGCCTCGCTGACGGCTGCGATCACAGTAAACTATTCACGATTGCCTTCACCGCCAACATCATCATGTTCGGCTTCGCCGTGTCTGGCCACTGGCCCTACGCCACTATGTATGCTGGCGCGTTCGCCGTCGCGAACTTCAACACGGCGTTGCTCGTGAGGAACGAGATTTTCGGCCGTTTCCTGTATCTGTTTTGCAACACCTTCTTCGCCAAGGTAAATTGATCTCATATATGAAAAGAAGCAGCCGCTAATCATCTTCCGCAGTGGGCTCCTCTGTGGTTCCGTTTGACCTGCACCAATGTGCTCCAGGTTCGTGATGTACGACCTTCAGTCTACGGGTGTGATTCTCATCGCGACTACAGCACCTTGGCGGTATCCACACTGGCTGCGCCGTCTCTGGTATCATCTGGATCACGTACAAGGTGGTGAACACCTACCGCAACCTGGTCAACGAGAACAACGCCATCCTCGTGGTTGGGCTGCTCACGAATGTGACGCTTATCGTCACCGCCGTGGCGGCGTTCCCCTGGGTGCGCAACAACCACCACAAGTATGTTTCCTAGCTTTCATTCACCTCGCTTTTTGTTGACGGTTCTTGCGTAGCGTCTTCGAGCGCAACCACCGTTTTGCGGGATGGACGGCGCTGTTCTTGACCTGTGCGTAAAAATAGCCATTGGTGTTTTTCAGTTGACTCAATGAACCTACAGGGGCGTTCACTATCATGGGCGACCTCTACCACCCCAACAACAAGTCTTGGGTACCGGATGGCCGCCACCTCGTCCGTCAGCAAGACTTCTGGTATGTCATGCTCATGACCACCTGGATTGTTCTTCCTTGGATCTGCACCCGCGAGGTTCCCGTCGACATTGAGTTGGTACGTACACTTCGCAGACGCGGCCGAAAATCGACGCTGACGTGTTTCCACAGCCGTCGCCCAAGGTCGCTGTCGTGCGCTTCCGCCGTGGGATGCAGCAGGGCCTGTTGGGCCGCATCAGTCGCTCCGCCGTGAAGGAGTACCACGCATTCGGCATCATTTCGTGCGTGTCCCCTTGTTCCCACTGTGAGGATTTCTCACTGATAGCCCGTGCGCGCCGACAGGGAGGGCCCCCACGCCAAGTACCACTACATGATTTGCGGTGTGCAAGGTCCGTTACCGTTGCCGCTTGCGCTCCATGAATGGCTGCCGACCTGTCATTTTGCACAGGCGATTTCACACGCAGTCTCGTCAACGACCCGCCCAAGACCTTGTGGACGCGCGAGCTTAAGGTGCGCCGCTTCCCCATTGCGATGACTCTACCATCACGCAGCAGGCTTGACTCACACACGCATCACAGTTCGCGGGCATTTCAAACACCTCCACTCTGTACAAGCGCGGAATCCGTATCTGCACCGGCACCGGCATTGGCGCGGCTCTCTCGACATGCATCCAATCGCCGAACTGGTGAGCGCGTCTTCCCACCGGCGCTGCGTAATTATAGCGCTGACACACCGCTTCCCCCCATCGCGCAGGTTCTTGATCTGGATCGGTACGTGGACGCGCATTCTCGGCGCTGCGGCGCGTAAGGCGGCAGAGATTGACTTTATGGCTGCGTGCGAACACAGGCTCCGACCAAGAGAAGACGTTCGGTCCGACCATCAGCGGGCTCATCCACCGGCACGTCGAGCCCGAGCGGTTGCTGCTCTGGGACTCCAAGGCACGCGGCGGACGCCCCGACACGATGAAGATCCTGAAGGACGTGTACAAGTCGTGGAACGCGGAAGGTACGCGCGCGCATAACTCGTATCTGCTCCCACCGCACAGGCCCTGACCGCGCTCGCGCCCGCTCGCAGTCGTCTTCATCACATCTAACTACATCGGTAACACGGAGATGATGCAGGTGGGTAGTCTCGGCGGCTGTGCTGCAATGTCCGTCCTCACCGTGCTCGTTCGCAGGGATGCAAGGAAGAAGGGATCCCGTGTTTCGGCACGCTCTGGGATTTCGTGAGTGCCCCCCTTCCCTGCTTGCTGTCTGCTCCCCGCGCAGCGCTAATCGCGTGCCTCCCACAGTGATCTCGCGGCGACAACACCACCGCGTCATGCACCCACGGCCCCGTACGATACAGATGTCACGACCCGCACAACACAACACACCGCTTCCCCTGGGCGTATCTATCCCGCTTTATCATAATAGACAGCGAGAACAATAATATATTGGGCGCGCTGTTGTACTAACTATCCGCCCGCACTGTACATACCGCAACGCACATACCGTATCTCCTGTATCCTGCATCTTCCCTGGTCACGGTCGGACACGTCTAATAGAGTTTATGTTTCACGTCAGACGCGCCGGGGGCCAGCGTTCGGAGGGCAGGGGATGCGTGTCGCCGGGTCCGGAGGTATTACGAGCGCAGACAGGACGCGGCGGGGGGCACGGAGGCATGGAGGATCCATTCGCCCAATCACACCTTATCCGCCCCACCGTTCGAACGTCTACACACACGTTCTGTGCGACAATTTTCTAGGGTGCACGCAGCGGGCGGCGGGGCACGCCCCCGTATATCTCACCTGTCTCACGCCGGGAGCCGCGTCCGTGTGAGCCGGTTCCGCATATGGGACAGTCGGGACAGGGTGGTCGACGCGCGGAGGCGAATCAGGACGGGGGGGACGGGAGAAGGGCTTGGCGGCCACGCTATATCGAGGCTCGACAGCAGCGATCGTGTACAACGTCCGCGCACACCACGGAAGCACACAAAAGAACCACCGCGCTCACCTCCATCCTCCTCGGCACCTCCCCTGCGCCACGCTGGCCAACCAGAAGCGTGCGCCCGAGGTCCCGTGCAGCGGCTGCGGCCGCACACTGTGGTCTATGGATAGTACTCCTCGAGAATCCGCCCGCGCTTCCCCATCCATGGCCACCGACGGTTTGGGTTGATAGGGGTGTTGGGCTCGAGCTTCCAGCCACGTCGAGCAAGTTCGACGACGAGGCGGGCGATGTTGCGTGTGTCCTGCAGGTCCAATTTGGGTGCATATGTGAGATAGCGCACGGCGAAATGACAGATGCTCAGACTGCGGGGGTGGAGCACGGGATACTCACGTCGATGCCGCTGTGCGGTCGGCCCTCGAAAGGCTCCAGCCCGAGCGCATGCAGCTGGCGCGGGATGGAGAGCGTCACCCGTCGTGGGAGGGGAAATGCGCCGGACTGCGGCTAGAATGTTAATTTACTGCGGTGTATGTATGATGGCGCAAGCCGGGGGACATACAGGTCGACGTTCTGCGCTTCTGTCTGCGCCTGCCGTCGCGCTCGCGTGCCATTCGCCCACTACGCGACGGACGTCGACGACGTCGGAAGTGAGCCACGCGGGTGGGGCAATCTGTGGCGGCCGTGGTCAGGAAGCTAGGAAGCCCCGCGAGCACACGCGGGTGGACCTGCCTTGGAGATGAAGCATTGCTTCACCACGAAGTCGCGCACGTCGTACGGACCGTCACTGCAGAAGCAGAAGCGGGCGAGGCGGCGCCCCGTCGCGTCGTCGATCAACTGGTGTTTCGCGAGGAAGCCGCGGAAGTGCTCCAGGACTTCGGGGAAGGGCGGCGCGTGGTCAACCTGCTCCTGTAGTGTGCGGTCGCACGAAGACCACATGAGTAGGAGCTATCGTTAGCACGGCGGCCTCGCCTGAGAGCTGCGAGACAAACCTGGGTTATGCCTGTTAAGGTCGTGCAGAAGTCGGAGAGCTGAGGGCGCCATGTGGGGCGCACGAAGCTACGGAATTCGTCGACAACTTCGAGCTCCTCTCGTGCTTTCCCTTTGGTGTCTCGGTCCTTCCAGCGTAGAAGACACACTGGCCATTCCTGTTTGGGTCACGCATGAATGGTATCGCAGTGGGCACACGACGGGCAATAGCCTATCTTGTTCCGCCCCGGGGAACGAGCAACTCCACTGCACATCTGCCAACACCGTATTCTGTGTATGAACATGTGGACGGTGGCGACTGTGATCGTGACTGTGGTACAGTTCTAGCGGTCGTTTGGGGCTGCTCTCGGAGGGGATGATGGAGCTCTGCCCGTCGTGTGCATAGGTCGAGCCTAGTTATTACTTACTATGATCTCGTTGGGGTAATCAAATCCGGCGCCCTCTACACAAGTGGCCTCTACATCGAGCACCAGGAAGGCGTCGTAGGGCTGCTGCTTGTTGCGCTTGTACATGCTGTCCTTGATCCTTTGAGATAGCGACTCGTGGGTGATAGGATTGGTGGGACTGGGAAGAGGTGCTGCCCCTCGTGCAGGTGCTCTACTTGGGTCGCGGGCGGTACTTGTCTGTGCTTCACACGAAGGGTTCTCTAGGCGCCGTTTCGCCGCCAGGAGATAGAGTACGAGGAGGGTGGCGGCGAGGAGGACGAGAGGGTGCTGAAGATAGCGAGAGAGACATTCCAGCGCTGCACGCGACCTGGACTCAGACATGGCCAGTGCGACAGCGAACGAGCGAGACAGCGCGGGACGCTAAGACAACCCTGTCCACCTCCAATCCCCGGCGATACAGTGCGGTCTTCGGGGTCCTCCGCTGTATCCAGCGAGCCAAGCCAGAGAGAGACCTCCATAGACACCTCCTCCAAGGCAAGCCAGAGTCGTTCTGCGAACCCAGCAAGTTCGTGGACCAAAAGAAGAAGCGGTTTGATGAGCCGAGGGCGTTGAGTAGCGTTCCACATGCTCAGCCGCGGTGCGGCAGGCGCGGCGCAGACGCCTCTGTCGCCGTCGCCCTCATTGGCCAGCGGCTCCCGGCCCGCTCGTCTTGTGCGAAAGAAATTGCATACCGGGCGCCTCGCAATAGTCCGGCCTCCGCTCTCGCGCAATTCAAGAGTGCACTCATAAAGCTCTTCCCGCACTTTCTCCTACTTTCCCTCTTCGCCCCGCAGTGGCACACATCTCAGCCCACGGGGATACCCTTTGACCACCATGGCAGCACAACGCGGTGACGACCTCGAGGACGACTTTGTTCCCGACGACCTGGTGGCATTGTCCGACGAAGACTCTGACCTCCCTAACGCCGACGACATTGCAGGCCTCCTCAGCGCGGACGAGGACGGCGACAATGGTGCGCAGGCAAGCCAGCCACCCAGCGAAGCAGCGATGGAGAAGAAGCGCAAACGGAGAGCAAAGGAGAAGGAGAGGAAGGCGAAGGTGCGGTCCCTTCGTCTCAGCGTTACGAGAACGCTTCTCACTGTGTATGCGCGCTGGATAGAAGCGGAAATTGCAAGAGACCCTTGAACCCGTAGAGCCTGTCTCAATAGCTGCACAACCGCCCGCTGTGCTAGCAGAATACATCAACTCTATGCAAGCCAAGACATTTAACGAAATGTCCGATATTGAACTGGCCGACGTCCAAATACCGGGTGTGCACATACGTTCTCACTGTGTAGTTTCGTATTGAGTGTTAACGCATAGACAGAGAGTGCTATAGCGGACACCACTATATGGGCGGGATCGAGGAGCTTGGACCAATTGGTGGACTTCATCTCCAAGGGTACGCTGCCACACTCGTGTGCCCCGGGTTCCAGGACTTACCCACGAACCTACAGCGCTGCCCAAACTCCATACTCGCATGTCGCAGAGACCCAAAAACAATGGAGCACCAACGCTCCTATATGTGGCTGGGGCGGCCCTTCGGGTGGCGGATGTTACCAGGGTGCTTAAGGACAAACACCTTCGCGGAGAGAAAGGCGGAGACGTTGCGAAGCTATTCGCTAAGCACTTCAAGCTTGAGGAGCACGTCGCGTACCTGAAGAGGACCAAGATCGCTGCAGCAGTTGGAACGCCAGGCAGGCTGGGCAAACTGTTGTGCGATACGGGTGCGTCTGTGTTTCACTATATCAGTCAACATGTTCTAACAGACTCCATCTCGCGATGCAGATGCTCTTGCGACGACCGCTCTGACCCACATCATTCTTGACATCTCGTATCGAGATTCCAAGAAGCGGACGCTTTTGGACATTCCGGAGACACGGAACGAGGTTTTCCGGACAGTTCTTGGTGCGCCGAAAGTCCTCAACGGCTTAAGGCAGGGGACAATCCAGTTAGTATTATTCTAGACGGCTCGCTACCCACATCATTCCCCACCCCCCACACGTCCCCTTACGGCACCTACAGGTCTGCAACAGGCCTCCATAATAGTCGGGTGTATGATACAGCGGAATATATAGTGCAAGGGGAATCAGAAACCCTTCGGGTTTGTCCTCAGGGTCAACTGTAAACACGTGAGCGTCCAGACGAGCTGCCGATGGATAGCTGGAACGTACCCTCGTCCACTTGGGCACTTTGTGAATACCCTTGCGGTAGCCCTTGGCGTGTGGTGAGAAGACGGTGTACTTGTCTCTCGCTGGCATCTCGTGTTCTTTCGGGAGCTCGAGGGCCTTAGTCTGTTCGCACAGAGTTCAGACACATCGAGCGTAGCTTAGTTCGCGGACACGTACCAAGGCAGCGCACTCTACTCCGCTCTCCTTCACGGCCTCAATCACGGAGTCGACCAACTTCAGGCGAGAACGGACGTTCGCCTTGCGCGTGCGCGACAATTTCCATGGGGTCTTCCTGTTCACACCGGCGAGTTCTGGTCAGTACTACACCATGCTAAGCGGTCGAGCGTTGGCACGTACCACAAGAGACCAACCATGCTCGGCTGCGTAGCTCTAAAGGCCCCAAACATGCTCGCACACCGCGTTCAAGAGGAAGTTATGGCCGCTGGCCTGTCCGAGGTGTGGACAGTCGAGGGTCGAGGTGGACGTGCACGAGAAAGGGAAATTCTGCTGACTAAGCGAGCGCGCGCTCCCTTCAATTGGCAAGCGCCCAGCGCCCTCAGGCGCGCCCGTCAGCGCGGTTGCACCCGCTTGCTCAGAGCCTCCGCCATCCTCACCACACCCGACCCCCTTCTTGCTTGTTATCGGGCAAAAAAATGAGCGTAGCGACGCAGAGTATGCCGCCGCCACCGACGCCGGCGTTGAATGGCAATGGGGTCGTCGGGAAGCCTGCAGATGAACTGAACGGAGCGAAGGAGCCCAAGTACGCGAGTGGGCTCATTCTACCTCCCCCAGAGATCAAATGTGAGTGCCCAACCTAGGCAAAGCGTGATAAACCACAGCTAAGCTCATGTTTGGGGGAACGGCAGCCGTCATCGACCGCACCGCGCAATTCGTCGCGCGCTCGGCGAACCCGCCCCAGTTCGAGGAGAAGATCCGCGAGAACCAGCGTGGGGACCCCAAGTTTGCGTTCCTCAACCCGGCGGACCCTTACCATGCTTACTACAGACACCGCATGGACAAGGTCGTCCGCGGTGAGCTGGAGGAGGAGGCCGCCCCGAAGGAGGAGAAGGCCCCGGAGGAGGTCGTCGAGGCCGCCCCCGTGGACATGGGCGAGGAGCCCCCCGTGCCCGACTTCATCCTGAACATCCCGAACATCAGCGCGATTGACCTGTGCGTCCTTTACTCTTACCATGTGAGTTTGTGGCGCGCTGCTAACTCGGGTGTGGCGTACGTAGGGACATCATGAAGCTTACCGCGCTGTTTACGGCGCGACGGGGGCGTCCATTCCTCGCGGCACTATCGACACGAGAGGGGAGGAATTATCAATTTGACTTCCTGCGGCCGACGCACTCGTTGTTCGGGTACTTCAACAGGTTGGTGGAGCAGTACTCGAGAGTCCTCCTCCCTAGTAAGGAGATGCTCGCGCAGCTTAAGGAGCGCACGCAAGACGGTGCGCGGTGGAAGGATCTCGAGCTTGCGCGGAAACGCGCGCGTTGGCAACAGATGAAGGCGGAGCTGGACAAGAAACGTGAAGACGACAAAGAGGCCGAGAGGAGTGAGTTTGGACCTATTCTTTCTGCTCGCCACAAACGCTGACTGTCTCATCTCAGCTGCATTTGCTGAAATTGATTGGCACGACTACGCCGTCGTGCAGACGATTGAGTTCACGGCTGCTGACGCCAACGCAGAGCTGCCGCCACCCATGAGTGTGCAGGAAGTGGAGAACATGACGCTTGCGCAGAAACGTATGGCAGCGATGATCATGGAGACCACTGCCGATGACATCGAGGCGCACCGTGCACGGCAGGCCGCCGCGGAAGCAGAGGCTGCTGCGGCAGTTGGCGGTGCTGGTGGCGCACAGGACGACGACGACACGGCAATGGAACAAAGCGACGACGAGGATGACGAGGTCAAGGACCGCAAGCGTCGCGATGACGAGGAACGTCGTATGGAGATCGAACGCGCAAGAGCTGTTCAGGCTAGCTCATTGGAAGCGGGCGGTCCGATGAAGATTCGGACGGACTACGTCCCCAAGCGTGAGTGACACCTGCTATACTAAACAACTGATGAGACCGTGGCTCACATACCCCTTCGTCGCAGTCGGAAAGAAGGGCGGCGAGAAGCTCACTACGTGCTCCATCTGTGGGCAGCAAATCCCCGTCGACGAGCTGCAGGAGCACATGCGTATCGAGCTGCTCGACCCGAAGTGGAAGTCGCAGCGCGACGCGCTCGAGGCGCGCAAGGCCCAGGCGTCCGAGCTGCAGCGCGGCGCGAACGTCGTGTCCTCGCTCAAGAACCTCGCGCGTACGCGTGTGGACATCTTCGGCGCGGAGGCGGACGAGGAGAAGCGCAAGAAGGAAGAGGAGGAGGAGCGACTGCGCAGGCGCGAGCGCGAGAAGGTCGTCTGGGACGGCCACACCGCGTCCAAGGCGAACACGGTCGACAAGTTCTCGACGAACGTCAACTTCGACGAGCAGATCGCCGCTATTCATCGTGCGAAGGGTCTGGGACCGTACGTGCTCATACCCAGCCGCTATAAACTGCTTTCCACTGACATATGTCCTACAGACAAGATGCCAATGCAATTGGGCCTGGCATTGGCCCTTCAGCTGCGCCTGCAGCTCTCAACTCACTTCCTCCTGCTCCTCCATCGTTGCCCCAGCCACCCTCAGGAGTCGGTGCTGCCGCGATGAACCCTGCCTACTCCGCCGCCACTGTGTCGTCTGGCCCGCAACCCGCCTCGATGTTCCCGCAACCCGCTCCCGTCATGCTACCGCCCCTACACTACCAGGGTATGGACGCAGCCCAGCCGTTCGGCTACCAGCCGCCGCCCGCTGGTGCGCCCATGATGCATCCGGCTCGTGCCGCTGCGATGGCTGCGCCCATGCCGACCGGTCCCCAGACGGGCCAGGTGCGGACTGCAGACGAGATGGAGGGCGGCCAGGATGACGGCGTTCCACCCGCGAAGCGGCAGCGCGTCGCCAAGCTGCCTGGGGGCAACTACTACCCCGAGCAGGACTGGATCAACATGCACCCCGTAAGTGTCTCTTTTCCTTGGGAAGAATTCTCACTGAATGCGCTCTCGTTTCTAGCACCCGATCTCACTGCGCGTGCAGCTGCCAAGCGAGCCCGCACGGCCGGACTGGAAGTTCGACGGGAACGTGGTGACGATCCCGGACCTGCCGCTGAACTTGCTCGTGTCGACGCTGCGCGACCGCATCTTGCAGCACACGGGGAGTATCGTGGGCGCGTCGAAGATCCGGCTGGCGTACGACGGGAAGATGCTCACGAACATGCAGACGATCGCGGTGTACAACCTCGAGGACGAGGACCTCATTGTGCTGAGCGTCCGGGACGACAAGAAGAAAAAGTAGACAGGGATCCGGTCTGCTCTCTTGGTCTACCTGTTTTTCTTCTGCTTGTGCGTCATCGTCGATGCGGTTCATGTTGTACTTATGTTTACTTCTGTAATGTTCCCACTCATTTTGCCTCGTGCGATAACATGCACACACCACGACATGCAAGTCCTCAGGCAAACAGGCATATATCGCAAGACGGTTGTTGAGAACAGTCCATGATGAGTTCCATAAGCGATAGCGACACAGAAGACCGAGACCACAGCCGAGTATACTACATTATTTTACAAACCGGCCGAGACCCAGAGACCATCCAACGGAACACATACGCAAAGCAGCAAGGGGCATCCATCACAGGACCCTCCGACAGACAAGCGCAAAGAGCAGTACGAGCAGTACGCAGATCGCCGTGTCTAAAAGGACAGGTGGCCGGCGGGGTGTGGTCTGCCGCAACGCCGCCGCGAGCGCGGGCTGGGGAGTACCCTCACGGGTCGTTGGCTGTGTAGTAGGCTGGGATGCAGGGAGGGAGGGCGGCACCGGCGTGCGGGGTGGTGTGAAGGACTGCGTGAATATGGACGCGACCGCTCCGGGCCGAGTGGGCTTCGGCGCGACGAGCGGGATGGGGCGGGCCATAATCTTCGGCTCAAGAGCGGCGGATTGTGCGGGTGCGGGCTGTGTTTCCTCGGCGGTTTGTGGGGCGGCGGATGGGGTATCTGAGGGTGCTGCGACGGGATCCGCGGGGGTGTTCTGGACTGGCTTCTGTTCTGACGGCGCATCGCCGGCCGCTGACGTGCTGCCGCTAGTGGAAGCACTCGCCTCGGGCGGATCAGGCAGGTGCTCGATGTTGGGCATGTTACAGCGCGGGCAGACCCACTCGCGCGAGCTGGAATGGGATCAGCACGGGTGCATACGGCGGCGGGAGTAAGGGGGATCACGTACAGCGCCGCGAGACGCTTGCGCTCGGTGGAGGGATACTCGATTGCACCAACGCCCGCAGCGGCCGTTCCCTTTAGGGGAAAGAAGCCTTGGAGACCAATGATGGCTGCAGGATAGGCAGTGAGAATGGAAGACTAAGCGTCGTTATATGCTTAACTCACCAGTCCGAACGCCCCATGCCGGCTGCCACAGCTCTTCGTGGTCTGTACAAAGAGCGTAAATAGCTATACCTGCATCCCGCAACGATAAACGCACAATTTGTAAAACTGATGCAGATCTACGAGGGAAGATTGAGTAATCGAACGCACGGTCAGGAGGCATGTTCTTGGCGAACCTTGGTATTGAGCTCGAACCTCCCGTTGGGGGTGAGCATCATGATCGCGGGTGGACGGAAGGGGTATTCGGAGGGGAGTAGTATGCGGAAGTGGTACAATCCGCCCTCAAACTCTGTGCCAGCAGGTCCTCGGATGGTGCAATGCCATTCCTACAGGGGAAGGTCAGAAGCCCCGGTCGTGTGGGATCGCTGTAGTTACACTCACGAAGATATCATCCTGTGTGGTGGTCGGTCAAATGGTGCATACAGTAAGATGCGAATCATAACATATACCTCAAGAGGTGCCGCCGAGTAGTCCGTGCATGGGTCGTTCGCGAGCTCCTTGGCCTCCTGCATGATACGCTTGACAGCTACTCACAGTGAGTTACTCCGCAGTACCAGGCCGGATGCTGTTCACTGACCGGAGTTGTTCTTGTTCAGACCGGCTCGAGCCGCCATTTTGGGCAGAGTATGGACGAGACAAGCTCAGATGCAAGCGCAGCACGAAGGAGGGAGTAGAGGCCGAGGGCGATGACTGTAGAAGGTGAGAGAGCGGTGGCAGCCTGGAAGCGCTAGACGCCCAACTACTTCCTGGTGATTTCCCGAAGCGCCCATAGTACGTGGAGACACGTGCCTCGCCCAAAGCGGGATTCCCGACTTTTTGGAGACAAGTCCCGACGACGACCATCCACCTCTGCACGCTGTCCAAGGTGCGCCTCGCTGTGGTCTTGGGATATCTTGGAGACTGAGCGGACCGTCTTCGTTCCACTCTACCCATCTACTGGAACTGTCATCCGGTGTGCGCAGGCGTTAGACGAGGGTAAAAGGTGCGATGTATATCGAGAAGCTGAAAGTCCGGCCGCGTCAAGGTGCGTCAAGAAACGATTCATAGCATGCGAAGACTTACCTACGTCTCGTATGAATGAAATAGCGGCCGCCATTAGGCCCTGCACGCCCCAGTTCGCAGCCATGCTGGCATGCTGGTCCGCTACCAACGATATCATGTCTACTAGTGCATGCGCAGACTCTGCGAAGGCGCTGTTGACCTGCATGCGTACCGCTGTGAGCATATACCCCTTTGGTGACAAAGCCGGCGTGCTGAGCTCATATCTTGCAGCCCGCGCCCACACGGAAGCACAAGCCGACCATCAACTACCATCTTGCACGCCTAGGCAAGACTCTCAACTAAACCGGCGCGCTTCCTTGCTGTGGACACACTACGTCGTAACGACAGGGATGGCCCACCCCCATATCATACGAGACTAGACGTATGTCGTTGTATATTACGCCATTAATTCCTCACTGCAACTGTCCAAGCTCGCTGTCCCCCCTCGCAGCCCTCGAGAGAAGGCCCTTAATCCCCTACCTCAGTGCACATCCTTTAGAAGATATATATGGAGGCTGTTGCAGCAGCGCCTTCCCCAAGCACCTGGGCACAAGCGTCTAGACTGAGTAGATCGACTGGAGGTAGCGGACGATTCTGTGGGACTGCGGTACCGCAGCCCGATGTCTGGGTCGGCCACGAACGTCCTGTGCTCTGTTTGCTGACTCTTCGCCAACGTATTCGTAATATTACACATCGCCCTTCCACGTATTGTAGCATCATACGGACGTGCGCGGTGAGGTGCTGCGAGAGCCGAACCGAGTCGGCCCAAAGGGGGGAGCTTGCGCGTTGTTGTGGCCTGTTGTGCTGAGTCACGCGGCGCGGTCGCGCCCAACTCGAGTGAGGCGCGCCGTTTCCTGCCTACTTCAGTTCATTGTCGACCTCCACCATCTCTCCTGCTTCCCCTCGTCGTCCACCCCGCCGCTCGTCCTACACCCACCACACCGTCGCGACCCCCAGCATCTAAGCAAACATGCGTTCCAAGTTCAAGGATGAGCACCCGTTCGGTTGGTGGCGCACACCCGTCTCGATGTGCGATCTATGCTCATCAGCATCCGTGTCTCGCAGAGAAGCGCAAGGCAGAGGCCGAGCGCATCAGGCAGAAGTATCCGGACAGGATACCTGTGAGTACTACGTGTCCTCTAGAGGTGTCGGCCATCGATTGTGCTTATGCTGCGGAATCCGCGACTCGTAGGTCATTTGCGAGAAGGCAGACAAGACCGACATCCCTACGATTGACAAGAAGAAGTACTTGGTACCATCAGTACGTCGACAATCTGGCGGTTTGAGATTGCAGGAAGCGGGCGTGCTTAACGGGGCGTTACTAGGATCTCACCGTGGGCCAGTTCGTATACGTTATACGCAAGCGTATCAAGCTCGCACCAGAGAAGGCGATCTTCATCTTCGTCGACGAGGTCCTGCCCCCAACGGCGGCGCTGATGAGTGCTATCTACGAGGAGCACAAGTACGTCGTGTGGCTTTCGTGGCGTGTGCCCCCATACTGACCTGATATCAGGGATGAGGACGGCTTCCTCTACGTCAGCTACTCGGGAGAGAACACCTTCGGGTCGCGGTGAATGCCCCCGCGCCTGTCTATATATCCCTCGCCTTCTCTCGCAGCTTGCCTCGTTGGGTCTCAGTTTCATCCATTTGTCGTAGCGGCGCTCAGCAGACGCGGACTCCAGCAGCATAGATACCGGCCGGGTGCATGTACGGGGCTCTCTCTTTCTCACCTTCTCCCTTTCCCCGCAGACACCCATCCGGCGCAGTCGTCGCTCGCCGTTGCGGCCACCCCTCCCCTCTTGCCTCGTGTCTCCAGATGATCGTATGCCGGAATCGATATCTCCCGCCGTCCCGTTTGCTTCTTCCGGATGGCGCATTGTATTTTATGTCAGCTTGTATCTTCTCAGAGCGCAGTCGTCGAATGGAATAATGATACGTGTATAAGGACTCATGACGGACGATATCTGGACTTCAAAGCTTCACCATGAGTCACACCATATTGCGAGATATCTCGATCTTGGGGGTGGTTCCGCGATAGTTGTCTATCTGTGCGGCACTGCGGCTCCGGCCGGCGCGCCAACCAACTACCAGTTCCGTACATGGTTACCTGGTACCACGTTCATCTCAAACCTTGTCACTTCTTAACACTTGCTGCTAGTAGTAGTACCGAACAAGGATATCATCTAATGTCTTGAGCAACGTTGTATAAGTATGTATATGGCTTTGGGTAGTTCATCAGCTCATACAACGGGTTACATTCCTGCGGTCGCCGCCATATCGCCGATATCTATGAATCGAGTACGACTAATAGTCTTTAGAACGGTCACCAGGCCTCTAAACAACACTATTAAGTAGAACGGCTTCACAGAGCGGTAAGTAGTTTCGTTGTATGACAGATTTGTGGTTTGTCTAACTTGTATCGCTCACAGAAAGAAAGTCCAGCGGCACAACTTGCCTCGCCATTGCCACGATAAAACGGTGCAAATAAATGGCGTCGTGCGACTTTCTAAACGCCGTATTCACATTAAACTCGAATAGGCTTTGTGTGGAGAGGCGTAGCCACCCTTCAAATTCGTAGCAGGGAGGAGACACTTCCCTCAACCACTGTCCCCGCATATGGTCCTAGCATGGGCGTCCCTAGCTCTCACTACTTAGGCGCATAAGACGGCAGCCGCAAAGCAACGAACTGGGGGGACATCGCAATACAACCGAGCTCTCCATCGCGCACTCGCAGGTGCCCAGTCGGATCCCCCTGCGGCCCCCCTGTGCTTCCATCCAAACGAATCTCGTCCCGAGTTGTCCGGAGATGCAGGTACCATTCATGATCCCATTGCTTTAACCACGCTTATTCACTGCGCAACACGCTTTGATAGGGGTTGACCCGGCTGTCATTGACCCGCCCGCCGCCATGACAAGTGCCCATTGTCCGCTTAGCCATGAACCACCCGTGCTTTGCCCTGTGCACGGATGCATTTATACTCGCCACCCTCCACTTGCGACGGGACTTCCGTTTGACTCGCTCCTTGCTTCCCTTCTGCCAGACCGGTGAGGCGTAGAACGCCAACCTTTCATCCCCGTCCTCTAGCTGCTACATCACAAGAAAAAACACGTCTCACAGCAGCAAGGATGGTGTCTATCGCCTTTGCCATGAAGTTTTCTATGAGTGAGTGCTCGTTGGTTTGGATACCGGCAAGGCGGGGATGCTGAACAGTTCCGTGTTAGCCATTTTTCTTCTCGGGCTGCATCTTGGCCTCGCCCTTCTTTTCGTTCTTTCTCTTACAGCGCGGTCTGGTGGCAGTAAGTGCAAGGACAATTTCCTTGCGGTGGCTATCTCTAACCGCTTCTCCTACAGATGTCGAAGCCATTGCGCTTGGCATAGAAGCCGTTCAGCTCATTCTCATTCCCATTCGGTGAGTGCCAACCTCCCTTACGCTGGCTGGCGGTGCTAACACAGCGTGCAGATTGTACTTCTACCTTCGCTACCGCAAGTCGCCTTCCCGCTTGCAGCACGAACGGCTGTTCTTCGTCTGTCTGTGGGTAATCAGCCTCGGTGAGTAGTCCCTCCGTCTTTCAGGCCCCCAACATACCCCAGTGCTGATCGATCCCCACAACTCAGCCAGCGCAATTTGGGTGAGCATCCACAGCCCGAAATTGCTGGACGACTTCGCAGGCCTGTCTTACCCCGAGCCTGCCGCCATCGCGGCGATAACCCTCACTTGGCTCGCGTGGACCCTCAGTGAGTGTCCATTTATCCCTCCCCATCTCCCATCTCCCTTATCCCGCAACCCTAACATACAACTGCAGTCGGCTGACATCCTACTCTTTCCCAGCTGTCCACCTCATCTGGATCACCGTGCAAGAACACAACGACGCCCAAGACGACGACGAGCCCGTGCCGTGGCCCGCATACACGAAGCCGCTCCCCCCAGTAAACCGCCCCAAGCGCATCTCCGCGAAGATTGTCGCGGTCGCGCACGGGTCGGACCCGCTCCTCTGGGACCGCAAGAAGAACCGCCACGGACAGGACTACCCCCCGCCCAAGGCGCCGCGACCGGCCATGCCGACGTACGACCCGCGCGACCGCCGCCAGGCGCCGATGCCGCCCCAGCTGCCGCAGGTGCCGCGGACGACGTACAATTCGTGGTATAACGCGGAGGCGATGTGAGCAGGGGCGGAGGTGTATGCGCGTTGTGTAGTTTCTGGCTTTGTTCGCGGTTGTCTTTTAGAGGCCGCACCACTCTCTTTGTTTCGATTAGATTCTTCTTTCCTCTCGCTTTTCAGTCTGATGTAGCCGTACAAGCCTGTGTTTAAATTATATCTCGTAATGGAGCCGGTCAGTAAATGATACATGTAAGTATATGCACAGCGAGCACAGCAAGAAAACGCAAATCGAAAGCAGTCCTCGACGGAGTCCGTACACGGCACGCTCGCTCTAAATGTCCGCAAACATATCGTCATCGGTCCCGTCGCCCCAGTAGAGCTGTTCGGAGTTCGAGTCCGTGTCCTTCTCCACCGGAGGCCCCGCCTCCGCCGCCTCCGTTGCATCCGTCGCTGCCTCCGCTGCTGTTACGCCTCCCGCTGCTGGGGCGCCCATCATTCGATCTTCGACACTCCCGTACAGATGGTCGTCGCCCTGGGAGTCCTTCCAGAACATTTGCCAGTCCTCGTCGAGGTCAGGTTGGCTTGATGGCACCACGGACTGGCTGATTGACGGTACGGGCGCCGGGGTAGCCCGCGGACTCGCAGTCGAGCCGCTGGCGTACGAGAGGGACTGCTGGTACCGCCCCGGTTGCGACTGGCTATTGCTGCTCGTTGATGGCCCGGCACTAGGCTGGGGCTGGGAGTACCCGTGGCTTGTAGGGACCGCGCTCGAGTCTGGGGGGCTCGCGGTTGGGGTGCGAGGGTAAATGAACGTCGAGGGTGGCTGCTCCTCCGGCGGGAATCCGACGACGCCCTCGTCGAAGATCACGTAGTCGCAGAAGGCTGGTGGGGCGACCGACGAGAAGATGGCTGTGAAGCGGCGGAAGGGAACGGATTCGTCGACGGTGGCAGTTCCCTCCGCCGCCTTGTCTCCTTCGAGCTTTCGCCGTTTGTTGGCACGACCTCCCTGCTCCTGGGGGCGGAGAACGGAGCGAGGTCGTGTGCGAATGGTCCGGCTCATCATGACGCGTGCGTTGAGCTGGTTCGGCCATACATGTCCAAGGACGGCCTCGTGCGCGTCTTCCCCGGCAATGGTATGGGCGCGGCAGAACCAGCGGGCTTGGTCCGAAAATCTGAGTTCTCCAGGACCCGTATCGCATCCGTCAAGCCTGGGGAACGTGTTGCCCGCCGAACCAAGCACGACGACGGCGAGTTGATATTTGGTTATGAGCCGGTGAAGGACGATAGCAATGTGCCGCAGGTGGCGCGCACGAAGGGGTATGTCTTTGTATACCGGATCGCGCAAGTTATCGAAAATATCAGTGAAGGTGTCTATGATGAGGAGCTTCACAGGTTTGGCGTCGGGGTCCGCGGCTCGTTCATCTGCGGTTTCCGGTAGGCTTGTGACGAGCACTCTCTCCAGGGCGGCATAGAAGGGAGCTTTGACCGAGTGGATATCAGGGATGCCGCAAACCTCGGGAGAGAGCAAAGGGTGTTTTTTGCAGATCTCCTCTATGCGGCCAGTCAGGATGTCCCCTCGAGTACTGATATAGCATGCGGAGCCAGATAGTCCGCCCAGATGCCTGGGCAGTTGTACGGTCAACGACAGCTGAAGCGCGAGCTGGGTCTTCCCTCCATTGCTGCCGATAATGGATCAGTCATATGTAGACATCGGAAGACATGACCAAGCTTACTTCTCTCCAGAGATATCCCAGAGCATCCCTGTTCTTATACCTCCTCCGAGTACATCATCCAGGTGAGCATCTCCGGTAGTGATCTTCTCGTCGCCCAGGTGTGCAACGTCGCTGAGTAGCTGTGGCGGGGTGGCCACCTCTTGGCAAACTAAGTCGATCAGGTGGTCCATCTCCTTGAGCGGTATCTTGCACGTCTTCGCTGCTTCGGCTGGCGCTTTGTTCAGCAGGTCCCCAATAGTCTGCAACTTGCCTTCTTGGTTCCGTCAATGGCTACGCGTTGCTGGAGATGCAAGTCCCAGCGTACCCTTAGCCAGCGACATCTTCTGAATCATGCTTAGGCTCTCAAGGCTGGCAAGAAACCTGGACTCCATCTCTCCTGCAGTTGCAAGGACCTCTGGCGACGATGGCAAGAAGAGAACGTATGAGGGTGTATGAGGAGGCGCGACGCGTCGGGGTGATCGACGTTCGCGGGCAAGACGCGATCGGCGCTGATGCCGGGTTTACCACTCCCCCTCACGTGATCGCGACGACTGGGAAGACATCCGTACACCTTCGAGACAAAACTCAGCCAAGAAGTTACCTTACGAGCAATACGCGGCGTTGTTTGCACATATTCGCGTAAAAACTAGGTTGACTTGGGACTCTCCACCTGGCTGGTTTGATGCTCAAAAACCACATCTCACATGGGTATTAGGATGAACAGTGATGGTTACACCGAGTAGCTGCACTGGCAGCAGCAGCTCTGCGTGCAGGGTTAGTCTCCGTGGCTGACTATATAGTAGATGAGATCTACATACGGTACTGCAGGGTATGCACATTTTTGATACGCTCCCTATGGGCGCTTACTCATTTCGCCGTCAGCGCTCGTCGGGCGTCTATCGAGGTAACCCATATCGTGCGATAGCCCATACCGTACTAGGGCCGTTCCCGACGGGTATGGGTTAGGAGGGTTTCGACTGTACTGCTAATTAAGCATATATATCAGTTCCTCGTGTAAAGTATACGTGGAAGGCAGCCGTACCTGTACTTACATGGAGAGATCTGAGATCGAGCAGCTACACCGCCAAATTCGACAGGCGCCCATGTAGTACCTGCCACCGCTCCCGGATCTCGTCCATTATACCTCCACATCGTCGTTTCTTGTCCCTCTTCCCTCTGTATTCTATACCTGGGGAAGCCCCGTGTCCGTAACTATGGACGGCTTGAAGATGTTCACGAAGCTGCCCCAAAAGATACCCGACCCGTTCAATCTCTTGGGCGACCAGCCCAAGCTGGCCTTCCGCAGCCAGCCCGGCGGGATAGCGAAGCTTGCCACCACGCGCGTGAGTGCGAAGTTACCTTTACGCAAAGTGGAGGAGGTGACTAGATGACGTGTTGTTGTATGATGCTTTAGAACATCTCCGAGAAGGACTCATACTGGGAGCAGGTGAGTACCCAAAGCTTCGAGAGTCCTTACCCCGCACATTGACCAGAGAGCGCACCATGTCCTCAAAGTATGTCGTGCTATTCGACTCCGCATCGGACGTCTTCACGCTCATTACCCACAATGATGGTACGCCCCCACACCCCACGCACCCCTCCACTGTCCAGCCCGCCCCACACAGCTAACCCCCATGCCCTACACCCCCAGTCCGCCGCGCCCTCTACGAAGCCCCGGAGAACGTCGCGACGCTCGTGCGCGTCATCACCGCGCGGCTCTTCAACCTCGTCTCGGACCACACCTTCCCCGCGTCGCCCGCGTCCGTCTCCTCCTTCGCGTCCTCGCTCATGCGCTCCGGCACCGGCGCCGCGCAGGAGCGCAACACGACGAAGGAGGTGCTCAACTGCATCCGCATCCTCCAGCGCGTGCTCCCCGCGGTGTTCGAGATCGAGAGCGAGCCGAGCCGCTTCGAGCTCGAGGTGCTGTGGAAGCGCCTGCCCGTGCGCGAGGACGCGAGCGGGGTGGGGCCAGAGGGTGGGGCGGCGGTGGACGAGGCGAGTGCGCAGGCGCAGTTTGTGATCGAGGATGAGGACGAGAGCGATGAGGAGGGAGAGGGAGGCGCGCCGAAGAGCGCGCCGAGGCAGCAGGTGCAGAAGAGTGCGGAGCCGGCCAAGGCGAAGGAGACGATGCCGTCTATTGCGGAACGGTTGTTTAGCTGTCTGATCGACCTCATGTTCTGCTGTGGGTTCACGCTGCCGACTAAGATACAGGTGGACCACTACAAGATCAACTATGTCATCTGGTACGTCTCGAATAGCTTCTACCCCTTCGTCGTGGTGCTCATGTCGAATCCAGGGAGAAGGGAGTAGGGTCTACCACGGACCCGGGTCCAAGCCAACAGTACGAGACGAACAAAACGGAAGTGCTTCGGCTTCTGCTCGTCCTGCTCTCGCGCCAGATCTACATCCCGCCCTCCGCGCTCTTCACCTCGCCGTCCTCGTACACGCTGCACTTCGTGCAGAACCTGCCGCGGCGCGACGTGCTCACCGTGCTGTGCTCGCTCATGAACACCGCGATGAACGGCACGCACCCCGCGAGCGCGAACATGATGGGCACCGTCGCCGGCCGGCTGCCGTACAACCACCTGCTCATGAAGGGCGAGGACCCGCGCACGGCGCTCGTCGCGATCTCGTTCCAGGTGCTCTGCGTGCTGCTCGACTTCCAGAGCGGGGGCGCGCGGGACGCTGGCGTGGAGGGCCAGACGCAGACGTCCGGGCCGACGGCGAAGACGAATGCGTTCCGGTATTTCATCGCGAAGCTGGTACGTCGTCAGATTTTTCCGCTGATGATGAGCGTACGACTAAATTAGCTGACATCATACATTGACATATGGCAGCATCGGACGTCGGACTTCGCGTTCATTCTGAACGGCGTGGTCAGCATATTCGAGACCGAAATGTCCACCCTGCACGGCCTCCTGCCTGGGTCTAAGAAGTCTGTGCCGTACATGGTCGAAGCTGGTAGGTACCGTTCTGTTGTATCAATAGGAGTTTCGACCTGACCGCTACACAGTTGTCTTCTTGTGGAAGATGCTTGAGCTGAACAAAGTACGCATGCACACTTTCGAGCTCGATATTCCCCAGTACTCATCCTCTATCGCCAGAAATTCCGTGCATATCTGCTCGACTCCGACAAAGGCATGGACATCATGGCATACCTCCTGTGCTATGGACTTGAGATCAAGGACAAGCCAGGTAAGCATCGTTCGGGGATGCTGTAAGTAGGTTGGCTGATGGGGTTCGATATTACAGAGCAACATGGCATGTGTCGTGTACTATCGTACATGGTCCAGAGTTTGTCCGCCGAACGTGCGTTCGGAGTCAAGCTTGGCTCCCCTCTAAGGGCCCAAATCCCCCAGAAGTGGGCCACTGCAGGCACTGCAGGAGACTTCATAGTCCACGTATGTTCAGACGCATTCTTACCCCTTAATCTGTTCTTACATGCACCTTTCAGGCCATATACTCAATGGTCGCCACCACTTCGGGCAGTCTCAACTCCCTCTACCCCGCACTCATTATCGCGCTCTCCAACTCCGCTCCCTACTTCAAGAACCTCAGCGTAACCTCCTCAGCGCGCCTCCTGCAGCTCTTCAACGCGTTCTCCAACCCATCTTTCCTACTCTCGGACGAGGGCCACCCCCGCCTACTCTTCTTCGTGCTCGAGGCGATCAACGGCGTGCTCCTGCACGCCCTGTCCGACAACCCGAACCTCGTGTACGCCGTGCTTCACGCGCACAAGCCGTTCGAGGACCTCGGCACGTTCACGCTCGCGCGCGGCCTGCGCGAGATCCGCCGCATCCAGCAGCTCAAGGAGGAGCGTGCTGCGCAGGCGGCTGGCCGTGATAGCAAGGGCAAGCACCGTGCTCCGCGCGACGAGGAGGAAGGGGGTGGGGGTGTCGAAACCCCGGCGAGCGAGAAGGCGCGATTGTTGCAGCGCGAGACTGGGTCGCTGGACCTGGCGTCGACGGACACGCTGCCGGAGGGTCGGGCGCGCAGTGTGGAAGAGGAACTGGCGTCGACGCGGCCGCTGATGTCGCCGACCGCGTCGGAGACACAGATGGGTGGGTCGGGACGGCCGGCGGTCTCGGAGAAGGCGAGGGGCAAGATGCGGGCGGGGAGGACGTCGTCGGGCGATATGACTGGGAGCTTAGAGCGGTTGGCTGCTTCTGGTGTCGGGCGGAACGGGTTCATCCCTACACAGGAATGGGTGAGTCGTATCTCGACAGTCGAGAGTCAAGCTTGCTAAGTGGGTGTATGCGTATCTAGGTTGCATCATGGCAGCAAGGGTGAGTATTTTCTTTCGTATTCAAAGAGCTGGTGCTGACTTGCGGCCCCCCAGACTCCCCTTGGACGCGGTCATGCTCGTGATATCTGAGTTACTGCCGAAGGTGCAGAACCTGCAGTCGTCGCTCAGCGCTGCGACCGCTACCAGCGCGATCACAGACATGCTGAGGAGCGCCAACCTGGACCAGGTACTTCCCAAACCCCCAGCGCTATCTCCTAGAAGATTCATGGTAAATTTCCTATCCTCATATTATGCGCCAGTGCTGAAGCGCTGACTGCTGGACCCATGTATAGTGGTCGGAAGCGTCGATCGTATGGCTGACCTCGTTGATATGGGGCGAGATCTACGTGCGCGGAATGACCCCGCTGGGGATCTGGAACAGTACGGCTGTGCGACTATTCTACGTCAAGCACGCACAGACACAGCCGCGGCAGATCACGGAGACGGTGACAAACGTGGTGGGAGGGCTACTCGGTCGGACGGAGTCGACGCAGTCGCTGAGTCGGCGCCAGTGAGGGCATTACGGGTTTCGTTGGGACTGAATGTGCTCTTGTGTTACCTAGGATTGTATACTTCGTCAGTAATCTGTACATACAGATCCATGTTCTCCTCTAGACTTGGATACGGCACCCCTTCCGCCACTGACAGCCCTGCACATTGCACCGGGCAAAAGTCATGTCATAGCCATGAATGGTGATATTAATTGTAAGACTTGGGCATCTCCGCGGCAAGCAGCCGCTCGCCGGGCTTCAAGCTTCAAACTTAGTTGGACGGGAGAGACTGATGGTTTCAAAAGTAACGCCCTGATGCGACGCCTCCTTCGCATCGTTAGTTGAAATGCTGTATCATCTCCGCATGCCCCGCATAGCTGCAGAATACGAAATAATGCAGCGAGTCCGTGCTGGGCGGGTGGTGGTCGAAGACAAGCCATGCACTGCCGGCGCGGGCCGAGTGAGCCGCCGTACGACATCCCTTTGCGCGCGCCGCGGAAAGCCGCGGACCGAGTCCGACTCATACATCCGCGGTCGTACTTCTCGACACACCCTGGTCGACTTCTTCCTGCGCCCATCATTTGCAGGTGATTAGCAAGCAGAAAGAGCGTGTATAAGCCTCTTCTAGCCTGCTCATTCAGCAATAGTGAACTACCGTTAAAAGCTGCAGCCAAAAATCGGAGACGCATATACAAGTCATTGCCTAGATCTACAGATCATGAGCAGCGCCGTTCAAGACATCTCGAGCTCATCCGGGTTGTATCCCGGAAAGCTGTGGCTCGAGACGCCCCTCATCCGCTCGACGCACATCTCAGCGTTGCTGCAGAGCAACGTTTACCTCAAGCTAGATGTAAGTCCGCATTGCTTTGCTCACCTTGCATTATTGACCGCCTCCACAGAGCTTGCAGCCTGCTCAATCCTTCAAGTATCGCGGCATCTCCCACTTCGCCCAACACGCCCTCCGCACGTACGGTCCCGAGACGCACCTCATCATCGCATCGGGCGGCAACGCCGGCCTCGCCGCTGCGTGCGCCGCGAAGGTCCTGAAGCTCCGATGCACGGTCTTCCTGCCGCACGGGGTCAACCAGTCGACGATCGACTTCATGACCAAGGAGGGCGCGGAGGTTGTCATCCACGGCAATTACTACCTGCAGGCCCTCCAGGGCGCGAAAGAAGCGGTGGCTGCTGAAGCCAAAGCGTAAGTATATTCTGTCCGATGGTGCGACTTCGCGGGCTCACCAGAGACAGCGTGATGATTCCCGCCTACGACGACCCCATCCTATGGGAGGGGCATGCTAGCATGGTCCACGAGATCAAGCAGCAGCTCCCCGAAGATGTCAAGCCCGACGCCATCTTTTGCAGCGTAGGCGGAGCTGGCCTCATAGGCGGCATCATGGACGGCTGCAAAGCTGTCGGTTGGGACGACGGTGAGCCATGATGTACGTGTCGTGGATTCCCTACTGACCTACACCCCCCGCAGTGCCGCTGGTCGCTGTCGAGACCCACGGCTCAAACTGTTTCTATCAATCGCTGTCTCTGAACGATGGCCCGTTTGTAGGGGACGTCTCCTCCAGGCCCGTACCTAAAGGCACTACAATAGAGTTGATTGCGGAACACGACGTGGCCATAGCTCACCTAGCCTCTCTGGCGTCGAAGGCGACGTCTCTCGGTGCGTCCTCGCCCGCGGCGGGGATTGTCAAAAAGGCGCTAGAAAGGAAAGGCGGGGTGAAGAGCATCTGCATCACGGATGAGATGGCGATGCAAGCCACGCTCAACTTCGCAGGCAGGTCTTTCGAAGAGTTTATGGGTAGCGAGATCGCTGAACATGCCACAGAGGACCACAAGACGTTGGTCGAACTCGCATGCGGGGCCGCCATTGCCCCTGCATACAAGCCGAGTGTCTTCCACCGTTTGGTGCCGCGGTCCACGCCGGACAAGCCGATAACCGTCGTCCTCATAGTCTGCGGCGGGTTCAAGATCTCGCTGGATGACGTCGAGGAGTATAGACGGATCGTGAAGGCGGATGTTGCGGCAGGCGGGACGTGGGACGTCGCAATCAACGGAGAGACGTTCCCGACTTCCAAGGCAGAGTGAGGTGTAGCTTGTGCGGGCGTAGAAATACAATGCGGGACAGCGAATATTAGAGCGACATAAATGGCGAAAGATGGAGAGCGCGACACCTATCCCGGCGTGAGTCTTGAAAGCTTGACGAGCGGCAGGCTTAACGGGCGCACTCACCGATGACCAAATGCGAGGATCACTTCCGCTGCGCCTCCTCCGCTTCCCGCTGCGCCTTACGTTCAAAGTTCCGCGCCCTGATTTTCGCGAGCTCCTCCTTGAGCGTCGTAGAGTCCGAGGGGATGTTCTGTAACCGCGTCAACGCCATTGGACAACCCCGGCCACACGGAACGTAAAGGTACACACGGTGTTAATCCTGGACTCCGGTGGGAAGATCCTGTCCTTGTACTGCGTAATGCACGCGCGTGAGCGGCCCGCCCATGCACACAAAGACGCCCTTGCAGAGTCATCGCGCACATACCGGGAGGACGTTGTTCGCATACCACTCCGGGTTGCCGAAGTGCACCAGCATGACCACCGGGAAGAACACGTACACGGCGAACTTGAAGACTTCGAGATTGGGGCCGCCCATGGTCGTGTTGGCCTTCCTGACGGTCCGAGATGGTGGTTGGGAAAGAGAGGCAGCGGAGGGAAGCAGGCGGGAACGGCGAGCCCGAGTTTCAGCGAGTCGCCCGAGCGTCTAGACTCAGGGTGCGGAGAAGCAAGCGCCCGTCTCCGCGTAGGTTTCGTGATCGAGACCACATCCCAAAAAGGAAGCCGAATAGAGTTCAAGTTCGCCAAGACTGCAAGGTACCAACATGTTGCCAACATGACAGTAACCCGTCTCCGATGAGGCCGGCTTCAAGTTGACGCATTGACGGCCGACCAGACCACCACATCCAGGGCTGCATTCATCGGAGAAAAAAACCTCCGGAGCACTCTAAACGCGCAGCGAGCTCGCATCATTGCAACGGGGGTAGTAGGGTATAATTCATTGTGATTGATTCTGCGAACGTGAGGCAAGGGAAGGTAACATGCTCGCGTCTACGAGATGCCAAGGACGGAGTACTAGCGTGAAGAGTCCTAAACTCCTAAACATTATCGTCATATCCAGACTACGTCTAGCGGAGCCCTGCAGTCATCGCCGTCGCCATCTACCTAAGCCACTCATGCGAAGACCATCGCGACACCGAGACCGATGAACGCCGCAACCGCACTCGAGGCACCGAGGCTGATCGCGCCGTTGCTGCCGCTGGAGCCAGAGCTGGAGCCAGAGCTCGCCGAAGCGGTGGCAGCAGGGGTCGCGGTGGCCACCGCGCCGATACCGCCAGTGACGGGGCCGTTGTCGGTGATCTGTATGGTACAGAGTATGAGCTCGGAACTCGGTGGCTCCGCAAACGATGCACATACCGTCTTCTCGCCAGCGCCGACCTTGACAGCTGCCGCTGACCAGGCGTCGAAGGTGTTGCCGGTTGACGGCGCGTTGATCGAGCTGACCATGAATGAGAATCTCGACCGACACTCACTCGCATTGAAGTGCACTCACCCAACCATACCCTCACCGCAGTGAGCGACCTGCTTGCAGAAGAAGTAGATGGCTAACGGCAGAACGTAAGGTTAAGCCGTGGAAGGGGAATATGATGGACGTACGGATCTGGTCGTTCGTAACGTTCAGCGTGAACTGGGTCCCCGCCTGCAATCCGGAGTCGAAGCCGCTGACGCCGTTCTGTGCGGCAATGGGCACGCAAGGGTTGGAGAAGTCACCCTGAGTGACCGAGTGGGGGATGCCGTTGCTGTGATCGCGGTTAAAAAGCCGAGCTCGAGGAGGCATTGACAGTGACTTACTTGGGGAAGAAGAACGTGATGAGGGTTCCGTTGGAAGCGGTTACGTTCGCCGGGCTGAATACGAAGTTACCACCAGCCGCGACATCGATCTGCATGAGACAATGCGTGAGCCATGAAGAATGTCCGAAAGCATTATGTAAACGCACGTTAATCTGCCCGTTGGTGCTGGGGGGCGCAGAGGGCACAGCCGCCGCTGCCTGGGTCGTGGGGCCAGCCGCAGGAGGAGCGTACCCGTACTGAGGGTTGGCCACCGCGAGGAGGGGGAGGAGAGCAAGCGAGAACACGGTCGACAGCATTTTGAAGGGTGCGGTGGTCAACGACGGTGAGCAGGGGAGCGACGGCGGCGGTCCTGGAATGGCAGCTGACTGGCAAGCGGTGAGGGACAGCAGCGAGGGAACATGAGCCTTTATAGCGTACCACTTGACGGCCAGGAGTTCAGGTCTGACAAGTCCTTTCCCGCGCCCTCGCTTCATGGGGCTGCGCAGCCGCGCGGCTGTGGATGTCCTACGCCGTAGAAGTCGTGAGTAAGTCGGCATGAGCACTTGCGGGGGTGGTGGAGCGGCCGCCCGAAACCTGGAAGCCGTCACGCCCAATCACCGTGCTGTCCGCATCTCGACGGCTGCATCGACGCATTCAGCGATGAAAAATGAAGACAGATGTTCGCACAGAGAACGCGCGCCGTGTTTCACAGATCCCTTGTCGGGGCTTCTGATTCCCTCGAGTATGCAGATAGCCCTCTGGGTGACACTCCGCGCATCCCACAGTGGGAAAATTCGCGCGCCTTTGGCAACCCTGCAACAGGTCGTCTTCGCGAACAAGGGCCGGAACACGTACCTCCAGTGCATGCCATGGATGCCGTCCTCCGCAGCCAGGCCCTTCCGAGCTCTGTCCAACATGAGACCCTCCCGCGGGCCACAGCTCGGAGAAGGCGAGCCCAAATCGCCGCGGGGGCCTGCGAGGATGACCGTAGTGATCGGAAACGACGAGTGCTTGTGGGTGTCAAGTACGGGCGCGTTCCCAGGGTTCCATCTCGATCCACGTGCCCGAGGAACCCCGCGATCCCAAGGCGCGACAGGGCAGCCACAACGAGGTCCGCAGCAGCTTCGTGCCAACTCCCCGCAGTCTGTACCATCCCGACGTTCCGGGGTTCGACATCACGCAATCAAACCATCAGGGATGTCGGGGCCCCGACGGTGCTGAATCCGTGGGAGGAAACTCTATAGGCTGCCTTGTGATGCTCGGATTCTCCACTTGAGGAGGCAATTTCGCTCAAGTAAGCTGTTGAGGCCGTGCATTTCAATTTACCGGGACGGTCGGACGCAGCAGACGAGCACCTGCGCTTCAAACGCAACCAGACATCGTGGAAAGGCGCACCGCGACGATGCCGGCCGGAAGTTGTACACCACACGCTGTCAGGGTGGACGACGTTGGTAAGCATGCCACACAGTCCTTTTCCGCAGCGGACTAGTACAATAGAGACGACCCACGCCAGGCAGATGGACGGCGGCCGGGGAGATATGAGCACCGCTCCCATTACTTGCGAGGATGGGACGATCACTACGTAGGCGTCACGGGTAGCACTTGGGCGGGTGCACCAGCAGCGCGGATGGCTGACGAGGAACAGCAAGTGAGACCAGCCCCGCGGACTCGGACTCGGAGATTGACAATGACAGCTGCTGCGCAGCAGACTCGCCTCGGGATCCCAGAAGCTGTGTCCGAGACAGACTGCATCCGACTATCGGGTACAGGAACGGCCTCGCTTGCGTGCGTTGGGTCGTAAGGGACATCTATAAGTGTACACAAGCAATCTCAGGTCAAATCTGGTGCAGAAGGCCCTCGCTTACCGAGTTCCTCCTCAGCCTTTAGCATGAGGGCGTGCTCTGCCACCGAGTGCGACTCCCCTGACGACATGCAGAGAACGTATGTGGCCAAGACGACGGAAGAGTGTTTGTCCGCCAACTTCGGTTTCCAGGCCGGCTTCCATATGAGAATAGAATGCCGGCTCGGAGGTTTTGCAGGCTGAATAGACGAGTTATAGGACTCAGCCTCGTTGCACACTGCGATGGAAGCTCGTCTCCATGCCTCATCCGCGACCCAATGCCTACAACGCCTATGGTCGCCAGCAGCACATCCAACGCGTCAAACGCGTTGAACAGCAACAAGATGAGACCAGTGACGCCAAAAACAACATCGCTGGTGGTGGGGCCGGAGTTGGAACGGATAAAATGGCGCCGAAAGAGCGGATGTCTGCCAAGGCGGGTGGTATCACTGCCTTGAACTCCTGACGGATTCTTCCGCAGACATCCAGTGGGAGCCCGCGCACAGTCGGAACGAGGGGGTGGGCTCGATCGTGAGTGGATGGATGAGGGACAGCGCAAAGAGCCTGCAAGAGCGCCACCAGGACGTCGGGCCAGACTCGCATTGCCGCAGCATAAGCGCCCGCCCTCTTCGGATCCCCTCCCAATATGGAAGGTGTACAAGATCATCCGACTCTAGCCGCCGAGTCCCGCTTGAGCAGACATCGGTATGTGGACATCCTACACACCTTTGGAGCTGGACGACGCGGCAGGAGAATGGGTGCCAATTTGCTTGCATCATCGGTGGAGACACATGACTTTGTCGGATACTTGCTCTACAAGCATATAGCACACCACTCCAGGAAGCAGTTCTAGCAGCAACATCTTTCACTACCATCATCCATCTACCACTCATCGCTCACCCTTCGATATCAACCACAGACCAAGAGATCCAAACACCATGTCCTACGTCTACACCCCCACCCCCGCCCGCTCAGAGCCCGCCACAATCTCCGGCCGCCGCCTCTCCACGGACGCCGACTGCGGCATCCACCAACACATCACCCTCCCCCGGCGCACCTACTCCGTCCCCACCGCGTTCCCCACCCGCCCCACGCAGAAACCACGTAGGGCCGGACTCGCGTTGCTGGGCATCGGCCTCCCCAGCACGCGCGGCGGGGCCGTCGCGGGCTTCCACCCACGCCCCGAGCGCCCCCGCCTGCAGCGCCAGGCGGGCCCCAGGCTCGACACGCCGTTCACTGCGGTCCCCATGCGCTCCATGCGCCGCCGTGTCGCGGGCAGCTTCCCCATGTCCCCAACCGCGCGCTCGCGCAGCGGTACGACGCACGGGCTCGGGCTCGCCATGCAGCGCGAGGGCTCGCTCCCCCTACATGCGGAGGACGCACCGCACCCCGCCATCACGCTCACGCTCGCGGACGCGTTCGACTCGGAGGGCGAGGAGGAGAAGTTCGGGCCCCACAACGCTGAAGAGGAGCAAGCGCACGCATTGGGCCCGCGGTACTCCTTCCTGCCCCCGGGGCTGTCGTCCCCGGTCCCGTGGCCCTCGTCGCCCGTCGACGAGGCTCCTCCCGCCGAGCTGGCGATGGCCGCGGCCACCCCCACGGCGCGGCCCATGATCTTCCGGCGGCTCGCGAGCCCCGCCATGCGCGTGCCGGTACCTGCGGACGACCCCGCCATGCCCGGGGCGCCGCTCTCCCCCTCGCTCTCCCGCTTCGGGACGCACCACCATTTCCCTGGGCTCGACCACAGCCCGGGCGGAGTGGGGGACGAGGACGCGCTGCTGGCGGGGATGACGGGGGCCGTGCCTTCGCGGTCAAGGACGAGGGTGCCCATGACGCCGCCGAGCGCGCCTCGTGCGCCTTGGATGGAGCGTTTTTCGAGCGATCGTTTGTACCACCAGTACCACTAGTTCATAAGCCTGTCACGCACCGCTTATAATAGCTCTCAATTCGACCTTCGTTGTATACAAACCTGCATGAGAATCGGAGCAGCGTCAACGCAACAGTACGGAGATCAAACGGAGATAGAGTTGTTATCCAAATAGTGCTTGCCTGAACAAGACAAATCGATGAAAGGCATGCAATATAGTGTTGACAATATTCCTATTCGTACACAGGCTAACGTGCTCCTACCCCGAGGAAACCAACCGCCCTGCAGAAGATGTGTAGCGCAGCGGTCACGTCTCCCCGCCACCGCCGTTCATCCCCTCCACCGCGAACTGCACCTTCCTTACCGCCAAAGTCCGCATGTTAACCAGCACCAACGTACCCGAGTCCTTGAAGCTCGGCAGCAGCACGATCCGACACCTCTTCTGCGCCCGCGCCCCGCTCTCGTCCTCGTCCTGCTCGTCGTCGCGCACCAGCTTCGTCGCGAACGCCGGCTGGTTCCCGACCACATACACGTCTGGGGTCTGCGTGATCACGAACGGGTCCTTCGCAAAGTACGGGTGGCACCACAGCGTGTCCGGCGCGGTCGGGGCCATGTGCCGCCACCGCAGCGTCGCCTCCACGAGCGTCATGCGCGAGATCGGCGGGCTCGGCACGTACTTGAACATGTCGTCGACCGGCTGCCCGGAGTGCACGAAGATAGTCCGCGTCGGGCGGGTGGTCCCCTCACTCGCTGCGGAGGTGCCGTTCGTTTTGGGTTTTGAGCTAGATGCGCCTGGCTGGGAGGCACGGGACGAGGACTGCGCGGAGGGGTCGTTCGGAGCGAGCTGGATATAGGTCGGATTGGATTCCGACAAGAAGGTCGCGTAGTGCGACGCCCCGCCAAACATAGCGCGTGGGAGAGGTTGCTGAGGGAGAATCGTCGCAGCAGGGTCTGAGGGGCCTGGCAGAAGGTGGACCGGTATCGAGCGGCAGACGTCTGTGAGATGTGCGGCGAGATTTTGCGTTGGGTGCGGGGTAAACGAGGATGCTTCGTTCCCGTAGCGCCTCTACGATCGCAGCTGAGCTATCAATAGACAAGAATAGCTGGGTAAGGTACACACGGATTTCCGTTCGGTCTCGCCATTTATAACGTCGGTGTGGCCGGTAAGTGCCCCGAGCGAGTTGCCGGCGATGATAAGCCTGGAGATGCGCGCAGCCTGGGACTGCTCTTCGGAGCTGCTGATCTCTGCGGCGAGGTACTCTGCCAGCATCTGGATCTGGCCGTCCGATGGATTCGTCGCGCCGACCTCAAGACCGGAGACCAGTGCTATCCATTCGTCCGATGAAGCGGAGGTCGATGCCGACCCTGTTCCCACCTCGCATGAGACGAGTCTGTCCACGGAGTACAAGTCGGTACGCACCATCTACGTCCATAGCGTCGCCCTTGACCGTTGGCGCAGGCCATTCAATACCTGCCGAAGGTTGTGGGGCCATCCCAGGGTAGCACAGATCGACCACTTCGAAGTCCCCGTTGTGCGTCTCGATCCCGAGCGCACCAAGAATAACGCCAGTAACCAGGCATGCCGAGCGGATGCGATCGCCCACCAGGCAAATGCGCCCGGACTCGTCTTCTAGCATAATGCTGTCTTCATCCGAGTAGAACTTCTCTCGCGGAGGCGGCGCTGGCAATGAACGCTGTCCCACAGCGGAGGTATGTTTATAGCCGCAGCAGAGTCAATAGGCAAACTCACATCGCGTGCGACGTCCTCGAGAACGTTCGGCTTGAGGGGCATGTCCATGTAGACGGTGCCAATAATGAAGCATAATTGACCCTTCTCCACGTCTAGAACGCGCGGCACGAAGACGGGGTTACCTGCGAGTCATGCGGCGTTTGCGACTGTGAGCTTCTTGACTCTCCTTCCGAAGCATACACACCTGCGACCTCGTTCCACCGCCCCTTTGCCCGCTGCTCGACGTGCTGTCTGAGCGCACGCAGGCGCACGAAGTAGATGTTGGAGTACTGGTGCTTGTATGACTTGTCTGTGGATTTGATGATGAACGAGGCGTCTTCCGGTGGAGGAATAACGGCGGAGGAGGGGCGTGTGCGTGGAGCGGAGGGCACAGGGCTGCAGCACAGTCAGCACAGGCCTCTGAAGATATTCGGAACGCGTACATGGGGTCGAGGACGGCCATGACGCGTCCGGCAAGGCTGTGGGCGGGCGGAAGAGAGGTCGAGGCGAGAATGTGGCAGACGGCAAACGCGTCCGACGCGTCGCGAAAGGCGTGTCATGGCGCGTTGGCCTTGTTTGGTTCCCGCGGATATCCGGACCGCGCGCTAGATCCCTTCATAGCCTCCTCCTCCTCTTCTCCGTCCGCAGCGAGCTCCTACAGCTTAAACAGCCTCGGCGTGTCAATAATAGCTTCAGCTGGAGTCTGTTGCGCCCTTTACGCGTCTCGTCATCTGCAGCTTCCGTCACCAGTGACCACCTTGAGAAGGCGTCTGACGGCCATCATGGGCTGCAATCTGTCGAAAGGCCGGTGGCCAGAGGCTGGACTTCGAGTCTCATGACGGATTTTGAGCCATCTAGACCCACTGGACGCCAACAAATGAAGTGCGCATCCTGTGGGACCAATGTGGGACGGTCCCGAGTGACGGCAGGGAGCAGCAACGTTGCAGTCGTTCTGCAGCGGCCGTTCCTGGCTGCACAGCGTGGAGGCCCGTGATGATGTCACCATATGGGCCATCTACTGAACTCAGAGCGGCGTTGCGCTATTAATATCTCACTCGTCACTGTTTGTCGCGACATATAAAGCTCCAGACTCGCCGTCTTATGCCCTACACCCCCTCCCCTCGACCTCCAACATGTCTCTCTCAAAGGTTTGCGCTCACAAGCACGCGTCGACGCAGGTACCGTACGCTGACTCGTGCATCGTCGTCCAGCACCTCAACGCCGATCAGCTCATCCAGTCTGCAAAGGTAAGCTTTCGACCATCGTAGCACATCGTCTTCATCGCTAATGCTCTTGTAGGACCACAAAGGTCACCATGTTCGCAGCTCCATCAACCACCAGGCCGACCATGCATACGGCGCCCGTTACGGCACTGATCCCATCCCCAAGTACAAGCTTCCCTCCAAGGTGAGCGCATCTGTCTGCATGACCATCTTAGCGGATGTTAAATGTGTTTCAGGGTGTGGATGCGGAGGCCGCGTACCAACTGATCCACGACGAACTCTCCCTCGATGGATCCCCGGCCCTCAACCTGGCGTCCTTCGTCCACACATGGATGCCGAAGCAGGCAGATCAGCTCATGATGGAGAACCTCTCCAAAAATCTCATCGACCAGGACGAATACCCCATGACCCGTAAGTCACGCGCTCCGATTGCTATGAGATCTGTGCTCACCTTGTTTGTTAGAGGTCCTCCATACCCGCTGCGTCTCCCAGCTCGCTGATTTGTGGCACGCACCCTCCACGAACCAAGCGATCGGAACCGCCACTACTGGCTCGTCCGAGGCCATCCAGCTTGGCGGGCTTGCGATGAAGCGCATCTGGCAAGAGAAGCGCAAGGCTGCCGGAAAGTCCATCCACGAGCCCGGTCCCAACATCGTGATGGGCGCGAACGCACAGGTCGCACTCGAAAAGTTCGCTCGCTACTTCGACGTTGAGTGCCGTCTGGTACCCATCTCTGAGGAGAGCAAGTACCGGCTCGACCCCAAGCGCGCGATGGACTACGTCGACGAGAACACCATCGGTGTCTATGTCATCCTCGGAAGTACGTCCGGATGGCCTGTCTGCAGGGAACAATACTGACCTTACCACCCTAGGCACCTACACCGGCCACTACGAGCCCGTCAAAGAGATGTCCGACCTTCTCGACGAGTACGAGGCGCGCACCGGCAACTCAGTACCCATTCACGTCGACGGCGCATCCGGCGGCTTCGTCGCGCCCTTCGCCAACCCCAAACTTGAGTGGGACTTCCGCATCCCGCGCGTAGTCTCCATCAACGCCTCCGGCCACAAGTTCGGTCTCGCGTACGTCGGCGTCGGCTGGGTCGTCTGGCGCGCGAAGAAGTTCCTCCCGAAGGACCTCATCTTCGAGCTGCACTACCTCGGCTCGGTCGAGTACTCGTTCTCGCTCAACTTCTCGCGCCCGGCGCACCCGATCATCGCGCAGTACTTCAACTTTGTGCACCTCGGGTTCGAGGGCTACCGCAATGTCGCGCTCGCGGACCTCAAGAACGCCCGGCTTCTGAGCCGTGCGCTTGAGAAGAGCGGCCTCTTCACCGTTCTGAGTGACATCCACCGGCCAGTGGAAGGCGTCGCTGCGGCTGTGAAGGGTGTGGTCGGCTTCGACGAAGAGAACATCGAGGTGCGCATCACCACCTTTCCCCCACCGTACGTCATGATGCTAACATATGCGCCCCACAGAACTACGTCCCGGGATTGCCAGTCGTGTCGTTCAGGTTCACCGACGAGTTCAGGAAGCAGAACCCCGACGTCCAGCAGAAGTGGGTGCAAGTCCTCCTGCGCGCGAAGGGCTGGATCGTCCCGAACTACGAGCTCGCACCCAACCTGGAGAACGTCGAGATCCTCCGTGTCGTCATTCGTGAAAACATGACCGCAGTGATGGTCGACAGGCTCGTCGCAGACATCGTGAGTGGATGCTATATTTATCACTGTAGTCTGTCCGCTCACGCGCAAATATGTAGCTTGAGATCATGGAGAGCCTCCAGAAGGCGGACAGCCCGGTCCACGCCCTCAGTGCGCTGCAGAGCCGCAAGACCGTTGAGGGCCACCACGGTCGCCTGGAAGAAGGCTCCGGCAGCCAGTCGAGCGGGACATACGCCAAGCAGTGCTGAGTCTGCCTATCTGGTCCCCGGGTTTCTCTGTCGATCATATATGGTATAGCAGCGTGTACGATACCGCGCCATGTACCGCGACAAGTAGCTAACGGATGGTGTACGTTAAGGTGTAACACAGGACGTCTCTGCCACAACGAAATGTATTCAAATGATTTGTATGTCCATGCAAATATTGTGTGATCCTGCTCGACGTGCTCTACAGTCGACACCCTCTTAAACCATGCTCCCCATAACCCATAAACCGGGATAACCCATAGGAATTCCGTAGGTATACCTTACCTCAAATCCCATTTGGAATGCCTTCATCATCGCAGTTAACTCAAACTGCTTTCCATATGTTCACCCCTGTTAAAAGAGGGTTTTGCAGTCATTGCATAGTGAAGAAGGGGCGCTTGAAGCTTTGTTACTCTCGTGCAAAACAACCACGTTGGTCTATTCTGTGGTGAGTGTATCTTGACGCTTACACCCCTATCCATTTACCTCAGCTCTGATGTTTCGGTCATTTTTACAGGTTGAAGGTCCCAGATTCCGCGTCCGTTGCTTGTGCTACACCTTCGAAGCCGCGAATGTTTCTCCGTTGCATGTGATGACCCAATCTCCTCCCGCGACCACATCCGCGGCCACAATCCGCCTGTACTCCTCCATCTCGGCCAACGAGACCTTGAAGCCACCGCAAAGGACCAACACGATACTTGCAAGCTTCATACCTGGTGCGCACTCCGGCACCAACTTGCGGAAGACGCTCGGTTTGTATGCAGGGGCGATAGTTGCTGAGCATGCGAGCTCAACCAGCGTTTTGTGGTCCTCTGCAGGAAGGAGTCAGCACACCGAGCGTACGGAAGATTTTCCACGAAGAGACGTGCCTGCGAAGTTGAGAGCAGCCTGCATCGCCATTTCGTCGGGGATGCACACGCTCCTCACGCCGCCCTTCCTTTCCAACATCTTCTTGACCACCGCCCCGGAAGGCGAGGACGCGCCAAGAGATGTCGCTTTCGATGGCAACGACGAAAGGTGAGCGACGCTCACGCCATGCTCGACGTTCTTCTCTGCTTTGGTACCTTCGGAGATGGCCCGCGAGGCTGCCTCTCCCACGAATGGCCCGTCGTTCAGAGACAGCGACTGGTAGAAGCAGTTTGAGCCATGGGTCTCGACGCCTACAAGTGGTACTAGCTGGTATGTGAGTCCACTTCGCAGTTCACGTTCGCGAGTAATTGCTCACCGTCATCCCAGCCAACAACTTTACAACCCTCTATGATGCCACCCGCCAGACCGCCACCACCCAAACTGCAGAAAATAGCATCCGGACGTGTGCCGTCAGGCAGCTGGCGCTGGATTTCATGCACCATACTTGCGTGCCCTTCCCACAGTATAGGGTTGTCGTATCCGGGTACCATCACTCTGTTGCACATGTGAGCTGATGTAGTAACGTATTGGACATATCATACTCACGCTTTGGGTTCGGCTTCGACGGCCGCCTTCGCGCATTGCAGTGCCTGCGAGTAATAGGTACCTTCCGTGACCACAACCTCTGCGCCTTCTCTACGCATAAATTCGATGGTAGAGTCGCTGACTCCCTGAGGCAGAAAGATGGTACACCGAAGCTTGAAGACCTTGGAAACGCAAGCGGCAGCGATCCCAGCGTTACCGCTCGATGCGATTATGAGGTGGACATCTTGACCATGCGTGCGCAGGGCATGCTGCGCGAAATGGGAAATTCCACGGTATTTGAAAGATTGAGATGGCTGTAGCGTCTGGGGGGATGTCAATTCCTGGATCGTACGTCGGGTATGTGTAGAGGCCGACGCTTACCTCCAGCTTGAGGTATACATTGCAGTGCAGCAGCGATGAGAGGTGTGTAGAACGTATCAGGGGCGTCTCGACCCACAACTTCTCGCCGTATTTTAGGTGATCGGCGCTCATTCTGGCCATCTCGTACTAGGAAACTGCAATGCTTGATTTTTTAGGGCCCTATACATCGGCGAAGGACTCATATCATGTAGGTCGAGTCAAATTCTAGTCGAGCGCGGAGGAGGGGACCGTACGTGCCGGGCGGGAACTCGGCCGGAACAGTGTCTCGTGCCACCGCCGTGCCTGTACATCTCAAACTTGCCTCTCCCCGAGCTGGATAGTGTTCATCGCGAAGGTCGGCTTCACATGCTCCGCCGCTCGTTCAATCTCATCGTGTTCTAGATTGGCCATAATGCGCATCATGTGCGAAGCCTAATCGGCTTCAATCGCCCTGCACTTGCCGCAGTCGTGCATCCACGCCCCAGCACTCGGTAAACCGCAATGGTTCCCCGTGCCGCACAGGCGGGAAGACGCGGGCCGTTTCGCGTTGTTCGCTGAGAGCTTGGCTCGGGATAGATATAAAGGGCTCCATCCCACTCTTCTGCGATGGTCCAGTCCACACCCCGGACATCATGCGGTTCAACGACGGATTCTGGCTTTTGAAGAGTGGCGTCAAGCCGTCTTTCGGCCTGCAGGTCGTACAGGGCTTGGAAGATGGCAGCGGCTACAAGCTCCAGGTCTCCACCAAACCGATCCGCCACCGCGGCGATACCCTAGCCGGTACGCACCCCCCATGGCGCTACGAGATATACGACCACTCACCACTTGACCACAGGACCCGTGTTCAGCGTCCGCGTGCATTCGCCCACAGAGGGCGTCGTCGGCGTGAAGATCGAGCACTTCAAGCACATCGACCCCACGCCCGACATCGCGCTCTTCCCGGACGACCCGCCCGTCCCGGCCGTCGCGCTCTCGAAGACGGAGACGACGTGGACGGTCGCGAGCGGCGGGCTCTCGGCAGAAGTGACGCAGAACCCGTACACCATCACCTTCCGGTCTCCCACGCGCACGCTCACTGCTGCCGGTTACAAGCACCAGGCGATCTATGACGTCCCGCACAAGTGGACGCTGCGGAGCGCGTCGAACAGCTCGTGCCTCGCGACGGACGTCAGCGCGAACCCGCGCCCGGACGCAGCGCCGGAGACAGTGCGCTACATAAATTCGGAGCTGAATCTGTCGCCCGGGGAGCTCGTGTATGGCCTGGGCGAGCAGTTTGGCGCGTTCGTGAAGAACGGTAACCGCCCGTCTTTCATGTTCTGGGTGTGGGGGCGTACGCTGACGCGCATCTGTGGCAGGCCAGTCCGTGAGCATCTGGAACCAGGACGGAGGGACGTCGAGCGAACAGGCGTACAAGTGTGTCCCGTTCTACATCACGAACCGCAACTACGGTGTGTTCGTGAACCACCCTGGGGAGGTGGAGTTCGAGGTGGGAAGCGAGAAGGTCAGCCGTGTGGGTGCGAGCGTTGCCGGTGAGAGCCTGGAGTACTTCATCATCTATGGCCCGACCCCCCTTGAGGTGATGGCGCACATGCGAGTGTTGTGGAGACTATGCTGACGCTTATACGCAAGATCTTGGAGCGTTATACGCGCCTCACTGGGCGACCTGCGTAAGTTATGTCAGTTGACTAGCGACGCGCGAGACTGACTGAGAGATACTCCCAGCTTGCTGCCCTCATGGACGTTTGGCCTATGGCTCTCCACCTCTTTCCTGACATCCTATGATGAAAAGACGGTCTCCGGCTTCCTGCAAGGGATGCAGACACGGAATTGCCCCGTTCGGGTGTTCCACCTCGACTGCTTCTGGATGAAGCAATACGAATGGTAGGTCGGCGTCGTTGCTCCTTGTCCTGGCTGGGTGTACTGATGGCTTGAATCCAGGTGCTCCTTCACGTTCGACCCCGACAATTTCCCCGACCCGAAGGCCTATCTATCTGAAATCAAGCAGAAATACGGCGTCAAGATCTGCGTATGGAGTGCGTCTTTCCAGCAAATGCTCGCACCTATCACTGACATTTATCTTTCCTGCTCAAAAGTCAATCCCTACATCTCCCAGCTTTCTCCTATTTTCCAGGAAGCCGTGCGCGGAGGCTACCTGATCAAACGGAAGGACGGAACCCCATGGCAGTACGCGTATTCAGTATTTTTGTGCGTGACCTCGGGACTAACAAGGGGAAAGGTGGGATCTGTGGCAGCCTGGCTTGGGCGTCGTCGACATAACCAACCCGGAGGCGAGAACGTGGTATGAGCAGAAATTAGAGGCTCTTGTCGACCTAGGGGTAGACACGTTCAAGGTAAGCCGTGATCCACCATAAACACTTTTTTTTTGCTTACAGTGAATGCCTTTGATTTGCTGAATAGACTGACTTCGGCGAGCGGATCCCACACGCAAATGTCGTGTTCCACGACGGATCGGATCCTATGCGGGTGCACAATGCGTATTCAGTCATCTACAACGAGATGGTGTTCCGTCTGCTGGAGCGTCGTTTTGGCAAAGGCGAAGCGGTCGTGTTTGCGCGTTCAGCGGCTGCAGGAGGACAGAGGTGAGTAGTATATTTGCAATACGCTGTTTCGGGGCGACCGTGCTGAATTCCCCAATTTCAGGTTCCCAGTAGTGAGTCGCACTAGCAGCGCGTGTTGAGCTGGGCTAACGACTTCATAGCACTGGGGTGGCGATTGCGAATCGACGTTCGAGGCTATGGCTGAGACCCTGCGTGGAGGCCTTAGCTTGACCTCTTCAGGTTTCGCCTTCGCTTCTCATGACATTGGCGGATTTGAGGTGAGAAGAACTGATATTGTTGGGTAGTGCGCCAATCTGACACTCTGCCGCAGGGACATCCGCCCCCAGAGATCTACCATCGCTGGGTCGCATACGGGCTATTCTCATCACACTCCCGTCTGCACGGCTCCATGTCCTATAGGGTGCCTTGGCAGTACGGCGAGGCCGCCGCGACCTACATGGCTAAGTTCCTTGACGCGAAGCACAGGCTGATGCCCTACCTGTACAACCTGGTATGTTTCTCTGTAGCATCTTAGCGCCATCCGTCCGTGCTAACTGCCCCGACAGTCGCTGGCCGGCCGCGCCAAAGGTCACCCAATGCAACGCGCGATGTTCATCGAATTCCTGGACGACCGCACGACCCACAGCCTCGACCGCCAATATATGCTCGGCCCGAACCTGCTCGTTGCGCCCGTCTTCGTGCCCGAGGGCGAGGAGTCCGAGTTCTACCTGCCCGCGGGCCGCTGGACGTCGTTCTTCCACCCTTCCCGCACGCTCACGGGCCCCGTCTGGGTGAAGGAGGTCGTGCCCATCGACGAACTCCCCGTGTGGGTGCGACAGGGGAGCGTGTTGTGTCTCGGCCCGCACCAGGTCGGCCGACCGGACTACGAGTTCGCGAAGGACGTGGAGGTACATGTGTACGAGCTGGATGAGGGTGCGGTTGTGCAGACGGAGGTGCCCAGTGGAAAGCTTGCGGCTATTGCTGGCGTCGTGAAAGCGGAGGTGCGGGACGGAGAGGTGCGCGTGAGCGTGTTGGAGGGCGAGGTTGGCCTGCGTTCTGTGACCTATTTCACGGGAGGGCAGCAGAAGACGGCGGCGGTTGGGCAGGGCCAGAAGGAGGTGTCACTCAAGTTGTGAGCGGGGACTATCGTATAAGCAAAAGGTCGTGTGTACGTTACGTTGCAATGGACGGATATGATCCCTCTTCGCCCTGCTTGTGATTTGCGAGGTGTGCTGAAAAAAGTACGTGCATTCTGCGTGAAGGTTGAGGTCGTTGTCAACCCTCAGTATCCCCGCAACGGCTCGGCCCTATCCCAAGTCTCACGTGCTCAACGAAAGCTTTGTGATGCTGAGACTGGTAGCATGCGGCGGACGAGAACCGCGCACAGCACAGCATACATGAATGAAGGGGGTTGATTAGGGCGTGAAACGCGTGGGAGGACAAGAGGGCTGCGAACACCGGCCGGAGCAGGTAACACTGCCTGTGAGAGATATGTGTCCCAATCGCGGAAGCACCGTGGTACCTTTACCCTGGCATGACGGCAGGTCAATCGTCCGTGAGGTAAAACACCATCTCGGATGGACCGCACGAGGAGATGGCCGGCGTGCTGAACTCATTCGTCGTCGTGCAGTTCTTTCCACGCCTGCTCGGTCTTGGCGCGCCGGGACTTCGCGTCTTCACGGTTTTTCGTGGTGCGATCGATGCGCTAGTGTAGTAGAGATAGATTGAAGTGCTGTGGGAATTCGAGAGTGCGGCTACTGGCTCACCTCCTTCCTAAGGCACATATTCAGGTCATGCTTGGCCTGATTGCAAGCACCCGTCCAGCGCGACCACCCGTTGGCGTGGCAAGCGTCGAGCGCCTGGATAAAATCCAAGCAGACTATGAGAACGCGATGAGTCAGTGCCACGGAGTTATGCCGTGTATGGGCGTTGCAGAACACGGCCGGCGGGGGATGCGAACCTAGCTTTTTCTCCGTCAGCTGCGGGTGCATGCTGTCAGGTGGTAGCGCAGATTATGTCGGGTGTAATGCAGCTCAGAGACCGGCGCGAGACCGTAGACACCACTTGCCTGCGAGGGCGGCGAGAGACGGTGAGCAGGGGACGGGAGGTGGTGGTCGGAGGGCAAGGTAGGGCCGGACCGGACGCGGGACCCGGGGGAGAGCAAGCGCCTTGGGGAGGATGCCCGATTAGATATCAGCTCAGGCATGTCGTGACCGGGGCGCGAGGGAGTATATAGCGCGGTTGCTAATCCGCGCTCCCCCTCCTCTCCTCATCCCCACCATGTCCAAATTCACTGCCCACTCCGCGGACGACGTCGCCGTCGCCACCATTCGTGCGCTTGCCGCCGATGTCGTGGGCAAGGCCAACTCCGGCCACCCCGGTGTGTACTTCTTCGGCGGCCTTCCGGGCGCGGCGGACTAAACGATGTGCAGGTGCTCCGATGGGCATGGCCCCCGTCGCTCACGTCTTGTTCACCCGGTATGTTCTTCTCGATGCCTTGAGAGAATCCCGCTCACTCCGATCCCAGCTTCTTCAACGCTAACCCCAAGAGCTCCAAGTGGTTTAACCGTGATCGCTTCGTTCTGTCCAACGGGTGCGTACCGATTTATTGCACGCGCTTTTTCAGGATCTAACGAAGCGCGTCGTATGATAGCCATGCGTGAGTCCCCTCGCCAAGAAAGATGCCAGGTTTCCCTCTGAAGGCGCATGCCTGTTCAGTTGTGCGCTGCAGTACATCCTGCTCCACCTTCTGGGCTACAAGCTGTCCCTGGACGACCTCAAGCAGTTCCGTCAGCTCGGTTCATTGACCCCTGGTCATCCTGAAGCCGGCCACACCGACGGCATTGAGGTCACGACCGGTCCCCTTGGCCAGGGTTTCGCAAACGGCGTCGGTCTCGCCATTGCGCAGGCGCACCTTGGCGCGACCTTCAACAAGGACGGCTTTGAGCTCATCAACAACTACACCTACGGTGCGTCTGTCGCGCGCCGGGTGTATCCAAGCGACTAACGTGCGAGGTCCGCCAAAAGTCTTCACCGGTGACGGCTGCCTCATGGAGGGTGTCGCGAGCGAGGCTGCTTCGCTCGCCGGTCACCTGCAGCTCGGCAACCTGATTGTGGTAAGTACCTGCGCGAACGTTTTCCCATGAATATGTTCTGATTGCGTGATATAGATCTACGATGACAACCGTGAGCGCCGTTGCATTTGGTCACCGTGCCAAGGAGAGGCTCAATTGACTGTGCATAGACATCTCCATCGACGGTGACACCGCCGTCGCGTTCACCGAGGATGTCGAGAAGCGTTTCCAGTCATATGGCTGGCAGACGCTCCACGTTGACAACGGTGACAGGTACAGTAAGCACTATGTTGGCACAAAGCGCGTATTGACCCTCCGTGCAGCGACCTCGAGGGCATCTACAACGCCATCGCGGAGGCGCGCAAGGAGAAGAGCAAACCCACCATCGTTCGTCTCCGGACCACCATCGGCTTTGGCTCTAAGCTACAGGGCACTCACGGTGTTCACGGCGCTCGTACGTCGCAAAATGTCCAGACCCATCCATATACGTTTATTGACGTTGTTACGCCGTAGCCTTGAAGGCCGATGACATTGTGGCTCTCAAGACCAAGTTCGGTCTTCCCGGAGACCAGTCGTTCTACATTCCCAAGGAGACTTACGACGCATACCACGAGGCCGCTACCCGTGGTGCCAAGCTCGAGGCCTCCTGGAACGACCTCCTCGCGTCATATGGCCAAAAGTACCCCAAGGAGTACGCCGAGCTGACTCGCCGCATCTCTGGCAAGCTTCCCACCGACTGGGAGAAGTCGCTTCCCGTCTACAAGGCTTCGGACGATGCTCAGGCGTCCCGTAAGCTCTCCGAGATCGTGTTGAGCGCGATCGTGCCGGTCCTCCCCGAGCTCGTTGGTGGCTCTGCGGATCTGACTGGTAGCAACCTTACCCGCACGAAGACGATGATCGACTTCCAGCCTGAGAGCACCGGTCTTGGCAGCTACAAGGGCACGTACATCCGCTTCGGTGTACGTGAGCACGGTATGGGTGCCATCGCGAACGGTCTGCACGCATATGGTGGTATCATCCCCTTCGTTGCGACCTTCATGGTATGTTACGTCTTATAGTACCCTCGAGGTACGCGGCAGCTAACGAGCCTTCTTAGAACTTTGTGTCGTATGCTGCAGGTGCCGTCCGCTTGTCGGCACTCAGCGGGCACCAGGTCATCTGGGTCGGTTAGTGAACTTCTTGCCCCCATGCCCCCGCGTACGACTCACCTCATCGATAGCCACGCACGACTCCATCGGTCTCGGTGAGGACGGCCCCACGCACCAGCCGATCGAGACCGCCGTGCACCTGCGCGCGATCCCGAACCTCGACTTCTGGCGGCCCGCAGACGGGAACGAGACGTCGGCGGCGTACTACTCCGCGCTCACGCGCACGCACACGCCCTCGGTGCTCTCGCTCTCGCGCCAGAACCTGCCGAACCTGGAGGGCTCGACGCTCGAGCGCGGCCTCAAGGGCGGCTACGTCGTGCACGAGACCGAGGGCGAGGACCTCACGATCGTGTCCTCCGGCAGCGAGGTCTCGATCGCGCTCGAGGCCGCGCAGAAGCTCATCGCGGAGGGCGTGAAGACCCGTGTGGTGTCCCTGCCGTGCTGGTCCATCTTCGACCTCCAGCCGGCGGAGTACAAGCTCAGCGTGCTCCGCAGCGGTGCGCCCATCCTCGCCGTCGAGGCCCTCTCGGTATGTGCTTCTCGACGTCATCCTTTATGGAAAAACAACGGCTCATCCATTTGTGCAGACCCTGGGATGGCAGAAGTACAGCCACGAGGTGCGTTCTTTACGTCCTGCTAACGTAGCCGTCCATCGATACTGACGATCGTCGCGCAGGCATTCGGTCTCACTGGCTGGGGTGCTTCTGGCCCGTACAAGAAGGTCTACGAGAAGTTCGGCCTCACTGGTCCCAGTACGTCAGCCCGTATCAGGTATTAAGATGCACCCTGACTGATATGGTGCCTTGCAGACATCGCGGAGGTCGGCAAGAAGGTCGTCGCCTTCTACAAGAAGAAGGGCGGCGAGGTCATCTCGCCCCTGGTTAGGGCCATTGACACGATCGGGGGAGACCACCTGTGATCGCGGATGGGTTTCGAAAGGGCTTTAGCGGATTAATGGGTGGTACGATAGAATGCAGTAGTCCGGTCGCTTGTACTTCTTCAGCTATATAGAATGAACCATACGTTCAGCGATAGATCGATGGAAAGATATGCAGAAGCAACGACCGGCTCGGCACTTGTCAGTGAGGACCGTAGTTGCAGACTTGAGTCTTGCGGTCCACCGGTGCGCTATGCCCATGATATAGAAGGCTCCTGATTGGCTGACGGGAGGGACACGAAGATTCGGGCAGAGGTCCAGCGTGGCAGAGGACGAGCTGTATTAGGCGACAAGACTGATACTCGTCCGCTATAGTGGTGTACCGCGTAGTGCGGGATGTCTATCTCCTCCGCTCGACCGCAATAGTGTCCCATTTGACACGCTCGAGGTCCTCCTTCTCTACCTCCTCGACGAGGGGCTTCAAGTAACGGACATCCTGCATAATGGTCCTTGTGAGCTGGGGGAAGGACCGAAGGCTGAGATGGGTTTGCGTACCTCCTCGGGCTTAAGCCACTGGTCCTTGGGCAGGTTGTCGTGGAGGACGCTGCACTGGGAGGCACGCTTGAAGCGGTAGGCGCGGTCGTACTCCTCGCGGGGGGTCAGGCGCGCCAGAGCCTGCACGCGCCGTCAATATGACAGTCATGACGGAAAGAATAAGTGTACTCACCCGCTCGACGTCGGGCCGCTCCTCAACGACTGTAAAGGCACCGTTCACCACACCACACAAAACGCAGAGCAGAAAAGTGACGCACGGAGGTCGTCGTACTTCAAGCCGACTTTTCTGTGGCCCGCGACATTGGCGTACCAGTCCGAGACGGGCTTGAACCACTGGTAAAGGGTCCTGTTCCGGCGGATGAGGGGGGCGAGCGAGGGACCAAGGGGGCCGACGATGGTCATCGTTGTCAGTGTTTATGCAGCGTTCGTCGTTGGGCGCCCGCGTCTCGGTGCACGCCGCGACTCTCTCCGAGCCGTGCTTGGCGCTGTTTGGCTCCGGTGGCGGGAGCTCGCAGGCCGCTCCGCCCGATTTGGCAGCGATTAACAGAAGAGCATGTAGAGATCGAGGGCGAGATGTATAAAACACCGCTCCTCCTCTTCGCCCTCTTCCACCTCTTCATCTTCTTCCATCTCCCCCACCCAGCACCTACAATCGCCATGTCTGTCTCCGAGCGCACCTACATCATGGTCAAGGTGCGCAGAACGCGTCGGGCGCGCACCCGCGCCTGCACAGATCCGAACGGTGCTGACCGCGTCTCGATGTGCAGCCCGACGGCGTCCAGCGCGGAATCGTCGGCAACATCATCAGCCGCTTCGAGGCCCGTGGCTTCAAGCTTGTTGCGCTCAAGCTTGTCCACGCCACCCCCGAGCACCTCGAGAAGCGTGAGTGCCCTCCGATCTGCGTGTTTTTGCACCGTATCTGAGCAGCAGGACGCGCCCGCAGACTACGAGGACCTCAAGGGCAAGGGCTTCTTCCCCGGCTTGATCAAGTACATGGCTTCCGGCCCCGTCGTCGCGATGGTCTGGGAGGGTCTTGACGCCGTTAAGACCGGCCGTGTCATGCTCGGCGCGACCAACCCCCTCGCGTCCGCCCCCGGTACGTATCTCTCGTGTTTTTGCTATCGCATGTATTGACTATTGTGTGGATAGGCACCATCCGTGGTGACTTCGCGCTCGCTGTCGGCCGCAACATCTGCCACGGCTCGGACTCCGTCGAGAACGCCGAGAAGGAGATCAAGCTGTAAGCAAACTTTCCTCTCATTCGCCCGCTGCTCGCTCATCTTTTTCGGCTGCAGCTGGTTCCCCGAGGGCACCGTTCAGTACGTGAACGACCAGGCCAAGTGGATCTTCGAGTAGATGCGTCCGTCAGGGAAGAAGTCGAGCACAACATTTGTATAAAACCTGGCTCAGCATGTAGTCTAGAAGCTCAACTGCAAGCCCATGACCTCACGTCCTATTCTGGAGCAACGTGCCGTAACGATCGTGCACCGTCCTGCAGGCTGCCCTTCTGTATAAAAAGAAGCATCGAACGTGCCAGCCGCAAGGTTCACGCCGACTATCAATATCCATCATCATCCGTTATATCAACGTGAGGAGATGTTCCAGCTCGGCCGCCGTTAGAATCAAACGTACCAGCAAGGCGGACAGTTTCTACCTGCATGCCCTCATCCCGAACGTCCGGTTGGTCCGGTTGAGGCCGCCGACTGAAGCTAAGTTTGGCCTTTGGTTGTTTGATACGATGGTCGCTCTAGTCTGCCAACGCCATTCTTGGTACGCACACCTTCAACGAACAGGCCACTGCAGCTGCTGGTAGACCGAACGCGTCACCTTCTTCTGTCATGACTTCGCATTCTGAGTTCACGGAACTAATCTTCTCTTTATCTGTAGGCATCAGGACGGCGCGCCATATTCCTCCGCAGTTTGCAGCGAACTTAGCTCTGGCCGGTAGAATTTGTGAAACGGCGATTTCGCGCTGTCGTAACCCCTGCAGGCTACTCATGCGACCCCCAGGTGTCGAGAAGTAGGGTACAGCAGTCCGGCGTAGGTCGGATGCTTCGTAGATGCTTCGCTGAAGGATGAGATAAAGGTTTTGAGTCAGCCTTTGGAGTGGCTATGCAAGTACTACGCATGTCCTGAAGTGGATGTCACGGCTGACTCTTTCTTTCTCGATAGCGCCGCCACGGCATCTATCCCGCACCCACATGGACACCGTAACCTCTAGCTTATCCATGAAGGGGCCCTCCATCTATCGCACTGAGACACTGCAACAAGATGGAGGTCATGGAGACAAGGCAGCATCGTGCTTGACACCTCCCTCGCAGCGGGCAAGAAGTACCATATCTGTGACGATTATTTAGCATTAAACGTGCGTCTTCCTCCTTAGACGACCGCAGCGCGCGTGCTGAACAGCGCACAGGGTACCTAGGTATGCCAGACGCCTCACAACTTTCCCATACTCGCCTTGTACAGCCCGGGCGGTCAGACAGTATGCATGCGCCGCGCGCCTGACCGCGTCCAATGCCCTTCAGCACCACCTCTACGCAACCCGGCTATGTCTTGGCGTAGCGTGAATACCCTCCGATGCTCCGTGTCTGCCGACGTCAAGGGCCTGCGCTACCCATTGACCAGTCTTTGGCGACAACGGCGACGGCGCCCCGCTCGGCGGAGGGACAATCACCGCACTGCGCCCGACGCATCCAGGACGGCTATGTGTCCCCAGTATACCCTACTGCAACTGCGTCCGTTCGGAGTCTGCAGCCGCTCAGTGCTGTGGACCTACGGGGGCCTGGTATTCCAGGGTAGGCCCCCCAATCAGCCCCCGGGCCCGCGGTGGTTCAGCATAACGTCAACCTGGTGAGCCGAGCGCTGGCGTCTGTCTCAAGCATCTGGCTGGTTTTGCAAAAGAGGCGGGAACTCACTATGGCTCGCACGGCAATATTAGTGGCTGGCGCGCTCGGCGGACTTCATGGGATCGAATCTGCACCACGGCGCCGATCTCGCTGCGTCGGGGATGCAAATCCGAGAATAGATCGACAGTGCGGTACCCATGCTGTGTCTCGCAAATTAGGGAGGTGCGTGCAGCTGCGAAGGAGCGTCAGGTACACACATCCGGCCCTCATTCAACTGTGCGCCGGCAGCTCCAAAAACCGCGGCTACTGTACCGGGACTATAACCCGAACTGTTGGGATTTTAGGTGCGCGTTCATCTCGGCCGCTTTCTATTAGCCTATCTGTCTTGGCCATTGCGTCTTACCAGGAGATGATCAGCGGCGCTGGACCCCAGGGCACTAGCGGGCGGCGATGCCGTGACGAGGCGCAAGTGACACATGGCAAAGTACGCAGTATTGGTAGGATCCGTTACCGCCGCCGACGTTCGTGCTTGCTGACTAGTATCGTTGTGCGCTTTTCAAGGCGATACGCTGGACCCCCACTCCGCAGGCCGAACGTACTGGAGAGGGATGGCGTGGAGCACCGGCCGCGAGCGGGTACTAGTAGGAAGGTGCCCCCGTTTTTGGCCGATCGGCCACGGTACTCCTCTGGCTGGCGTGTGCTTGCCGAACCGCTAGGGCTCCTCGAGTCGGCTGGCTCGCGCGCGCAATGCCGCGGAATCAAGGAGGTGCGTGTGGATGCTGGCGCTATGGCAACCGCCACTGGCGGCAGTGCCGCACGCCTAACGCGGTATGTTCGCGCACTTCAAATGGTTGCACAGGAATGTTTGCTGAGACACCTGCAGATTGAAAGACCGCCACGAGGGCGGCGCGGAGTCCATGGGGTGTCTTTCCGAGGGGGCGGGGTGTAGACGGACTCTGCGCCCAGGCTATCGTGCCCCGAGTTCTCAGTGGGCACGGTGGGGTGGGTACCGTGTGTACCATCGGAGTGGAGTTGTGTATATCGAAGAGAGCCCAGCGCGTCTTTCACGATCTAGCCGAGTCAGCGAGTTAGAGCCCAGTGCGTTAAATCGAGAGTGGCTCGGCCCTTCCATGTCCAGTATAGTTTCCGTTCCCCTGGACGGGCTGCCTTGGACATGGTTGTGCCGAGATCGCGTTGATTTCCGGGCGTGCCGTACGATGGCGAACAACGGTTGAAAATCGCAGGGTGCCGCCCCCTGGGCTGTCACTCCCGTTGTGTTTGGTGGCGTATCTTGGTTGGTTGTTCGAGTCTAGCCACAATTCGGTGTGTTTCCATGAATTGCAAAAGGTACAGCGTGGAACCGACAGGGAGGCGCGCTCAGCGCGGTGGTAGTACAGTATAGTGTATAGTGTTCAACATGGTGGTCTAGCAAGATAGTGTGGTCTATTTAGTGGTACACGTATGGAAATAGAGGTGAATAACGATAACCTGCTGTGTGGGGGAGAGGACAGCAGCGATGGATATCTACAGTGTGTGTCGTCCACGGACCGCAAGAGGGGGTTTTAGTTGCTCATCCAGGGCGTGGACGGCGTGTCGGGGTGGGAGATCACTGGCAATGTGGAAGCCCGCGGAACCGCCTGGCATCTGTCGAGTCTTGAGAGTGACGTATTTCAAAGACCGTTCTAATGATACAGAGTAGTCGATCCGACCTGGCGGCGTTCTATCAGGAACATATGTCAATGGAGGGTTATTGTGGGCAACGCAGAGAATGCCTACCTATACGCTGCCTTGATTAAGCTATAATATAAGTATGTGGGTGTCGGCGAGCTTTAGCCGTGCAGCAGCTGATTTAATGTGAGGACGTGCGGTCTTGAGCTGTAGACCTGGAACGCTGGAGAACATATCAGCACGCCATTTAGCTGTTAAGCCGATACGAGGACTTACTGGTGCTGCAGTCGTCCCAAAACAGTAGACATGACCCTGCCAGGATAAAGAGGGCCCCGGCAAGGGCGAGGGCGAGCACGAAGCAGATGGTGGACAAAAGCGTGACATCCTCCGGCTCGGCCTTGAACTCAGGGTGCTCGTACAGCTTCAAGAAGCGCATGGTGGCTGCGGGGTAGTGGGGAGGATGGGTGTGGCACGGAAGGCGTACGGAGTGGCGGACCCCTGGGTAGGCGAGCGAGCTGCAGTTCACAGTACGGCCCCGCGTACTATATAGCACGCGCAGACGCTGCACCGGAGAACGAGATCTGCGCAAGCGGCCAATGTAGCGCTGGGGAGGCGCTCGCCGATGGGTGACATTCCGGTGCCAAATAGCAGCTGCGCCGAAGATGGAACGCGCGCGGGACGCTGAGCGGGTTTTCCTGCCAGGCGCAGGATCGTGGTGATGCTGCATTGCAACCCAGCCCAGCATCGCTCGCGCCGCCCTCCATGATCGAATTGCCTTTCTGGAAAGTCTTCGCCCGGACTCGAAGTTGGCTGATTACCTCCGGCGCGCTCGGACATGCTGTCAACGCCGACCGGGGGCTTCGTTGTCCTTTTCTCCGGACTCACCCTGCTACCATGGGCATTGTCCGTCGGCCGGTGTCGGAGGGCGACGTGCAGACAGCAGGCGAAGACCATCTCTCGTTACGCATCAGAGCAGCGGCGGTTCAGCCGTAGTTGGCGCCGTCGAGTCTCTGGCCGCTGGCTGGCATTGGATCCGAGCTTCTTTGAGAACGCTGTACGAATGTAGCATGGTCAGTACATGAGCTCACACATTAGAAGCCATGATCACGGCACCGTGACGTCGAGCTGATTCGCGAGCGCCCGTGAGGATGGGAAGCAAAGACCACAATGTCAATGGCGCTAAGCGTAGCATGAACAGGACACCTGGCCAAGAGCATGAGTGCAACGACAATCCAGAACACGAAGAGAGCGTGAGTGCTTAGGGGAGATCGAACTGTCCCGTACAGCGATCATTCTCACATCCCCAATGCCCGTCTCCGACGTGGTAACGTGTAGATTAGGTTGGACGCCTTGAAAGGAGTATAGGGGAGCTCTCACGAGGGGACGTCGGATCGAACATTGGCAGGCGGGAAGTTGCTACACCGGGTGTCCGAACGAGCACTTGAAACAGGCCGCATCCTCGCGTGCTATACTGCATAACAGCACGGCGGTAACGGGGTGCTCCAATTCCTTTGCAGTGCTGCCGCCCACAGCGCCTTAAGAATCCAGACAATCAGCAGTACTCGGTGTGCGAGACAGAGTTTGGATATACCTGGACATTCTCCAGCGCTGGATATTTCAGGCTTGGTTGGCCCCTAGGCCAGTATTCTGGAAGCTCTATAGCACGGAAGCCTTGGCCTCAGCGTCCCGCACTAGAGCAGCGGGATCTACGTCGTTCTCAATACGGATGGCACTGACAGTTCCGTAACAGGCACTGCGCGATTGCGTCATCGGGACTTCCGCCGAGCGGTACGAGTTCAATACAACATAGGTTGCGCCTGAGAGCGTTCTTGTGCGTTAATCAGGAACAGTGGCATCTTGGACATCGGGGAATCAGCATCGCACCGGGTAAGAAATGCTGTCCGTAGAACATCCCATTGGAATTTCATCTTGGGCTCTGGAAAGGCCACGCCGTGTCGGGTACGAGGCCGCTCGCCTCCTCAGAACGACGCCCACCCCACTGCGCGGTGATAAAACATCATTACGACATGGTATGAACCGCACGGTCGATGCGCCTTTGTGGCACTCGTATCTCTATTGCGCGGATCGCAGAGGCGATGTCTAGCAGCACCGATGGGGTACGGCGCCACAGCGACAGCGCATCCTTGGGGTCAAGGGCGCACGCGCAGCCGTAGTCCCTGTGCGCTTGAGTGCATCGAAGGTGGGATAGCATGCCAGACGCTGGATCGAACCGCACGCGGACCGCGGGCGCTGCATAAAAAGCGCTACCACGGAGTAGTCCTGTAGGCGTCTAGAAGCAGCGGAACTTATCAGTCACCCCTATATCTTCGTCCCTCAAGTAGCAATACTCACAAGCTCGCCTAGCAAGAAGCCTGCTGCAGTAAACGTCGCGCATCGCGGTCCCGCCGGTACCAGAGCGGTGGCGACCCCCGGAATGACTGTATGCGCTCGTCCATCAGCGCGATGCAGTCCCGCACGCGCCCACCGTCATCTAGAGTGGCTTAGCCCGAGCTGGTCGCGTAGTTGCACCGCCTCATGGCGACAAGGACGATGGCCAGGGCATTCCGCGGTGCGACATCGCGCCGCCGCCAGAATACGCAGTCGCGGCCGCTGCGCGGACGCAAATCCTGTTCGACCAACAGCGCGGACCACCCTAGTCTGTGGATCCACCATGATGGTGGCGGGCAGCGCACCAGCGGTGCGGTATGAAGCACAGTTACACCCTGAAACAATGTGTTCAGCGGTTGATTTGTGTAATACGAGCGCGTTATGCGTCGCGATGAGGCAGCAACTTACGGAGGACGTCGGTCGGGGTAGGGTAGCCGAGGCGGACACTGTCTACTTCGTCAGCGTCGTCGGTGGTCAAAGTCAAAGTTGAGTTGTAAGTCCACGACTGCGACCAAGGCACAGAAGGGATGGACGCTCCGGCATATCGGACAACTTCAATCTCCTCTCAACTAGATCGGACTCGGCAGAGACAAATGTCTAGACCGCACGCCGGTTGCAAATAAGCCTTGCAGGCGGCAGTGTAAACTGTTTGATGTCCACGTCCGTGCAGGGCTTGTCGCAGCCGTTCAATCGAGTACAGTCACGACGCGTTAAGCGATTCTGACTGCTCTTTGCGTGATATGATGCGCTGTAGCAGGTACTGCCGTGAAACACTGACAATGCAGCGGTAGCAGATTCAAGCATTAGACCCCGAATGCAGATCATGTTGTAATATCACTTACCTGTATTGTCCATCGTCGATGCGACGTGTCCCCTAGTGACGCACTGGGGCGGCTAGACGGTGCGCATGATTGTGGTCCTCAGCCGCATCGTGTCCCTCAACAGCTGAAAACTCGATAATGTTGTCATATTTCGCCGCAGTCGGCGTTGAATACCCTTGCGCCGCCGAAAGTACCCAGTTGAGCTTAGCACAGGTAGTGGTCGGGTGGATAGACTCAGCATTCTTAGTGGTGGTCGGACTCGCTGCGATCGGAGCTAGCGCGGACTCCGTATTCCGCTACGCCGCGTCGGCAGCACAGCTTCCGACTCCGGATTTTCCTCCCGAAACGCACACACTTGCACAAATAGCTGCTGCGGTACACCGAGAGACTGGGGTTATTGCATTCCGGAGCCAGGCCTATGAACGAGTACTTAGAGATGCTGATACAGAGAACGACGGTGCTGGTTGTGGGTAGCTATGACAACACGGGGCAGACAGACTGGAGATATAGAGGTAACAGAGCCTAGTGAGGGTATGTACCGGGTGCCGGACGCAGCGCGAGAAATTTGCAGGTAGATGATAAGTACTAGACGATGCAACAGACCGAGGCTGAACGTGCGGATGTGAATAAATAGGAGGGAGCGAAGGCGTGGATGCTATGCACGAGAGGGTAGCGAGAGGACGCGTTAGGCGCCCCGCCGACGGCCGACAATGAGGATGTCGGGCGTCGGCGAAGCGGACCCCAGGGGCCACGGGGAGGCGCTGCAGTGGGGCACCCGCGACGACATGAGCTGCACGATAGAAGGCGGAGATGTCGTCGTTCCGAGTGGCCGGAGCAAGTGCCGCGTAGATGGCGGCTATCGAATCGAAAAGCGAGGACGCCAGAGATTTGCAAGGGGGAGTAACAAAGGCGGGACAGTGAGACGACACGCCGGAGGAGCGCAGATCCACAAGGGCCACCCATTGGCTTCGACGTATGTTATGTGCCGGTAGCGAGGATGCGTGCGAGATCCTGCTCGTTGGCGGCGTAGAGTTGACGGGAGCGGGCCTTCAGGCGGACTGTGGAGGGAGCATATAGTTAGCATCTGATGTACTGCTCGAAAGCGATGAAGGAGCTTACGCATGCGGTCGAAGCTGAGAAGGGAGACCTTCGCTGCACCAGAGGTATCCTGCACAGAGCCATCGCTCCTGAGGAGCGCAGACCGGTCGACCCAGTGCTCGTCTTGCCACAACGCGGCGCGGAGGATAAGGTCGTCCATGTTGCGCGCACCGTTCGTGAAGTCGATCTGCTCTGTGCGCACGTTGAGGTTCGACAGGTAGTTGCCACGCGAGGTCAGGACCTTCAGCGACGTTGCATGCGAGCGAACGTGCGTCGAAATGTACTCGAGCGCAGCGCCTGCGGCCTGGCCGAGCGGCGTCGCGTTCGACGACTGGCTGTCGAGCTCCATGACGACGGGGAGGGGTACAACGAGGGTCCAGAGGCCGCTTTCGACCAACGCAGAAAACTCAGAGAGAGACGAGAGGAGGATGTTGGTGTCGACGACGAGCACGGTGTACCCTGCGACCATCTGGAGCGATTGGCGCACAGCCTCCGTCTTCCTCGCAGGTGATCCTCGCGAGCGGCGGCTTGGCGATGCGCCATCGTGTTGACCGGACTCTAGGAGCGCCTGCAAGTATCGCCGGCGAGCCTTGAGAAGCGCGGAGGGCGGGTTAGCTCCATACAGACAACTGCACCCGAATAGACGGCGTACCTTCAGCCGCCGAATCTCCTCTGGATCCTGCTCGTTGTCCTCCGCGTCTTCGCTCAAGTCATCATCCACCTGCCCGCCTTCCACGTCGTCCACCTCCATCGAGTCGTCCTCCCAGCGCGTTCCCCGCATGCGCTGCTCCTCCGCGTCCCGCGCGTGCCTCTCTTCCTCGCTCCAGCGCGCGACCTTCGCTGCGAGCGCGCCCTCGACGCGCCAGCACGGCCGGCCGTCCTCGGGCGACGCCGCGGCGAACTTGAAGCCATGCACGTCACGCGCGATGCGCAAGCCCGCGCGCGTGAGGCGCACCCAGCGCCGCTTGTCGGGGTGGTTGTCGCCCGCGTTCGCGCCCTCGCGCCCGTCGTCCTCGTCCTCGACGAGTCCATCCATCGCCTGGTCAGCTACCTCAACGCGGTCGAGCACTTCGACCTCGATGTTGCGCTCCTCGCCGGCGGTGTCCGAGTCCTTCGTCCAGAACCCGCGCTCGAAGACCTTCTTGCCGCCCCAGCCCATGCCGCGAATGCACCAGTCCTCCGGGAGCGGTTTGCAGCCGCTCGTCAGGAGAATGCCGCTCTCCGCGCTAACCTTCTGGTGTTCGCGAAGGATATCGCGGCGGGGAATGTTGTTCGAGAGGAAGGACGCGAGGTCCTCCCAGGGGACTGAGCGCTCGAGCGCAGCCCGGGCGGATTGGTCCCGGAGAACGGTAGCGAGGAACGTGAGGATGACCGTGTTGTACGGGTTGAGCGTTGGCGTCGCGTATTCACTGGCCCGGCGAACTGGGTTGCGGAGTGTATGCGAGAGCATGACGAAGGTGAGTTCCATGGCGAGCTGAAGCGCTGCGGGAAGTTCGGGTTCCGCCGATGTCGGGGAAGGCACCTCGCTCGTGCCAAGGGAGGACTTGTCGATGTCAACGTCCTCATCGTCGATCTCCATCTTGGAGAGATCGCCGTCGAGACGTTTGGCCATCAACACCTTCAGCCTTCCCGCCTGCGCACTGTTAGCAAGCACCGGGCTGGCGCCCGGGGCACCGGGTGTGCGCGACTCCACTCCCGCGACGCGTCGTAGGACAGCGGTGGGGCGGCCGTACTCGAAGAGGGACCCGATGTTGATGAGCGCCATCATGATCCATTCGCGCTCCTCGACCTGCTCGCCGTCTGGTAAATGAAGTTAGCGCGCGCTCGATAACATGAACGCCGTCGCAAACTTACCTCCAATCTCGAGCTTCTCCCGGAAGCGCTCCAGCACCAGCTTGAAATCATCGAGCTGGATGTTCGTGAACAGCATCCCGTGCAGGCACACAAAGAGCTCGCTCAGGCGAGCATCGGGCGCCTGACGCCGCGCCTGGGCTGTCGGTGACCACATGGCCAGGACCGACTCGCGCGCCGTGGAGAACGGATGGAAGGCAACCATACTGCGAAATTTGAACGCGTCAGCTATCACGGTCGCAGCAAATTTTATCTGCGCACTGACCTCTTCACGAAGTGATACACGCCGCGCAGCTCCTCGTCCGTGCCGTCCTTGTCACGGCACAGTAGGCCGAGGTGGTGCTGCAGCTTGCCGGAGTTGGGCGTGATGGCAAGCCCGCGCGCGAACCACTCCTTCGCAACCTGTCTCCATCGCTCCTTGTCCGGGTCCAGCTCCATGAGGCGCGCGGCCTCCTGCCCGACGCTAGGGATGTTCTGCATGTGCGCAGCACCGCCGGCTATCGCGTCCGCGCCGACCGGCATCTCGGCTTCCGAGGATTGCGGACTATCGTCGATACGTGCGGGCGTCGGAGAGACCGCGTTGGAGGGGAGGTCCAACGCGTCGGTTGTGGCGTTCGGGGTCGACGGCCTTGGTGTGGGCGCGACTAGCAGGTTGTTCTTCGCGACTGCGGAGGACGTGAGGGTGTTGCTGGGGATGTGCGTCCCCTCCACCAGCGCGCTCACGGCCATCCAATACCGGGAGAGGTCGCCGAGTGCTTCAAGGAAGGCCCCGCGGTACTGCGAGTAGTTGCGCTCCTCGAACAGACCGCCGTAAAACACGTACGCGTAGTTCAGGAATTGCTGTGGGCGCAGTCAGTATCCGCAGCGCCTGAGCGTCCCGGATCAGACTTACCTGCAGGTACTCCAGCGCGACTGGAGATGTTGTCGGAGGGCGCGCTGCGTGTCGCAGAGACTCGAGCAGGTGATAGAAGGCATGTGACCATAGACGAATGATCAGGTTGTACTTCTGGGGGATATTCTTGAGCGACGCGGGAACGGTTGGCGCTAATGTGAGTGCGAGCATCTCACGGATGCTCTCCGCGAGTCTGGAAAAATGGCAGCGTTATCAGTGGATTGTAACAGGGCGGGGAGGCCAAACTCACGCTCGGTGGTCAGAGACCAATTTACGCCATCGCTCAGATTCTTCCTCCTCGCTTGCCCCGGACCGCGGTGCGCCCGTGCTCGCCGGACGCCCTTTGATCAGAACGCCCGGTCTGTGCGCACCACGCTCGCTATCATCTGCGCGTTCCCGCTCGCTCGCATTCCCAAGGAGTCTGCTCTCCAGCCCACTGATGGTGCGGTAGACTTCCTTCAGCTTGCGCGAGAACGCGTTGGCGCTAGACGCGCTATCCTCCGATTTCCGACTTGGATTTGAGGTATCGAAGAGTGCCGAAGAGGCGGAAGATGAGTCGGTAGTGGCGGAAGAGAGTGTGAAATTAGAGGATATAGTAGAGTGTGCATAAGATACTGAAGATGTTGAGGATGCAGAGACCCAGTCGCCAGATGATTTCGGTGTGGGGGTTGGGCGACCGACGTTGGAGGAGGGGTTGGGAGGTGCAGATGAGCCGTGATGGCGATGCTGCGAGGAGAAGAGGACGGCGTCATGTTTGCGAGGATCGAACAGTTGTCGATGAGCATCTTGTGCGCCGCGCGGTGCTTGTGAGGGTTGTGCTCGCGATGGGGCGGCGCGAGGGGAATGCGAGCTTGATGCGCCGTCGGACATCACTTCAGGCTCGGCGGTCATGGCGGGTCTCCGCACTGGGTCGGTGTTCGGGTTGTAGAGCTTACCGGGGCTCCCGTTCGCGGCTGGCCGCGCATGTGAAGCTCTTGGCGACCCGTACGAGATCTTGAGGCGGCGCGAAAAGTCCTCGGGGTCTGCGTCCATATGAGATGGAGAGGCTTCCGAAACAACGATGTTCGGACTGGGGACGGGTGGCGCATGTAACCTTCGCGGCGAAGATGGGTGCATGGGGGTGGGTCTGGACGAGGTTGAGGGTTGCGTCCTCTCGGGCCGCTCGCGTGGTACAGCTATCCTGTATAGTGAAAGGTGTTGAGATGCCACGCAAATGAACACATAAAGGATACGTACGCTGCCTGTTTTCGCCTGAGAGCGATTATCTTGTCCGCGATGTCTGGTTCCCTCTCCTTGCCTTTCCTCGAAGGGGTCGCGATTTTGGTCTGGGACGGCTCCTGCATAGCGTGTAAAAGAGGTGGTGGTGGGCGCGTCGACGCGCTGAAGACGAAGTGATGGATGGAGGAAGAGAAGGAAGACGACGGAGAGAAAGAGAGGGAGTGCTGCGATGCGCAGTGAGGGGGAGGAATGCTAGCGGGATCTGCCCTCAGCCAATTGCGAAGTCACTGGCCTGCGCACTCCGCAGTCACCACCGCTGCGCATTTCAGATCTCGATCGATCCTCCGACCCTGTCACGCCGTCCTCCTCGGGCCGCTTTTCCCCCTGGCGGTCACAGCATGTCACGGGCGGTCACCGGTGACACCCAGCTGCGGCACCGCACGGCTGTCCGCCATCGCGCCTCTTGCCTCCCGCCTCCTCCTCGTCGAGCTCCAGCCGCCGCAGCCTCCGGATCGTTCGACAGCCTCAACGCGCCCGCCTCACACCGTCTCATCCCTGCTTGTGTCGGGCCGACGGCCTCCCCTCTGCCCGAAACCCTTTGCAGTTGCGCACTCACTGTGCCTTACGCTCCCCACATCAGCGTGTACGTCCACCTGTTCGTGCAGCACCTCCTACTGGCTCGTCTACATGCTTCTCTCGTCGGTGCCTCCTCGGAGTTGGCTCTCCGGGCCCGTTCTCGTCAGCGTCTTCGCAAGATTGGCAGTTATTCTCACCCAGCGCCTTCCGACGGCCACCTGTCCCTCACGGCGGCTTTTGCTCTGCCGTCCTGCCCGCGCTACCGCTCCCAGGGCTATATATGATCCTCGATTTTTCCTGTCTCTCCTGCTCAATCCAGTTACTCTCTCCGACCTCCCCGTCCTGCTTCCCATGCTCGGATAACAAGGTTACAAGGACACGTCCCCGCCAGCGCGCCTCGCGGCAAGTCACCTCCATGCGGTTATCGCCCTATTTCTGCCCCCGAGCAGCGCCTTCCATACTTCCTGAACTGCCTACTTCTACCGGTGAGTAATTTGACGGCATCAATGTGTCTATTCGATCCTTGTTATGCTCCCGTGCAACCACTTTCTTTTGATCTGCTATCGCACATCTGGAAACGCAACACGTCACACATTCGACCGTGCTATAATGCATATTGTCTGTGTCGAGGTTTCTTGATGCATTATGGGGTATTGTGCATCGTATGATGAATTTTGAGACTATGCTTCAGGCGCTATCAACATCATAGGCGTATGCATTATAAGACAGCCGACTGTACTTGGCTTTTGCCATCCCCCCTTGGTCACAGCTTCGAGTTCCAATACGTTTAGTCTTCACAAATCCGAGGCTGGCAGGCGCATTTGCACCGCTTGTCGCTTCATCCCGTCTGCGATAGTACAGTACTGTTTCTACTAGCCGTAGACGGAGAGGCTGTCTTCCGATTACCGCACTCCATGAATGCACTGCCTCGTTTGAATGGCCACCGCTATTTGACGACGGCAAATGCGATGCGAGACACACAACGCGAAGGGTGCAGACGGGGCTATGCCTCATTTGTGCACAGACTCTTTCCAGCACTGTTCGTGCTTGAATAGAATCTGTTCCATCTGCCGCCATCTCGAAGCTTGCGGTTTGCCCTTCTTCAGCGGAACTCCTCCATACAATAGTTGAAACGCCGTCGTATATCATAGCATGAAATGCGACGGGCGTTGAACTCGTTCCAACGCGAGCGCGAGTGTACGCCCGCCGTGTGTCGACCTCACTTGAGACTGTAACATTACTATGCTTCGTCTGCCCTTCCCCATCCGTGACTGCAGCCTCTCATCAGAGGGCTACATATACATATACGAAGGTGCTCGCCTTTTTCTATCCCGTCATGGTGATATGTGGACTCGGGCCCACCCTGCGCCTCGAATCTCAATCTGAGGCTGGTTATGGTATATCGGTGTCACTCAATGCTTCGGGTGCGATCCCAGTTATCCCTCGAACCCAAAGATGTTCCTACAAATTTCCCCGCCGCAATCTGATCCCGAACCCTCGATGGCTTCAAGAACTCTCGTAGACGGATGTCACGTCACCACGCATGATGGCCACCGCTCACGAGTATGCTGCGGTGCACGCCACAGTCGCCGTCAGTCCTCGCGCTCTAAAGCCCACGCCGCGGACGGAAGGAAAGGTACGTACTCGCTTCCCGTACAGAACGTACTGGCGTCGCTCGCCAGCCACGCGACGACCCCACGCAGCTCGTCTGGCCGCCCGAGGCGTCCGAGCGGGTTCAGGCTCGCCCACTTGTCGAGCAGGTGCGGCTGCGTGTCCAGGTACGCCGCGGTCATGCTATATATAATAATGTCATCAGCGTCCGTATCTCGATCAGGAATCACGCCTCAGGACGAGCGTGACAAGTCAATTTGACATGGGCAAGCATGGACATCAACCGAGGACAGAAAGATGCGCTCTCGAGGCGCCTTCTCCCCGCGCTTCTCGACGTCTTTGGCCGCCCGGGCTCACGAGGTGACCGGCGGGGCGCACTACCGCAGCAGTGCTTCCGTACACCGGCATGGCACTGGCGCGCGCCACCGGGCTGCAGTTTGCAGCGCAGACGGCGACGCGTCGACAGCGAGCCCGCGAAGAATGTATCGTACTCACTTTGTGTAAATGTGGCCCGGGCTAAGGGTGTTGACCCTAATGCCCTTCGGACCGAGCTCGCAGGCCATGCTGCGGCCCATCTGGATGACGGCTGACTTGGACGTGTTGTATGACACCCACGCGTGGTCCTGTAATCCCGATACGCGTCCCGGCGCAGCCCGTCAGTGATATGCAAAGCTGCAAAACACCCAGTCCCGCGCCCGCAGCCACGCACGGCGCGCCCTTTGCACGTAGCCGGGAATCATGGGCATAGACCGGGTGTGCGTGTACTCACCTTGTTCGTGATACTCCCGCTCATGCTCGCGATGAGGATGATGCTCCCGCCGTTCCCGAAACGCGACATCTGGCGGCCCGCAGCCTGCGCAGTGAACAAGACGCCGTTCACGTTCACATCCAAAACCTGTAGATCGACGCGTCAGTGTCACAGGCGTACGTGCACGCTCGACAGAGTGTGTCCTGCGCCGGAGCTTGCTCGGCCTGCGGGCGGGTGCCAACTGCGCCGATCATGTAGCAGCAGGATGCGCAACCGCCCACTGCGCTGAACAAAAGAGAGGACCACGTACGTCCTGGAACTGCTTCGCCGGGTACTGCAAGCAGTCCGTATGGGTCTTCAGCACACCCGCCGCAGCGACGCACACGTCCATGCGCCCCTCGCGCTCCCCGACCGTCTCTCCGACCTTCCACATTGCGGCTTGGTCCCGCACGTCTGCGCTAATATATTCGAGACGACCATCGCTGGGGAGACCCTCGAGTCGCGCGGCGTAGTCGCGCACTGCGGTCCACTCCGCACCCGGTTGCGCGGGTAGGTCAACGCAGTACACCGCGCGGGCACCGGATTCGACAAGGGCGAGCGCCATCTCGAGTCCGAGCCCGCGGTTGGCCCCGGACACGAGCGCGACGCGGTCCGCGAGCGAGAACTCGTTCGCGAAGAGCGTGGGTTTCGCGGCTAGGAATGAATGTCAGAAGATATACATAGCGCCCTTCTGCGCAGTTGTGGGTGCACATACCCGTGCCCGGCGATGCCTCCAACGCTTTAGCGACGCCCACAGGTCCATACGATGGCAAGGTGCCGCTCTTCTTCCAGGCGTCCGAGGCTGCGTCGTGAAGACGAGAGGTGCTGGAGAAGCCGGCCCTGAGGAGGTGCTGTGTGCCAAGATTGCGCCGCTGTTGAGCCAAAGCCACAAAGGCTCTCCTCGATGTATGCGCTACGTTCATCGTAGAAGGTGTGGGTGGATGATGAGGCTTGCGCTATCCGGAAACCAGGAGAGACAATAGCGAGAGGGGGTGATAGCGATGTAGTAGAGGCGAGCTGGGAACTTGCTACCGTCCTGTTTCTCACCTGCACGTACATATAGACGTCTGAAGGCTGCAACAGGCTGCGTGACCACCAATGCGGGAGTCTATCATACCAGAAAGTGAAGAAGGGAGGTCGAAGAGGTCATGAGACCGTCATGGGATTCTGGGACCTGCGCGTTGGAGCACTCCGGGAAGCAGGCACGACGGCGTAGAAGCTCTCGCGAGTCGGCAAGTCTGATAGGTCGCTGCAAAGAAGTGCAAAGAGCGTTGGCGCATCTTTTAAGACGAGAAGACAGTCCCGCGGACGTGGTCAGCTGGGACGCAAGAGCGTGCCATGACCGTACTCCCAAGTGAACTCGAGCTCGAGTTTTGTAATTCCGTGACACCGCTTGCGCACCCCGTTGTTTGTTGGACAGCTGCATAGCGTTTGCGACGGTCCCATGCGGATGGGATTCGTCAAAATCACATAAGTAAAGCGGTGGTCCGGCCTCTGCTGCGACAGTGCAGTCACCTGGCGCGGTGAGCGCGCGAGCGCGGGTGTGATGGATGCAATAGGCACCCCAAGCGTCTCGGCCCGGGAGAGCTCTGCGAGGGCGGCTCTAAACTGTGTGAGAACAGACAAATACTGTACAGGGGCATGACGCTCAACCCGTATGCTTGGGCACCCGCGTCGTCCAGGATATGATCTTCGCGAAGAGTCTGCGGAGCGACGCGGCGCCCCACCGGGAGGAGGGCTCTTCTCCGTTCCATTCGTCCATAAGCTGCACGATCTTCATGTCCTCGTCCAGGTCTACGAAAACAACTGACTTGATTTCCTGGTAAGGACGCGAGCTATGCGTAAGTGCAGATGGATAAAGAGATGTTTCGAACACTCGGACCTTGCGAATCCCAAAGAGGCGAAGAGTGTACACATATGTTTGCGTATATACTAGGCGATTTGGTGAAAGGCCGGCGGATAGGATGCGTGTTTGAACATGTTGCACTGTCTTGAGCAAGCGAGGCTATACCAGAAGGGTATCGGTCGTTAGCTAGTTCTTCGCGGAGCTGCAAGGCTGCTTACCAGGGCGAATAGCACCGCGCTGATTTCGTGGAGGTTCTTGCACTTGAACAAGGGATGTTCTAGCAACGCGTCTTTGTTCCACCGCCGGCGTACAATCTCTAAATTGGGTTTCCCCCCATAAAGCTATATTACACAGGATGTCAAGGTAAGCTCTGCATTAACTGACCAGCCATGGGACTAACCTGCTCAAGATCACTGACTACGTCCTTGAACGCAAGGGCGACGCTAGGATCAAGTTCTGTGCTGCGCAGACTACGCCTCCGCCATGCCTTTGGGTGCAAAGGCGGCTCGTCGGCATTCCGCTGTGGCAAAGCGCCAGAATAGTGCGCTCCGCCGGTAATAGATCCTAGAATGTCATTTGCGCGAACGGCTGGTGCTATGCCAGCGCGATGGCGGGTAATCGTGGGGGACGGCGAGAGCGAGTGCGCAGCGTGAGGGGTGGTTTCGGAGTGCGACATATTGTTGGCAACGGTGTCGTGCACTCTGGACCGTGCTTGAGCGTGTATCCGGATGAGATGAGCGATGCGCGGTCTCCAGTGGATGTGGTTCGGTTTCAAGGGAGGTTGCGTACCTCGGCGTCGCTCTGACATGTGAAACGTCGTCCAGGGGCCTTGCGCGGAATGTCGGAACTACGGCAACATTCGATCAAGATCGAGGCAGCCTCCGGCCACAATCCAGAGTGCCTTGGACGTCAAACGAATATGTTGCTACTTGAAGTCGATGATGTGCGTTGCAGGCCACAGCACAGTAGATAACCGCGTGGAAGGAAGAGCAAGATGAGCATAGTTATCGCATGGTATGAGTAGCGAGAATGTAGGTGGTCGTAGTTTCTAGAGGGATCGGAGGCCTAATAGGATTACAGGCTGTGGTTCCTGAAAGTATGCCCGATTCACCGGCAATGTCCGAGCCTAAACAACTTGAACTTAGCTCAAAGCCAAATGACGGTCACTAAGTAGGTACGTACTAAATCCTCTATGTCATCCTGCCTCGACTTGCCAATAGTCTCAAGATCATTCGATGCTAATGAAACTAAGTAGGAGTAGATGAGCTGGTGGAGGAAGAAGTCAACGCAGGTCAATATGAATTCAATTCCAACTTCTAACGCTGCATGGCGCTCACGCGGTTGCAAGTGACGCCAGCCAAAACCTACCTCGATCACTACATCTACCTATCACTGCATTGAGCCACCTATATCTGCGAATACTACAGACAGGGTCACCAAGATAGTCGACGTCAAGAAGTCAGAGGTTTCAACACCTGTACCATCTTCTGTGCTAGATGAGCTTGTAAAGCGCTCGCTAGCAGACGTCGCAGAGAGGAGTCACGGCACCGCCAGGACAACGCGCAGCTTACGCACGTCAGACAGCAACTGTCTGCTCAAAAGGAACAATCGGAGGAGTGCGTACATGTAAGTGAGCAGCCGAGAATGAACTGCTCAAATGTCGACACTAGGTTTCGAAGATGGCTTTGCTACGCAAACAGATTGAAGAGAATATCCCTCAAATACTTCATAATGAAGACTGGGTACGGCATTCTACTCCACTCTCTGCACAGAAATAGGACACGGGTGCTGACGAAGTCGACAGCGCACGCCGTCGGCGGCTCCCAGGCTCCCACACGAAATACTCCTCGTCATCTTCAGAGCTGCCCGTGCACCACGCTATCTGCGCGCCCCATCTGTCAATGCTTGCCACGGCTCCAACAGCACATGGCTCTCCGAGCTGCGCGTACGCAAAGCCCTCATGTTGGTCTGCAAGGGATGGTCCGACGTGGCGACGGAGCTATTCTACGAAGACATCGTGCTCCGACGGATGGGTCAAATCATTGCGCTTGCGGACATTCTTACGACCAATCACGGTTCGCAACGGGACCTCGCGATGCTTGTGAAGAGCATTCGTCTGGATACGTGCATCGTCCTAGGGCCATGTGCTGACGCCGTCCGCGATGCTTTTACATCCATCCTATCGCTGTGCATAGCGCTTCGGGCTTTCGAATATCATACAGCCAAGAGCTTCCCAACAACACTTACGCTACCTCCGGGAGACTCTGCCGGCGCATTCAACCCAAGCTGGTTTGTCGAAGACGGTCCTGAGGCCTTCCAGCTTGCCTTTCGGGAGCGAGTGTCGATGCTCACATCGCTGGACCTCGCAATGCGTCTATCGCACAAGCAAGTCGCGCACCTACACAGGCTTCTCTCCACCGCAACATGCCTCGAAATTCTGAAAGTGGGCCAGGTGTACCACGTGGAGCACGAAGGAGATCATCTCGACTCGCTGCCGGTCCTACACCTCCCAAAACTGAAGGCGCTCTATCTTCCCGTCATCGAACCCCGCTTTGTCGCCTATGTGTCCACGAATTGGGTCATCCCCTGCTTGAAGCAACTGACGACTCTCTTCTCATCCGAGACCTTCAAGCCCCGCACGCTCCTTGCGGCCCACGGCGCCCGTCTCGTCTACCTGCATCTCTATCCGAAGAGGGACCTGGACCTCGCGATCTGCAACGAGGATCTCGCGCGTGTGGTCGAGTTGTGCCCCGTCGTGGAACACCTCGTGCTGGGCCTACCGATTGCTATGTTCAAACACAGGTCAAAACTGTCCGCATTCTGCGCCCTGTCCGCCGCTCTCCGATATCTAGATATATGGACGTGGGGGCATGCGTTCCACAGTCCCCGCCGATACAAGTTCCCTACAGCCGTTGCAGTCCACGTGAGGTACTTGAACCGGAGGCTCCCCTTCGTTGACCTCCCAACGATCTGCGATCCAAGGATTCATCTAGAGGGCGATGAAACGCGTATAGTCGACTTTCCTTGGACTCAGGCCGCCTGGTCCAAATACTGCGTTTTCCCCGTGATCACTCCACATTCAGTTGCAAAAGCAATCAGTGACGAGGACGCCAACGCAGACGAGTGGAGCGAATACAACCCGGAACGCGAAGAGACTGACTCCGACAACACCGACGACACAGACCAGTCCACCCGGGAGGATGCGAGCGCCTTACTCTTGGAGGAGCGGGGGTATGTCGACGGAAGCGAAGAGGAAGAGGACGAGGCTGACGAGAACGACCAAGACAAGTTGGACGAAGACGTCGACGACTCCGAGGGCGTTTCAGAACGCGAGTCGGACTATCGGGATGCCGGCCAATAACCAGACCACCCTACTATACTAGCGATGTTTCGAAAGAGTCGCTTCGATGAACGATTGTCAAAGAATATCTACGAGCCTTGGTCTAGCTCGGTGAACCGACAAGCGGCCCTGTCATGTTGTATATTTTTGCAGTATAATGATCTGTACATGGCTCTGATGCATGATTCAAGACAACCAACCGGCCGCACGGGTAAACTCGTCGCACTTGCGGTTACCAGTGGACCCGAGAAACTGCGTCCATGGGTGACTCGGGTGTAACGGGTGCGACGTCTCGAAGTCCGGAGCACCGACTATGTTATATGTAGAGATATAATAGATACAAGATCCGCTGTGTGCATTCCTTGACTTAGGGGTAAGTAGAAGTAACCGAGCCGCGACCCATTCAGGACCGGGCCATCAACTGGAGGGAACGGACGGAGCGCCCGCGGGCCTATCACAGAACTCTGGTCTAAGTGATATCCAAGTATCACCTAGATAACCTCCCAAAGTGACTATGCCGGCTCGTTCCGCGGCCGAAGAATATTCCTTGAATCTTGTCACGCCCGCTTGAGCATAGACCTTGGGAGACGCCTCCACTAGATTAACGGCGACCTGGGTGCGTAGCGGAGTGTCATTCCCTCCCTTCCTGAATGTCTCCAAGACGTCGACGAGATGTCTGAACTTCTCAGGGACGGGGGATTTCGCCTGGACATTGTTGAAGGTGCTGCCTGACGGCTCGGCGGTCTTCTCCGAGACGGACCGCGAGCGATCCAGAGGAGTTGGTATCGAGGTGGAAGGAACCACTGGCGGCGGAATGGAAGGACCCGTTGGCGGCGGAATGGGAGGACCAACCGGTAGAGTTGGAGGAGCTATAGGTAGTGCTTCGGGAGCCACTATCCGCTCGGGGACCGGGTGGGCAGTTTGTCGCGCGGTCGATGGACTGGGGCTTGCTGTCGCGGAGAGGGTTGGCTTAGAATCCAGTAGCGAGACTGGAGATACTCGCGAACCTTGTAGAGGTGATGATGGTTTAAAAGGCGGGTCGCTCTGTATCTCCGACAGGCGGCCCACCAGAGGTAGGCGCGACATGTGTGGCTGGGGTTCTGAAACTGGATCGGCAACAACCGGCGAGGATGTCTCGAACGCTGCCACGTTCGGAGGCAAAGATGAGCTGGTCTGCTCTATGAAGATGTTTGATGCTCGTATGTCTGATGCTTGCATGACATCAGTCTTGTCGGGACGAAGTCCGCTCGAAGGAGGGGCGGGGGCAGGTTCCAATTCCTGAGAGAGGGCGAAGATCTATCAGTTCTCGCGGTACTTGAGGCTAGACTGGAATTGACATGTACACTCACATCTGCTATAGTGGCTTGTTTGTAATGAGAGATTGTTCTGGATGGCGGCGCCGTCGGTACAGCGGTAGGCATTTCAAACTATGTACGAGCAATGGGAACGTCGTTTGTGTACGGCACCCGATAGGACGGTTGAGCTCGTTAGTTATCGGAGAAACATAAGACCGCGTGCTCTGCGTACCTGACTGGGCGTAGGAGTGCCTCGACACTTCGTCTCCTGCAGATCCTCTATCACATTGAGGATATCTGGGATTGGCTGCCGATCCACCAGCATATCTTCATCTTCGTTGTCGTCGGCGTACCCGGTCAATGACGGAAACGCACTCTGACGCGCAGATTCACGGCATAACGAGCGGAGCGCTGGGTACGGAACATCGAAACGCAGAGTTCCGTCCACCGCAGCCGCAGAGGTGGTCCTCAAGTGTCGTCGGCCTTGCCATAACGGTGCACCACCATTGGGCACCCCGTCACCCTCCTCCGGACCGGCCGCCTGAGCGTTCGCTACAGCCCTCAAAGAAGGACGACGATCACGAAAGAACTTGGGGGTGACTGGCGGCATCGTTCCCCCATACGCCAGATTCACGGGTGGGCGTCTGGGAGAGCGGTGCAGGGCGTCATCCAGAGGCGCTTGGTAGTACGGCTCAGGCGCCTGAGGGCGCACGCTCGTTCTGCGCATGATATCCGCCTCCCAGTCCAACACGGCGGACGCTTGGGACTTGAGGCTCCCGTGGGCGGTGTAGGGGGCGACTACAACTACGCGGTATCTGCGCAGGCGCAGCACAGAAACGGCGTAGACGAAGTCGCGGTCTCCAGAAATGAGCACGACGGTAGCCGGTGCGGGGTTGTCGATCGCGTATGTGAGCATGTCGACTACGTGCTGCATGAGTGAGTGCGGAGAAAGCCAGAGAGGGTACTGCCACACACCAATCATCATCTTGTCCGCAACATCCTTCCGGCCGTTGTGCGGACAATCGGTCAGAGAAACACCGCACGACTGCAGCTCGGAACGGAGACCAATCGACTTCGAGGACGACTGCTCGGACAGCTCCAAGTACGCCTTGAACAGCTTGACGCTGCCGTACTGGTGCGCAACTCGACGAATATTGTTGACGACGTCATAGCCGGGTACGTTACACGGAGGAGTACAATTTTCTGTAGTCATTTTAGAGCCCGCGCTACGGTTGGCACAATGAGCAGGTGTGCGTACCATAATCCCAGAAAATTGCGACGTGCTCGTCGAACGTATCCGTCATGCGGAGTGAAACGGGATGGTGGAGGTGACTCAAGAGGTGTGGTCCCCGCAATCCATCCAGGGGGATGCTTTCTTCTGTACGGCATGTCAAGGGCACGGGCGGTGCGCCGAAGCCTTGCCGGTTTCCCGAGGACGTTGACAGGACCGTTTAAGGCTTTCGACCTTCTGTCTGGAGCCTGAGTTCATTTCGGGGTATTGTCCCTTAAGTTGGATGCGTGTTCTCAGCATAAAGAGGTGTACATCGGCAGGACAAGAAGAGCAACACGCGTGGTACGCGGTGTAAACATGAGAGAGAGCTGGAGGAGGCAATGGAAGCGTTAGGTAGAAGACGCGCTCGGCTAGATTAGATTAGATTAGATTAGAAGTTGCGACCCGCCGGTACTACCACTCAACGCTCAGCTTCAATTGACTCATGAGTAACTTTAGACACGCTCGAGCTCAGTGAGAATCAATGGACCAAGAGATTGCATCGTGACATTGTTGTAGGTATCGTGGTGATCGTACAGGGGTAAAATTACACGCAGCACAGTAGATCTATCCGAGCATAGCGGACACACGCGCGAGTCATTATTTTCAGCCGTTAGACTACAGACCAAGTCCGTGACGGCGCAGAGAGCGGGGACGGGAGGCGGAGTACATGATGAGGGTAAGAGTGTGACATGACGTGAGGAGAGACCAGGAAAGAGGGGAAACAGAGGGTGAGAGGGAGGGTGGTGGACTCGCCCCAAGCACTAGTCAGAGGCGTCCGTCTGCGACATCGACGGCTTCTTATGCAGGCTCGACTGCACAGACCGGTCCTGGATGGAGAGGCCGCGCTCCGCCGCGTGCACGGCGGAGATCAGGTCGAAGTGGAAGAAGGGGGTGTCCTGGGGGACTATAGGGCCCTCGGTCTCCTCCGCGATCTCCTCGACCGCCTCGATGTCGGACGCCTTGTTCTTCTCGGGCAGCGTACGGCGACCACCGCGGTAGGGAACGACAGGGGCGATTTCGGCGGGCGAACTCGAGGAGGGCGCGCCGGTGCCGAACCCGCCTGCGACGAGCGCGCGACGAATCCATGGCGACAGGATGGTCGCGAAATGGAACTGCAGGCAGGAGTCAGCATGCTGTCGCAGAAGTAGACCGATTCGATTGTGAACCTACCTCGACATTCTTGTCCGCCCATCGCTCGACCTCGTTACGCGTGTCAATGAGAGCTTGTACTGCGGTAGTGTCGACATGCGAACTAGATTGAAAGGTCAGATGAGGCGCCTGTGAATAGCAGACAGCGTATGCTTACACTCCAGAGAAGTCCAGGACGATAGCGTGCAGGACAGGCTTCTCCAGGTTGTCGGCGTTCTCGTCGCGACCAGGCCTCGGGCCAGGGTCGTTCCATGGACGGTCGCTCATGCTGACCTTGCTCATGTCCCTCCCACGGCGCATGTTCGTCTTGACGTGGTCGACGAGCGCGTCGTTGAGCAGCGAGATGTTCGGGTACAGCGCACTCTCCTCGAAGCGGTACACGATGACGCCCGGCGGGGGCGGCTCGACGCGTACGGCCGGGTGCAAGACGCCGGGGCGCTGGGTGAGGGGCACGAACACCTCGCGGACGGCGGACTTCTCCGCGTGGAGCGTGACACGGCCGAGGAAGTACCCGCGGGGGTGCGCGATGCGCACGAGGAGCAGCGCGAGCGACGCGCAGATCGAGGTGTAGATACCGTTCTCGATCGTCGTGAACACGGTGACGAGCACCGCAGCAAGCCAGATGATGAACTCGAGCGGGGACACGCGCCAGAAAGCGAACACCTGGCGGGGCGAGGCGACGAGATCGGCGACGGCGTGGATGACGACGGCGGAGAGGCCCGCGCTCGGGATCCAGAAGAAGGCGGGGGTGAGGCCGTAGAGCGCGACGATAACGACGACGGAAGTGAGGATACCCGCAGCAGGGGTACGGACACCGGACTTCGACTTGAGCGCGGAGCGGGAGAAGGAGCCGGTGGCGGGGTAGGCACCGAAGACCGTGCCGATGGCATTCGTGACACCGATGGCGATGAGCTCCTGGTTGGGGTTGATCTTGTAGCCGTTCAGACGACCGAATGCTGCAAACTGATGTCAACTACTTGCTCGCAGTCGAACGATCTGAGAGACTTACACTTCGAGATCGCGATGTGCTCCAGAAGCAGGATGATCGTCGCAACGGGGAGCTCGCCAGCCATAGCGGAGACGAGCTCAGGGTCAATGACGGGAGGGCCGACATGCTGGAAGCCTCGAGGAACAGTCTGGAGGATCTTGATGGGGTACTTTCCAGCAGCAGTCTTGCGATGCCTACAGTAGAGCCAAGAGGCAATCGTCAAGACCACGATGACGAATGCGTTCCTGAACACAGAGATGAAGAAGAACAGTCTCTCTGCAAAAAGAGCGGTCAGATGGTAAACTTTAACGGCAAATAATGAATAACTCACGTCTTCTAGGGTAGCGCTTCGCTAGCTGGTCGCAGATGATGCGAATGGCATACAAGGAGAAAAGTCCCGTGATACCAAAGGCAGCGTCCATCTTCGTGACAGGGAGAAACTTGAGGCAGTTGATGATGACCTTGTATGTCGAAGCGCGAGTGCTACGGATCGGTCGTCAGTACTATAACGCCCAGTAAATTGAGAGATGCACGTACTCGAAGCCAGTCTCGCCGAGCAGACCGGGGACCTGGCCTGCGACGATGTTGATGGCGGAGCCCGTCATGAAACCGCTAACGGCGGGAGCAGGGATGAACTCGACTAGCCACCCGAGGCGAAGGAGACCGATGCCGAGCACGATGAAACCGCAGATGAATGCCACCGTTGTCGCAATCTGGTGTCCGGGCCATTGGTCGGGGTGACTTTCGTTGACGGTTGCGATAATCCGGGAGACCGTGAGGGACATGACAGCGACGGGACCGATAGAGACATCCTTGGATGTAGCGAACAACTACGCGGGTGAAGGTTAATCAATGGACGTCCGACGTGCATACGAAGGGCTTACGCAGTAGATGAGGACACCGACGAAAGCAGAGTAAAGACCGTATTGGGTAGGCAGTGTCGCAATCTTGAAATAGAGGCCACGTCAGTGGATGTCCACTACGCGTGTATATGATGAACGCACCTGAGCATACGACATGCTCTGAGGCACGACGACAATACCGACCGTAAGGCCGGCGACGACATCACCGTACAGCCACCCGAGGTCTATGAGCGGGGTCAGTATGGAGTTTTCGGTGGAACGTAGTAAATCTGTGGACGCACTGTATCGTGTGATCCATCCTACGATGGGGAATAGACTTTCTACGTATCGCAGCGCCTGGAACGTGGTCAGTCAATTGCGCTTCTTCGGAGATTGTACGCGAGGCACGTACTCCGCGTGAAGGGCTGGAGGTCACGCTGCTCGCCCAGTCCTTGATGGAGACGACGGGGACGGGGTGTTCGGGTTGGCCGATGACGCGCTTGCCGAAGCTCTTCGCCTTTTCTACCAGCGAGACCATGGTGGCAGAGGATGTGGAGGGAAGTGGCAAGTGTTTGACGTTCGCGAGAGTCGTCTAAATAGCGGCCGCCCAGGTGTGGCGCAGGGGACAGCGGGGGAAAACGAGAGACCAGGCACAAGATCCCGATGATAGTGATGTCGCAACGGCCCTGACGGATGAGTATACGCAGCAGCGCTAGCACGCTATTACGGCACAGCAGAAGCCCCGGGTGCGGCTAGTGTGGGACGGCGGCGGAGGAGGTTGGCGGTCGGAGTGTGTTGCTGGGGTGTCCCGCTTTTGAGTGCGCGTCGGAGGAGCTGGTCGTCGTTGAGGACGTCGAGGACGATGCCCGAGCAGACTTTTATGGGCATTTGCAAGCATCTGCGCGGTCAGCGTCGAGCACGAAAACATTTCGGCTCACTAGCACGCCATCCTTCATCCTGCTTGCGCAAACTCACGTGACCGGAGGTGGAACTTGGTTACTATATCGGGCGATGTTGCGCGACGCCCGCCCAGAAGCGCGCCGGGACCGCAAACCGCCGACGCCTCCGCCCGGCTTTCCGCCCAGATCTGTTCCCGACTTCGCGTCCACAAATGATCGCGGCTCGGTCGAGCCTCCTCTGTCCTGCTCGCTCTCTGGAATAGTGCTCGCTCTCCGTCCACTTGGGTGTATTCACAAGCCCGACTCCTGCATGACTCCCCGCCAAAACTACTGCCGTGCACGATCGGCCCAGCCAACGGAGGAACGTTGTACAGAAGGCGGATGCCAGCCATCGACGGCTCCTAGACAGCCTGTACCCCAGCCTACCCCGCGATGTACCTGGAGTCGCCTCGATGGCATAATTGTAGCTCTATGCTCGCTGACGCCTTCGGGCAAATCCCGTCGCAGATCTCTGGCCAGGGGCGACGTCGACCCGAAGCTAGCGGACTTTCGTGCTCATTGCGATGGCGAGCGAGCGGTGGCTCTCCTGTCATGAGGCCCCGGAGGGCAGGGGAGGCAAACCAGGTCAGGAATTTCATGAATGCTAGTGCGTGTGTGGCGAAGTCGACGCACCCCACTGGTCGCTGGCGCAACGGCGGCGCGTCGGCGTGCCTGGTGCGGCTACTCATCGACAGGTATGATCGATATTGCGGGATGCGGCGGTCGCAGATTTACAGCGTAGGTGTGCCACCACAAGATCAAGGATGGCGAGCTCGCTGCATACATGATTGACACGAAATTCACAAGGCGGACAGCGCGTTGTGGCCTGCTCGGGCTCATTATTAGTGGCCTAGGGACGCGTGAGATGCTTCTCATTTTAAGGATGCTACGTACTTCCGCCGTTCACACACTCGTTCTCCCGGCCGGGCAGCCTCACGATGTACAACACGAGATTCTTCGGCGTGAGATCGATTTATTGAGGTGTCCGCAGCATCGTTTGGTAGCCTGCATGACGATAACATCCACTGCACACCTCACACGGATGAGTTAGAAGAAGACGACTACGTGAACGCACCGAAGAAACATCGGGATTTACTCAACGTAAGTAGTCGACGTTCATATGTTGGATGAAAAGGCAGCAGCGCTGTGTCGTAAGTGCGTGAGACATTTGTTACCACACTGAGGTCCCTGGCATATGTCTTGCACGCGGAGACATCACTGCGGTGGAAGCTAAGTCATCCACAAGGGTGGTGCCTGACCGAGAACGATGCCGACCGCAGAGTACCACGACCACCATGGCGGGCCTGGCGAAGTGGACGCTTATGGATCCCGCGGAGGAATCACCTGGAATCACGGCTGGCCGGATTGGGCGCCCACGTGGCAGACTCATGTGGCAGAGGGCGGAGCGAGGACAACAAACGAGTCGGCGGCATCACCAGCCTCCTCCTCCGCATCGTCCACCACGTCCCTCTCCGTTTCTCGCCAGCCGACTTCCATCTCTAGACCCGCCAGTGCGCCGTGCGCCTGCCTAACGACACCCACGACCCCCGCATACGCACGCATACGACCACATTATGGCCCTCCCCTACAAAGCCACCCCGCTCGTCGCGCCCGGACACACGCGACCGGTCACCCACCTGTCCTTCTCCCCGCTGCAGGATGACGGCACGTACGTGCTCATCTCGAGCTGCAAAGACGGCAACCCGATGCTCCGCGAATGGACCGGCGACTGGATCGGGACCTTCATCGGACACAAGGGTGCGGTATGGAGCAGCAAGCTTTCCCCCGACACGTCGCGCGCGGCGTCCGGCAGCGCGGATTTCACGGCGTGAGTGCTCTTCCCATCCGTAATTACCGCTAGATGGGGAAGCCAATCTCTAACGTGTGTTCTCCGACCCGATTAGCAAGATCTGGGACACGTACAGCGGCGAGTGCCTGCACTCCTTCCCGCACAACCATATTGTCCGGAGCGTCGCGGTCTCGCCGACGTCCTCGCATCTTCTCACGGGCGGGCAGGAAAAGAAAGTGCGGATGTTCGACCTCGGTCGTCCAGACGCGGAACCGGACTTCCTCTTCGATACGGTCGGACCTCTATCACACGAAGGTACCGTCAAGAGCGTAGTCTGGGTTGGTGACCATACCGGTGTGACTGCGGGTGAGGATGGGCTGATCAAGTGAGCACCATACCTATAAAGATACCTACGAGAATCCCCCCGTCTGCATGCTAAGCATACCCTTCTCCGACAGGTGGTGGGACCTGAGGACACGGAAGTTGTCAACCAGCCTAACCTTCCCGGGGCCGATCACGTCCATGGAACTCTCCGCACAGACGAACAGGATTGTGGTCACGTCTGGGAAGACTGTCTCGTTCATCCCTGCACTGCTGAACGGCTCGCCAACCCACAGCCTTACCCTTCCGTATGCGCCGTCATCAGCGTCTATCCACCCAATTTTGCAAGACCGCTTCATCACTGGCAGCACGAGTGACGAGTGGGTGCGCGTGCATGACGTAACGGGCGAGGAGAGGGAAGTTCTCAAGGGTCACCATGGCCCTGTTCACTGTGTCGAGTACAGCCCAGATGGCGAGATGTTCGCGAGCGGAAGTGGTGCGTTGCTTTCCTCCTGCTGACCCTGCATACAGCCTAATCGACATGGGACTGACGTTCCTCCGCAGAGGATGGCACGATCCGGCTCTGGCAAACCACCCCGGGGAAGAGCTACGGACTCTGGCAGGGCGTCCCCGCCAACGGGGGCTGAAAGTAGACTCTCATCGCATCTCGGACATAACGCACTACTATAATGCACATCGTCCTGTTATTTCACTGTAGGTAACGCACGTCTGGGTTTCTCGAGCGTCGGGGGTCTTGGCGCAGGCTTTAGTAGTAGGATTGTGTCTGTACTAAGATTGCTGTCGCGCTCACAAGCTGTCATGATGATATGTATCGGTTATCGACTCCATTGGCCGATCCGCGAGTCTGGTGTTATGAGTCAGCCGCGCAGCAACCCTCGACCTCCGTAGAAGATCGGGAGCATGTCAGGCCCATTCGCACAGATTCGCACTCATCGACCTTCTGCAGATTGCGCGACGACAGTCGGGACACCACTCCACGGGCAGTGAACCAAGAATACCAAGAAAACTGATCCGCGACGGTGTCCCGCCATCGCCACGCCTCCGCACTCACCCCCACACGTGCTCGACCGCCTTCCTGCGGTGCACCGGATGCAGCGCGACGTAGTTGTGCCCGTCTATGCTCTCGCGGCTGAGCGTCACAATCCCGACGTCCGCCGCGAGCGCGGTGTACTCCTTCAGGCGCGTGACGCCCGCGCGCTCGTACACCACGCTCAGCGGCGCCGCCTCCGCGGAGAGCAGCGTGCCGAGCTGCGAGGACTCGACGCGCGCGACGCCCGCCGCGAGCTGCCGCTTCAGCACCTTCACGAGCGGCCGGAATTCCGCGGGGACGTGTGCCGCGCGCTTCTTCGCGGCGGCGCGCGAGTAGGTCTGCCAGGCGGGGTCTGCGTCGTCGCCGCCGCTGCCGGTGCGGTCGTCGTATGTCAGTGTGGCGGCGGGCGCGGCGGACCGGGGGCGGATGGGGAGCGTGCTGCTGGAGGACGCCTCCCACGGTTTCTGGGGGAGAGCGTTTGCAGAGGAGGTCGCGACGGCGGCGGAGGTGTTGGCGAACGGGGAGACGAGTGGGTTTAGGCCGAAGTTGAAAGAGCTGGTGCCCCCGAAAAGAGAGCTGCCTGAGCCGAACGAGAAGGCAGGTTTTGCCGAGGGCGAGGCCACCGTGACCGAGGTGCTAGGTTCTTGGGATATGGAGAGGCCGGGAGGACGACTTGGACTCGAGAGCGCAGGCTGAGGTGGCCGCGAAAACGTGTCCATTAGTGCCCGTAGCTGCTGCATGCTGTCCTCCAGTTTTTCTTCTAACGGCTACAGCGAAAACCACAACGGGGTCAGATATGCACAACGGTCTGATAGGGCGTTCGCGACTCGACGTACGATGTCGGTGCTCACAGGTGTATTCCCCGAGTGGGCGCTACCCGCAGTGGGTCCTACTATTGCATTATGTTCTGAGGGATATTCTAGATCCACATTCATCTCGCCGTCGGTGGGGCTTGCGGGTGCGAAAATGACATTATTTGCGGGACCTGGAGTGACGGTCTGGACAGCAGGGAGTTCCTTGGGGGTAGCGATTGCAGACTGAGGGACCAGCTGATGGTTTGGGTACTCCCGCAGCGCCAGCGGGGTGGCCCTGCTCAGTCTACGCTCCCGACCGCTCGGGGGAGGAGGGGTGGCCTCTGAGAGAGCGACTGCCGGCAGCTCGGGAAGGAAGTCCTCCGGCCAGTTGAACACGACGTCGGCCTGGCCCTTCAGACTACCGTGCGCGCTCCTGGGCGCGAGCAGCACTATCCTGTATTGTCTGAGGCTGAGAATAGAGACGGCGTAGACAAAATCTCGATCTCCCGAGATGAGGATGATCGTGGCTGGCGCGGGGTTGTCGATGGCCCACGCCATCATGTCGACTGGAACGCACATCGTCAACCGCAGAACGACAAGCAGTCGTGAGGAGCAGACGTACTCATCATCATCTTGTCTGCAACATCCTTCCGTCCATTATGAGGGCAGTCGATGAGGGAGACGCCACAGGATTGTAGTTCTGAACGTAGAGCTATCGACTTGAGCGTTGTTTGCTCTGGATACTCCAGATAGGCCTTGAATGTCTTGACGCTGCCATACTGGTGCGCGAGCCGGCGTATCTTGTTGACTATCATGTAGGATGGCTCGGTTGCCGGTAGGGCGCAGTTCTCTGGGGTGGGATAATCAGTAGGTTACAATTTTATACAGCGAACTCGTATTGGGGTACTCACCATAATCCCAGAAGACTGCGACACTGGAAGCTGCATTCATATCGACGTCCTCTTCCTGTGACGTTCTCCAGGGAGAGTGGCAACGTTGAAGCAGAAGAATGCCTCCGACGAGTGCCGTTGCAAGCCGTTGCTATATACCTGGCCCTGATTCAGGGTCGTGCACTTAAGTTGACAAACACGCGTGGCAAGCGTGGTCGAAGACCCTTCGGGGACAAGGAAAGAAGCAATTGGGCGGCTTCGCTTAACGCGGAGAGCTCGACACATGCCTTATTCACATACTCGAGGCGGTGTGGGTTTTCTCAAAAGGGATTGAGTCCGCCTTCGTGGTCGAGCCTGCAATGCCGGTTGCAAGGGTGTCCTTGGCGACATATGGTGCTTAAGCCTGGTGGTGGCAGTACCTAAGAAAGGATACCGCTCCGGATATTGACGCGGATGCAGGCTCGGCTAATGCCGACGCTCTGATTCGATGACTACATAGATGCACAATATGTATGCCGCCGTAATGTTCTCAATAGATGTATGCTATTGCACCGGAGATGTCGAGTGTTCATGGCTCGCAAAATGCGCGCATGGGAAGTTAAACGACGTCTATGTGTCAGCAGCCGTCCATACTCGCAGGGTGTCGTCGAGGTCCTCTATGGCATCTACGAGCTTGTCAAGGGCCGCACTCGAGGTATCATCGAGATCCTCTAATGGTTCGAGCGGTGCATATACGAGCTCGCTGGTAAGCAGTTCTCGACATACCCCGGGCGCGGTTACGGCTGACGTGAGTTTGTGCAGCGATGTTTGCGGGCACTTGAACTGTGGAGGCGTGAATACACAGCTCGCGTGCGCATGGGGTATAACGTACCTCGACATAACGCGTGCCATCTTCCTGGTCGTCGTGATCGAAGTCTTCTGCGTCAGCATCCAAACCGACCCCGACCAGATGCTCAAAGCGAGCCTCCATGTCTTCTCCGGGTTCGAGGGCTACTCTGACCCGCCCCTCTCTTTTGAAGAGAAATTTCACGTCCGCCATTCGAGCTCTTTGAAGCGTCAGGAACGAACGATATTCGTACCTGAGATTCCGCTCACCCGTTGTCCTTCAGCAGCGTGTTCAGGAATTTCACCGTGCGATTCGGGTTATCCGACAGGCATTCTCTTCAGGAGGTCAGCGCACGCGCTTGCGGAACACTGAGTGCGGACTCACACTATGAGCCCTACCGAACCCGACCCCATGACCTCGAAGACGAGGTGAGTGTCGCCCTTGCCGTTTTCGCCAGAAATCTGGGACACGTTAGGGTTGCTAAACGTACACGGGTGGCTGAGGACAAGCGTACCTTCCTGAGCGCAGTCTCAATGTTCTCCTTCGGCACTCCCTGTGTCTTCGAGCGTTTTAAGACAGCAGCAAGGACGTGATTCTGGTCCGGATCAGCGCTGCCACCACCTGCAGAGAACACGTCTTGAGTCACCACGTCCAGTGCGAAGGGACTGAACTCCGCGTACTGCGTACAGCAAGGGCGATCTCCTGTAGCGTACCAGGCGTAAGCGTTCGGTTGCGTTCCTTGAAGAGAAGGCGACGCACCCTGTATGCTCTGCTGTAGAGCATGCCCTTCTTCATGTCATTGGCACCTTTCGCCTTCTCGATCTTGGACCACTGAAGTACAACGGTTTGCAACCTGGCCCTGCGCGTGCTTGTACTTTGCGCGTACCTTGTTATGTCCAGAGAGCCATGTTGGAGAACTGTGGATCGCGTGATGGCGAACGAGAGGTGCAGGTAGCAGGACACGGCGGGCAAGCAGAAGGGCGTTCATGAGAGAGAGGTGCCGCTACATGGGCGCTCGCCAAACCCTTCCTCTGGACCCGGAGCCCTAACCTTAGTATCAGGTTCCGGAACGCTGTCGATTATACCAGTGAACCCGTTTCATTTGACGGTTTACGAGGAGTCGAAGTTAGAGGTAACTTCGCTACGCAAAGAGAGGGATCCCTTCAAAAGAACTTCCCTACACTTCCTAATGAAGACTGGGGTAAGGCCTTAAATTCCACTCCGCGGGAGCATATAGGACTACATCTACTCAGGAACATTACAGTGGCGTACATGGTCGTAATATTACATCTAGTCATTCACCCGCACACCGGCCGGCCTCCAACGCTCAGACCTTGCCCGTCTCCATTATAGACGACGGGCGGGTAACACCGCCCTCCGCCGCGCGCACCGCGGTCGCGACGTCGAGGTGGAAGAACGGCGTCGAAGGGAGCATCATCGGGGCCGCCGCGTCGCCCGGGACCGACCGCACCGTGCCCTCAGACGACGAGCGCACGCTGATCTGTGCAATGTTCGGCGGCGCCTCGAGGTCGTCCTCCCGCTCGTGCGTGCCCTTGGCGGGGCCGATGTGCTCCGGGTCGGCGATGTACTGGTCGTGGTACCGGGTGACGGGCGCGATCTCCTCGTGCATGCGCGTCGTAAGGGTGCCGCCGCCGAAGCCCCCTGCCACGAGCGCGCGACGGATCCAGGGCGAGAGTATCGTGGCGAAGTGGAACTGTGTGAGCCGCGGTCAGTCAACTCGGAAGCCATGGGCTGCAGAGAGTGCGTCTGACGTACCTCTACGGGGTGGTCCGCCCACCGCTCCACCTCCGTCCGGGTGTCGATGAGGGCCTGCACGCCCGTCGTGTCCAGGTGTGACCTGTAAGCCGAGAGGGCGTGAGAACATTACGCACCGAGGGAGCAGAGCACACTCACACTGCAGAGAAATCCAGCACGACGGCGTGCAGCAGCGGCTTCTCGGCGTTGTCCTCGACCTCGTTGTTCTTCCCCGGGTCGTTCCACGGGCGGTCCCCAGATTTCACCCCTGTCATGTCGCGTCCGCGGCGCGTGTGCGCCTTCGCGAAGTCCACGATCGCGTCGTTCACGAGCGACGAGTTCGGGTACAGGAAGCTCTCCTCGAAGCGGTACACGACTACGCCTGGGGACGGCGGGTACACCTTCACATGTTCATTCATCAGGAACTTGTTCGGGCTCAGCGGGATATACACGTCGCGCGAGCTGGACTCGTTGGTGTTGTGCAGCGTGACGCGCCCGAGGAAGTGCCCGCGCGGGCGCGCGAGCCGCACGAGAAGGAGCGCGAGCGACGCGGCGACGGACGTGTAGATCCCGTCCTCGATCGTCGCGAACACGGTCACGAGCACGGACGCGACCCAGATGACGAGCTCGACGGGCGACACGCGCCAGAAGGAGTACACCTGCCGCGGGGACGCGACGAGGTCCGCGACGGCGTGCACGATCACCGCGGACAGCGCGGCGGAGGGGATCCAGAAGAAGGCGGGGGTGAGCCCGTAGAGCGCGACGATGACGACGACGGCGCTGAAGAGGCCGGACGCGGGCGAGCGCACGCCGGACTTGGACTGCAGGGCGGAGCGCGAGAAGGAGCCGGTCGCGGGGTATGCGCCGAAGAGCGTGCCGATGGTGTTGGTCACGCCGATGGCGATTAGCTCCTGGTTGGGATCGATCTTGTACCCGTTCACCCGACCGAAGGCTGCAAGCAGGATCGTCAGGGCATGTAACATGTACGGCATATGAGGGGTGCTCACACTTCGAAATGGCGATGTGCTCCAAGAAGAGGATGATAGTAGCGACGGGGAGCTCCCCGGCGAGCGCCTTCACGAGCTCTGGGTCGATAATCGGCTGGCCCAGGTGCTTGAAGCCCCTCGGCACATCCTGCAGGATCTTGATGGGGTACTTGCCGTCGGACCCCTTGCGGTGGCGAGTAAACAGCCAGGATGCGATCGTGAGAACGACGATGACGAACGCGTTCCGGAAGACGGACATGAAGAAGAAGAACCGCGCTGCAGAGATCTGAGCGGAGGCGATTGGGCCGCGAGGGCGCAAGACTGACCTTTGGTAGGGTAGCGCTTGGAAAGGCGGTCACAGATCCAGCGGATGGCGTACAGAGACACCAGCCCGGTGATTCCGAAGGCGGCGTCAAGCTTCGTGCGTGGAAGCCCCTTCAGTGTATTGATGAACACTTTGTAAGTCGCCGCGCGGGTGCTGTAGATGGACAGGATTAGCCTCGCGCGCCGAGAATTACGCTCTTCGAACGCACTCGAAGCCGCTGATACCCATCAGTCCCGGGAGCTGGCCAGACACGATGTTGAGCGCTGATCCTGTCATGAACCCGCTGACCGCAGGCGCGGGGATGAACTCGACGAGCCATCCGAGGCGCAGTAGGCCAATCCCGAGGACGATGAAGCCACATATAAAGGCGACCGTGGTGGCGATCTGCGGACCCGCCCACACGTCCGGGTGGCTGTCGTTCACGTGTTTGATGATCTGCGCGACGGTGAGAGACATGACGGCGACGGGACCGATGGAGACATCTTTCGATGTGGCGAAGAACTGGAAAGTGCCCGAAATGAAAGGTCAGTGTTTTGAGCGACGGGCCGCGGCCCAGGAGAGGGCGAGGATCAGACTCACACAGTACACAAGGACCCCAACGAAAGACGAATACAGTCCGTACTCGGGAGGGAGTGTGGCGATCTACATCCTTCGTCAGGTGTGGAATTGAGATGCGCCGATAGAACACGCACCTGGGCGTAGGACATGCTTTGAGGGACCAGAACGATGCCCACGGTGAGCCCGGCGATGACGTCCCCACTGGCCCATCCAAGGTCTACCCGGGCGAGAACTCAGCGCCATGGTGGAACGGGGGAGAACAAACGTAACGCGTACTGTAGCGGGTGATCCAGCTGAAGATCGGGAAGAGACTCGTCACATAGTCGATCGCCTACGGAGAAGAGTGATGAGCGCGGAGGAGACGGGAGAGAAAAGCTGTTGACGTACTCGGCGACTGGGGTTTTGCGCGAGGTTCTCGGCCCAGTCCCGCGACGAAATCACAGGGATATCCTCGTCCGAGGACCCAATAATACGCCTGCACGTTCTCTTGAGCTTGGAGAGCATGGCTGCGCTTACGGGGGAGAGGGATGGGATCAGGCTTCGCTGTCCATCCCCGCTTTTATCTCTAGCTCCGGTGAGGATCAGCGTAATGCGGGGCTTACGAGAGGGAACTGACCATCTACGCAACGCGCGCCACGCGCACCCACTGGCTATGCACATGCCAGAAGATACAGGAGCCATGCGAAGGCGCGGGGCGTATCGTGGGCCAGGGCCGGGCCCCAAACGAGTGAGGACGCGTCGAATGCGGATGCGCGGGGGCGAGTGTGAGAACGCAGCTAAGCCGCACCGGGGCCTGACAAACATACGCATCGCCCGCTAGCTCATCCGGCCACTGCGAATTGTCAGTGATGGTTCGGCCAAGCCCAGGCGAGATCCACACGAGCGAATAACTGTTCGCCTATTCGAGGTCATATCCCGATATGGCAGGCGCTGTTGTTCTAGCAGTGCCACCACGCAGACGCCCCCTTCGACACCGGTTCCGGGACTGGACGCGCAGGGAGTCGGGCCTGGATTTGGCTGTGTTCCTCTGTCCTCGGAGGCGACGCGGGGATGACATCGCACATCGCATCTGTCATGAGCCTGTCGTAAATCCTGCCAGGTCTCTCGGGAGGAGGAGCTGCGCACGCGTCAGTTCAGCGTAAACCTTTATGCGGCTGTGGGCAGACCACTTACCTCGCGCGTGTTGAGAATCGTCGGAGTCCCGGTCGGACCTAGGATATGAAATAAAAGGGCGAGACGGGCTGGGCATGCCACTTATCGCGAGCGCCGTCGAAGGCGACAGACCATCAGCAGTGTGTGGGGATGAAGTGCAGGGTGTGAAGCCTTGAAGAGAGTTGGAGCGCCGATAATGATACATAGGATATGATAGGTGCAAGATCCGTTGGACACATTCCTTGGGGATGAAATAGATATGACCGAGCCGCGACCCATTCAGGACCGGGCGATTAACTTGGGGGAGCAGATGGGGCGCCCGCAAGATTACGAAACTCCGCATTGAGTGAGATCCAGGCATGACCGCCTGTACCTCCCATAGTGACGACACCAGCGCGTTCGGCGGCTGCGGAGTAGTCCTTGAACGATGCCGTACCGGCCTGAGCGTAGATCGCGCGCGACACCTGGAGCAGGCGAAGCGCGACGGTGCTGCGGAGCGGAGACGCGCTCCCCTCCTTTCTCAGGTCCTCCATGACGACAACGAGATGTCCGAATTTCTCGAACGTGGAAGGGGCAGTACTCGGTACTTTAGGTGTGGCAGGTGCAATCGGAGGTTTCGCCTGGATGTTAGTGAAGACGCTGCCTGACGGTTCCGTGGCCTTCTCCGGGATGGGCCTCGAGCGATCCGAAGGGGTTGGTGTCGAGTTCGAAGCAACCACCGGCGGCGGAATGGAAGGGACCAATGGTGGGACGGAAGACACTATAGGTGGCACTTCGGGGACCACCGTCGGCTCGGAGACCGGGCGAACGGTTTGTCGCGTGGTCGATGGACCGGGGCTTGCTGCTGCGGGGAAGGTTGGCTTGGGATTGAGTAGTGAGACCGGAGACCCCTGCGAGCCTTGCACAGGCGACGATGGAATGGAAGACGGGTCGCTCTGTACCCCCGACAAGCGACTCGCAGAAGGCAGGCGCGACACGTGTGGCCGGGTTCCTGAACTTGGATTGGCGACGACAGGCGTGGATGTCCCAAGCTCTGCGAAGTTCGGAGGCAAAGAAGAGCTAATCCGCTCTGCGGACATATCTGATGCTTGCATGACATCAGTTATGTCGGGACGAGGTTCGATCGAAGGGGGAGTGGCAGCGGTTTCCGATTCCTGAGAGAAAGAGAAGACCTATTAGTCCTCGCGGTCCTTGGGACTAGACGAAGAATGGTATGCACACTCACATCTTCTACGGTGGTCTGCTTGTAGCGAGAGGTTGTCCGGAATGGCGGCGCCGTCGGTACAGCGGAAGGCATCTCAAGCTATATACGAGTAGTGGGAAAGTCGTTCGAATGTACAGCACCCGATAGGACAGGCGAGTCCGTTAGTATCAGAGAAACATGAAGACCGCATGGTCCACGTACCTGACTGTGCGCAGGAGTGCCTCGACTCATCGTTTCCTGCAGATCCTCTATCACGTTGAGGATATCTGGGATTGGCTGCCGATCGGCCAGCACATCTTCGTCTCCGTCGTCGTCGTACCCGATCAATGACGGGAACGCGCTCTGACGCACAGCTCCACGGTATAAAGAGCGGTCCGCTGGGTTCGGAACATCAGAGCGCAGAGTTCCGTCAACTGTGGCCGCTGAGGCGGCCCTAAAGTGCCGGCCTTGCCACAACGGTACACCACCGTTGGGTAGCCCGATGCTCCCCTCCGGACCAGCCGCTGGGGCAGTCGCTGCAGCTCTCAAGGAGGGACGACGGTCACGAAATGTCTTCGGGATGACCGACGGCATCGTGCCCCCATACGCCAGATTCGCGGGTGGGCGTCTGGGAGAGCGGTGCACAGCGTCATCCAGAGGCGCTTGGTAGTACGGCTCAGGCGCCTGAGGGCGCACGGACGTCCTCCGCATGATATCCGCCTCCCAGTCCAGCACGGCGGACGCTTGGGATTTGAGGCTCGCATGGGCGGTGTAGGGGGCGACGACGACTACGCGATACCTGCGCAGACGCAGCACAGAGACGGCGTAGACGAAATCGCGGTCCCCAGAAATGAGCACGACCGTAGCCGGTGCGGGGTTGTCGATTGCGTATGTGAGCATGTCGACTGCAGGCCGCATGAGTCAAGGCATAGAGGGCGAAGAGAGACTTTCCACACACCAATCATCATCTTGTCTGCAACGTCTTTTCGTCCGTTGTGCGGACAGTCAGTCAGAGAAACACCGCATGACTGCAGCTCTGAACGGAGACCGATGGACTTCGAAGACGACTGCTCGGACAGCTCCAAGTACGCCTTGAACAGCTTGACGCTGCCGTACTGGTGGGCCACTTGGCGAATGTTGTTGACTACGTCGTAGCCGGGTACGTTACACGGAGGGGTACAATTTTCTGTGGTCATGTCAGAGCCCGGGCTCCGTTTCGCTTGGACAGACGTGCGCACCATAATCCCAGAAAATGGCGACGTGCTCGTCGAAAGTATCTTTCATGCTGGGTAGAGCGGGATGGTGGAAGTGACTCAAGAGGTGTGGTCCCCACAACTCATCCAGGGGACACTTATTGTGTACCGCATGTCAAGGGCATGGGCGGTGCGGCGCCGAACTAGTGCCGGTTTCCCAAGGACGGTATAAGCTTTTCGGCCTTCTGTCCAGCCCCTGGGCGCATTTCGGGGTATCGTGTACCAGCTTGAATGCGTGTTCGCTGCGTTGAGGGGTGTGCACCGGCAGGACAAGAAGAGCAACACGCGTGGTACGCGGCGGGTGGGAGCAAGGTTGGAGGATGCAATGTTGTGTACGGTAACGTTCGGCAGAAGGTAAGATTAGATTAGATGGAAAGCGCCAATCGTTCTCACAACCTGCTCCGGGAACGCGGTTACGCACTACTTATAAGTTACCTGACCGACTGCCAAAGACGTCGTACGCTGTCGGTCATGAAGCATCCATTACATGGGCAAGACGGGCCCGGACTTGGCGTGTCACCTATCATGGCAACGTCGACATACTATGGGTGTTGTGGAATGAAGCGTAGGTGGAGTGGTAGATTCTTAGTCGGATAGCCGCACCTATAGTGATACATAAATTACAGCAGATACAGCAGCCAGACTGGATGAGAAATCCGTCACAAACATACTCAAATCTAGATAGCAAAGCAGAGCAGATGAAACAGTAGGTGGCCGTTAGAAGCACAGCTTCGGCGCTCGGCCTTGTGGGATACTTAGATGGAAGCTCTTAGCTGTGTCGTTAACCGTCGTAGTCTGGGCTGAGAGTGATCCATGCTTGAGCTTGGGAACCCCCTAAAATCACGATCCCTTCATCCGCAGCCGCGACCGTGTACTGCTTAAACGAGGTGACGCCTGCCTTCGAGTAGACCTTCTGGTCGAGTTGCTTGAGCCGTACGCCGACATGAGAGCGCGAGGCCCATTCGACTCCACGTGCTTTAGACTCCTTCAATACGCGAACAAGGAGCTCGTATTTCTGCGGGAGGGGCAGTCGGGGTGCTTTCGGCGGGGAATCGACCGTATCTGGGATGATTACAGTTTTGGAGGGCGGCAGTACGGGCGGTGCGAGAGGTGTTTTCACTACAGGATCGACGCTCGCGAGGCCCTTTGCGCTCGCTGTGACTGCTACAGGGCTGGGCTGCGGTGCCTGTTTTGCGGCGGATTGCGAGAGCGTATCCTGAACCACGGGGAGGTGTGCCGATGGGCTCGGCTCGATGGCAATTTGACGGCAGGTGGTTTGGGTGATGGGGTAGGACGCTCAGGCGGTGATGCGGCCACCAGAGAAGGTGAACACGACCTTGACAGCCTTGTTATCGGCTCCACCGTCGCAGGGCGAACAAAGGGTGGTACGCATACCGGAAACGGAACAGTGCAGGGTTGGGGCGCCTTGAGTGCTGTCGAATTTGCAGGTGGAGAGGGCCGATCGTGTTCCTCCATGTCGCCTCTCGTGGAGCTACTGCTCAGTGCGGATTGGCTCGACAGCGAGGAACCCAAGGCACTCTGCTGTATATATAACGCATTTTTAGTTTATGTAGCAGCTGCCCAGAGGTACGATTCGGTTTCTACACTTACATATCCTCCAGGTACAGGTGCTGGCTGGTTGAAAGGGACAAGATGGGAAGGTGCTTCAGCAGCGGTAGCAGGTATCTCATGCTATCCAAGAGTAGTAGATATTCATGCAATTTGACAGCAATAGAGCATCCGTCAGGTACTAGAGGAGAGCTGCGACCGCGTGGTATACGCACCTGCTTAGACGTAGAGATATTTCCACCTATCCTCCCCTGTAAATCTTCTATCACGTCGACAATGTCAGGTATCGACTGTCGAGCCGCGGATATGGCCTCTTCTTCATCATCCTCATCCTCGATGGCTGACGGGATCACAGTCTGACGCTCAGCGGCTGGGTAGAATGGACGGTCCGCCATATGTTCAGGACCAGAGAGAAAACAGCCGTCGTCCGTGATCCCGGAGGAACTCCGATGGTGTCCTTGGAACGACACACCACCAGAAGTTCCGGCACCGCCGTTCAAGCCGGCTATTGGGGCGGAAGCGGCCGCTCTGAACGACGGACGACGGTGCGACTTCGGGGTGACCGGCGGCAGCGTTCCCCCAAACGTCAAAGGCGGACGTCTAGGAGAGCGATGCAGAACGTCATCCGTAGGCGCTTGAAGATTTGCCTCGGGCGCTAGTAGGCGGGGGAGCGTCCTACGCATAATATGCGCCTCCCAGTCTAGAACGACGGAGGCCTGGGATTTGAGACTCGTGTGGGCGGAGTTGGGAGCGACGACGACTACACGGTATCTGCGCAAGCGAAGCACAGAAACGGCGTAGACAAAGTCGCGGTCCCCGGAGATGAGAACCACCGTGGCCGGTGCAGGGTTGTCGATTGCATAGGTGAGCATGTCCACTATATCCGATATAAGCACATGTACACACGAGCCATGGACACTGGACGCACCGATCATCATTTTGTCCGCAACATCCTTCCTTCCGTTGTGGGGGCAGTCGGTCAGGGAGACCCCGCATGATTGTAGTTCGGAACGTAACCCGATAGTTTTCGACGACGACTGCTCGGATAGCTCCAGGTACGCTTTGAACAACTTGACGCTGCCGTACTCGAGCGCAATTTGGCGAATGTTGTTGACGACGTCGTAGCCAGGCCCAGTGCTCGGCGGTGTACAATTCTCTGCGCATTGTTCCAGTCATGCGCGGTGGTTGCTATATGAACTGTAGTAGTACACACCATAGTCCCAGAAGATGGCGACGTGTTCGTCGAATGTGTCCTTCATACCGAGCAGCTACTGGGTTCACAGAATGGTGGGATACACCGAAGAGAATTGACCTGCAGATGTCGTTCAAGGGAGAGGTATGGTAGTTCTAGACCACATGTTGAGTGTTGAGCGCATGAGCGGTACGCCGAAGTGCCGGATTCCCAAGCACTGTTGTATAAGGTTTGCGGCTTTCTGTTTGTGGATTGATTATTTCGAGGATGTCCCTACATATCTGGGTGCATTCTCCCTTCTTGAGGCGATGTGTATCATGTCAACCGGAGAGTTGACAGCGGTACGTGACGCACACAGAGAAGGTTGGAGGAGGTGTGCTTGTAGGGTCAGGCTAAGAGAGGAGTGATAAAAAAAGAAGAGTTTAGTGGAAGGACTGTGCTCGGTTAGATAAGATTAGATTAAGCAAGCTGCCACGTCCGATCGTTCTCGCGCGCTGCGGGGTGTATGGTAACACCTCCTTCTCTCTCTCGGACGACGATCATCTCTGGAGTCTGTTGGCACGCCCTAATAGCTTCAAACCATGAGGCTTCTATGGCTCTTGTTGCCTCTGGCACCCTCCGTTTTCTCAAAACCGACCAATGATTCGGAATCGCTGGTCTGGGGCGCGTACCGTCCGAACCTGTACTTTGGGCTGCGTCCACGGTTACCACAGTCTGTTATGACCGGGCTGGCGTGGTTTGGAACGCAAGACTACCAGTCTATTACTCGTGCGTCAATTGTCTGTACGCGTGCGTGATGTGTCGCTGACAAGGCGTGTTGCGCAGGGATACGGCACGCATGTGACCAAGGGGACGGACTTGACGGGTATTCCTGGACTGAATATGACGCGCGGGAAGGAGGAGAGCAGGTCATCAAGGATGGGGTGAACAACGTCAAGATCACAACTCAGTTCCTTAAGGTGCCTGGAGGAGAACATGGCGGCAGTTGGGCAGCGAGAATCAAAGGAGAGCCTATTGACCCAGGTGAGTCTGAGCATTAGGGGGAATAGAAGGCAATTTCTCACTGCTTTCCTCAGCGCGGCAGTCCCGTGTCTCCCCCGTATTCTACGTCGGGATGGAGGGCCTGGGCGGGATTGACATGGATACCGTGGAAGACGAAAACGTCCGTTATTTACCGCGGAGCCTGAACTCCCATTCACGTCTCTTTCCAGGGAATCAAGGGGCCCATAAGCTTCACGGGATCCACACCCGACCTGGATGACTTTACTATTCGCATCATCGACGGTGAGTGCACACGAAACCTTTGTTTGATACATTTCGTAATCTGTTTTGCACAGGCCCTCAAAATAACCTAATCACGGAAGGTCTGCACGCGAATGATTTCGCGCACAAACTTGGTCGGACACACTTCTTGGGTGCACGCGTACCGGCCGGTACCGTATGGCAAGCTAAAGGTAGGTACCGCGTTTACACCGTACGACGCTAACACGAATAGCTTACCGTGGTAACGGTATTCACAGAGATAATCCAGGGAGCTATTGTACGAACTGCACAGCAAGGAGCTGCGTCGTACAAGGACACGCCGAAGGGTTTCCCAGATCCGGCGTTCGTTCTCCAGCTACCCGACGAAGTCTACTCTGGTAGCAACCTTTTTGCCGTGCAGAAGCACTTTGATGGGCCGTTCCAGTTTGATGTGCTCTTCGAAAGCGCTAGTGCGAAGCAGAAGCTCAGTTGTAAGGTGTCACAGAAGATACATCCGAACTCTATGCTGACACGTACCTCCAGCTGACGTCCTGGATGAGGGCCTCGCCACGCTCTCCGCCGCATATAACGACCGTTTCGACTCCGTCTTCCCGGTATCAGCGTATGAGACGTCTGACCCAGAGTCTCTGAGAACGTTCTCCAAGGCTATCACGTCCAACCTGATAGGAGGTGTTGGTTATTTCTACGGCCCGTCAATTGTGGACAGGTCTTTTGCCTACGAGTGGGACCAGGACGAAGATAGCGAGGACGCTGGCGAGAAGTCTGGCCCAACTCTGGCACCGGCGAGGGAGCTCCTTACGGCGACACCGAGCAGAAGTTTCTTCCCCCGTGGTTTCTACTGGTACGTAGATCCGACTCTGCTACGGAGCTTTTTGTAACAGCCTGCCTCCAGGGACGAGGGTTTCCATCTCCTCCACATTGGTGAGTGGGATAATGACTTGAGGTTAGCTTTCTCACATATGCAGGTCCCTGGTTCCGCTAACATCATGTCGCATAGCCTCGAAATCCTCAAGGACTGGATCAACCTCATCGACGAGGACGGCTGGGTCGCGCGCGAACAGATCCTCGGTGAGGAAGCACGTAGCCGGGTCCCCTCCGAGTTCCAGACCCAAGTCCCCACCAACGCCAACCCGCCCACGCTCACCATGGCCGTCACCGCGTTCATCAACCGCCTGCGCGCCCAAAAGGGGCCGAGCGAGCAGGACCTCGGGCTCGACTATGGCCTCGGCTCGCAAGTCCCGCTCGGCGTCTCCGATGCGTCCACCGGCGGCCCCGGGCGTCGCTTCCTCGACGATCCCGAGCTCGCGGTCGAGTACCTGCGCTCGATCTACGCGCCGCTCAAGCGGCACTACGAGTGGTTCCGCCGCACGCAGCGCGGGCAGATCAAGCAGTACGGGCGCAAAGCACGGTCGCGCACGGAGGCGTTCCGCTGGCGCGGCCGCTCGCAGCTGCATGTGTTGACGAGCGGGATGGACGACTACCCGCGCGGGCCGCCGAGCGCGGGCGAGCTGCACCTCGACCTGATATCGTGGATGGCGTTCTTCGCGCAGACGATGCGCGACATTGCGGAGTTCGTCGGGGAGACGGACGACGCGGTCGCGTTTGAGGAGATCGCGAAGGCTACGATCGAGAACATCGACGGTGCGTCTGCATCGCGTAACGTTCAACTGGGATGACCGGGCTTACGATTGCTCCGCAGACCTTCATTGGAACGAGGAGAACCAGATGTACTGCGACGTCGGCGTGAACGACGAAGGTCCGTGCTCCGTGCTCCTTCCACACGCACACCCTAACACGCGCCCCACGCAGACGAATCCTACCACGTCTGCCACAAGGGCTACCTCTCGCTCTTCCCCTTCCTCCTCTCGCTGCTCCCCGCAGACTCGCCGCACCTCGGCGCGATCCTCGACCTCCTCCGCGACCCCGCGCACCTCTGGTCCCCACACGGGCTCCGCAGCCTCTCGGCCGCACACCCCGAGTTCGGGCAGGGCGAGAACTACTGGAAGGGCCCGATCTGGATCCAGATGAACTACCTCGCGCTCAGCGCGCTGCACAAGGCGCGTCTTCCCTTTCCCCTTTCCCCTTTGCGCTTACGCTTACGCGGACGAGGGGGCTGCGGCTGACCGGTTGTGTGCATACGTATACAGACGTACGCGGCGCAGGAGGGCCCGTACCAGGAGCGCGCGAAGGAGATCTACGCGGAGCTGCGCAAGAACGTCGTGGACAATGTGCACAAGGTGCGTCTGCCGCCCTGTGGCGTTGTGTTCGCGCAGCCTGCTGATACGCATCCCTCTCCCGATGTAGGAGTACGTCCGCACGGGATACGTGTGGGAGCAGTACGACGCCCTCACCGGCGAGGGCCGCAGGAGGTATGTTCGCGCTTCCCTTCTCTCGGCGAGGGTATACTGGGTGCTGACGCAGGCCGTGTGCGTGCAGCCACCCCTTCACCGGATGGACGTCGCTCGTTACGCTCAGTGGGTGCTCCTCCCCGCTCGCGCTGTGCGGATCGCTGACCTCAGCGCTCCCCGTCCCACAGTCATCTCGGAGAAGTACTACTAGTAGTCCTTGTATCGCGCGCGCCGCCCTCTGCTGGCCGTGTGCCCGCGGGCGTGTTAATTTATTTCTGGCGGACAACGCGCCCTGTGCGGATGCGTGGAAACCGGAACTCGCGGCTTACGATGAGTCTACAAGTGCGAACAACCAAGAAGGGGACGACGGCGCAGCCGGTGTGTGTGCGAGGCAGTGGCGGGGGCGCAGGGTGCTAGGCATAGAGGGGCCGTCGTGGATGGCACACGAAACGAGCAGAGAGCAGGACGTGTGGGGAAAGCATGGACAGTCGTGAAGGGTATGCGTGTCAAAGGATACTACTAAGGGAAGTGAGTGTGAGGGTGTGGGTGTGGATGCAGATGCGGAAGCCGGATGCAGGTGTGGTGTGAAATAGGCGCAGGGCGGGATGTGCATACCGGCCGTGCGTACGCGAACGAAGGGATAGTACAGGGCGTCCATCCATCCAGGAAATTAAGAGGACCGACGTGAAAAGGGGAAGGCGAGGCTCATATCGTACTCATTATCTCATCCGGGTCGAAATGCAACGAGTCGAAATGCAGCGAATCCAGACGCATCTCCAGGTCCTCATCCGAGATCACGTCCGCGACGCCACTGCTACCGCTTACGGTCCGCTGGGAGGTATATGACGGCCGGGAGGACATTTGCGGGGTGTCGCCGAACGATACGCTCGACTTTCGCGAAGACGACGACGAGAGCATTGCAGTCGAGTCCATGGAAAGCGGACGGGACAGAGACGGGGAGAAGAGGTCTTCGTCGACGTCCGGTGGTGTTGGTGATGGGGCGCTTGCCTGCTAGCAGAGCGGGTCAGTTCAATTTTATGAATGACTTCAACCAAAACAAATAACATACGAGATCTGGCTGTGGATTTGACGAGCCGCTGGCTTTCGTGAACAGCTTCTGGAGTTCAAGAACAGACAGCCGGCGGCGGAACGACTTGCGCTTTGAAAGTGTTGGCTTTGACCCGTCGTCGTCCCCACCTGGACTGAGAGACCGTGTGGGCGTCGCCATGCAGTCCTCCAGGGATGGTGATGGCTGCAGCCGTTTTGCATGCGATCCAGTAACGTCGGTCGGAGACATGGGCTGCGTAGCGACCGGCGAGTCGTACGAAGGCGATGTTGGAGACAATGGCTCGTCCGCCAAGGGTGAAGCTGGTCTGCTAGCGCTCCGGTTCTCCTTGCTGTTCTCTTTGAATGCAAACATCTGCGAAAGCGTCATGGATCGCCGCCTGCTCATGGTCGGAGATGTCGCGCGCGCCGGGCTGACTGGTGTCTCTTCCTGGTACGAATGGCGCGACGGGACGGTGTCCGCTGCGTGCGGTGCAAGCTTCATGAGGGGCTTAGGTTCGCTCACGGTCGCGCGGCGGGAGCCCTTGCCGACATTCTTGATTGAACGCAGAGCCTGTGTCGCACGGGCGCGGAACGTGCTCGACTTCTTGAGCTTCAATGTACGGTCGCCAACGTCGGCCATGCCTTCGCTCCGGCGGACCTTCACGACCTCGACAATTTCCTCGTCATCGTACGTCCTATTCCGCGTACTCCCGTTCCCCCTACTCCGAATGTCCGTCTGGCCATCCTCCATGTCGAGGTCGATGTCATGCAAACGCGGAAGGGTGCCGGCGCCCCGGTGGGGCATAATGATCGTCTCCTGAGACGCATTTGAGTGGAGGCGGGTAAAGGACGGAGAACGGTTGTCCATTTGCTGGTGGAGGCCAAGCGCGACATCGAGAGTGTCGATGTCCGGGATGGTAGAGAGCCCGTGCGCGGCGGCAGCGGCCGCATCGAACACGCACCACGGCGGGTTGTCCTCCTGCTCTTCCTCCGGCGGAATGACAAACACATCGGGCACCTGGTGCATCTTAAAATCTTGAGAGGGTGGCGGGCCGTCTAGTGAGGACAGGAAGGCGTCGGAGGGGAGTGCGGACAAAGTGAGGGTGGATGCCATGGCGTGGCGGTCGTGAGTTGGCTGGAAGGAAGGGAAGGATATCCAGTAGAGCGGACTAATCTGGAACAGGTTGAGACTGGCGACTGAGAGGGACTGAGAAGGAAGGAATGTGCTCGGGCGGCCGCTCGCTGCTCGCCACGTTGAGGGAACTTGGAAGTGCAATCCAAACTTCCACTGCCACGCGCGCGCCCGACGCGTCTCAGCGCCTCTGCTGCCCGTGACCGTGCCCCGGCGTTCACCGAAGGATATTTCGGTAGAATTATCCCGCCACCCCTCCTCCTTAAATTTGGAGTATACATACGATGGTCAGGCAGAACCAATGTGCATCAGGTGAGCTGGGTCCACCAGATCGTTGGTCTACCACGTCCGTTTAGACGTTCCCGATACTGTACCATCTAGAGGTCGTCTATTTCACGCGTCATGACCGTTCGTTATTGATCTACAGCTTTTTCGGATGTCACCAAATCGCCCTTCTTCTCATCCACCCCCTGCGCAGGCTTTACATCCGCCGCGGCGACGAGCGCCTCATCATGCAGCGCATACTTCGATTTGCTCCGCACCCACGACCCATATCGCTAGAGGAAGCTATCAGCCACAGCCTGCTCTCCATGATATAGGCGACAAATGACTGACGTAGAAAAGGAATGGCACGGGCATACACGCGGACGCGAGGAACGCGAACACGCTGCACGCCCACGCGTCGCCGAGGTGGCGGTACAACGCAGGGCTGATGAGCGGGAAGATGAACGCGACAACGGAGCGTGTCACGACCGTCGACGCGATCGCGCTTGCGCAGTAGATTGAGTACGTGTCCATGAGGTATTGCGTCAGGCCTTGCATGATAATCGCGCACGACATCCCGAACGGCGTGCCCGCGAGCACAGGCACGATCCAATGCACTGGCGGGTCGCTCGTCCTGCAGCGGAACGGTGAATGAGACATGGAAGTTGGAGGTGAAAGTGCGGGGGGAGGTGTATACCATGCGAACCAGAAGAGGCTGATTGGGAGTAGAACACCTCCCAGCATGGGCAAATATAACCTCCTGGAAATAAGCCACAGAGTGAGTACATCCGTGTACTGGCTGGACTGGAGTTGCTCACGCTTCAGGGATGGTCCGACCCCCGTTGCGGTCCATCGCCTTCCAGTACAGCCTATTTTGTGCGGGGGCGAGAGCGAGGCCAATGATGCATCCTAAGCCAATGCCGAGGAATGCCAGGCCGCCCTCGCCCGCGGAGAAGAGCCGATGCCGCTGGAAGACGATCGGGTAGGCAGCAAAGAAGGCGTATAGCGTCGCATATGCGATCGCGATGTAGATGGCGAAGAGGAGCACGATGGGCTCGGTGACAAGGAAATCTACGGTCATGTCAGTGAGGGCTTTACAGACATTCGGATGTTGAGAGTAGACATACAGAAAGGGCGTCCCATGTCTCTCCGCAGGATCTGTCTGATCGACTGAGAGCGACCGATGTCGGGCTTGGATATGTACACGATTTTGCCCTCGGATGCTTTCGTTAACCGACGTGCCCTTCGGCGAAGGAGTACAGGCCCAAACTGTACCAGCATCGATCAGCCTCTCAGCCCCTACACTATTATATGTATAAACACTACGCACCGTTTCGGGCGTGATGAATATGCATGCGAGCGCGTTCAGCGCGGACACGATGAACATGATCCAAAACGCGAACCGCCATCCGAGACTCGTCTCGGATATCCAGCCGCCCACAATCGGCCCTAGCACTACAGAATATTGGTCAGCCATGCGTGCGGTGAGGAGGCATGAGCTTACCAGGCCCCATCCATGGCGCGGTGCCGTAAAGAGCTGCGGCAATACCGCGCTCACGCGCAATCCACATGTCGCTCAGCGCGCCACCGGCATTTGTGAGTGCTAGTTCATGGGGCGTGAGTGGAGAGACGCGTCGGCCTAATCGGACGGACACTTACGCGCTGAGCCAAAGATTCCCGCGAGGGCGCGAGTAACCAGAATTGTAGCCGTGTTGTGCCCAAGAGCACCTCCCAGGTGGAAGAGGGTGAACACGCTGCCGGTAACTATGAATACTATCCGCTTCATGTCTGTCAGCGCACGCCAGGAGAAGTGCAGTTTGCAAGTGGACTGACCCGTCCGTAGAGTTCCCCGAGAGGTGCAAACACAAGCGGACTGTGGGCGGTTAGATGGGAAACATGCATCTGGACAGCATCGGCACCTACCCCAACCCGAAACCTAGGACGTAAAGTGACACACCGAGGATACCTATTACCTGCGTGATGTGTAGCTCGCGATCCATTGACGCCAATCCGCCCGAGTAACAGCTACTGCAGAACGAGACGGAGAATGTTGCCATCGCGAGCTATGAGCGCCAAGCGGGTATCGGCGCACACATGTCAGTAAAATGAACACCCCTACCGCCGGTACGTAGTGAAGGCGATGTTGAACACCCGGTGGGGACCCACCTGGAATGTGATGGCCCATTTTCTGTCTTTGGACCAGTTGAACGGGTTCTCGGGGTCGCCGAGGTCCCAGTCGACGACGTATGGGTCCTCGTGGGTCCCACCGCCCGCGTATTTCTTTTCGTGACAGCTGTCGCTTGGCGCGGGGTCGCGCCGCACGTGGCCGGCCTCCTCGTCAGTGCCCGCAGCATGCAGCGTCGTCTGCTGCGACATCGGAACCGCCATGGTGTCCTCGACACAACCTCCTGCTGGTGGTCCGCCTCTTGCCTGTGTGCCGGGGATCTAGCACGGTAAGCCGACGGAGACGGGGCTAGGGACGGCCGCAGAGCATGGCTCGGCATAGACATGCTGTTGGGTATATATAGTCGTGTGGGTGGCCGTATATTGGTAAAGGGAACGAGGTCGGCAGGGGATGGGTGGGCTCGGCATGGTGGGAACGTGTGCCGGACAAGCCGGGGGATCTCATGATTGCCCCGCGCGTTTTCGACTGTTCAGCTCGCGGGATACGTCCATTCGATGTCGTGATGCTCTGCGAATCTGCGAGTCACCTTTGTAAGATGATCAGGGTGCTTTTGTCAGTTTGAGATGGCTTGAGCGAAGGGTGTAGACTGTAGACTAAGAGTCTCGTGGAGGTACCATGTAAGATGGCGAACCCTTTGATCGGCGACATTGCCGCCTATTGCCGCTCGCTGCCGCCGGCGTCTCGAAACCCTCTTTGGGTTTGCGGCTCCCATCTGCCGCCGACTGCGCATGCGGCGCATCTCCAGCGAGACACCTGAGGACACATGCTGCTCTTCGTGCCAGAGCATTCCTGTAAGTCCAACTTCGGCAGGGGTGTGGCAGATGCCAGACAAGCCTAGGAAAGCCGACAGAACTGAGCTGCGGAATGCCTAACATGCTGTTTAGAGGACAACGTCGAAATGTATCAGACCTTCGACGAGACCGCTGCTCACGACGTCATAACCGCTAAGCTTCGCTTCAAGTTCCGTTGTTGTGATGTATAGTAATCCCGCGATAAACCAGCTAGAAGGAGCAAACTCCGAGTGGCAAAGCTGATACTGACAGGGTTTATCAGAAGAGTCGCAGATCAACGTTCGCTTACACACGGCGCTGGCCGTCTTCTCTGCGACCGCAGTGTACATACTTCGGTTCTTCCCGTGCGACGTCGACCACGTCCTCGTCGATTGCCACCATTCCGAGGCAGTGGTGACTCGCGGCTGTCCCCAGGCTTCGCCATTGAACGAAGATGTCGACAGTTATAGAGCCTGCGGAGTCCGTAAGGTCTGTTGACGCTGACTCTATTTGCGAGAATCGCACGGAGAACGAGGACGACCGCGTCGCGCTCACCGAAGGCCCTGCTACTGAAGATGCCAATGGGGACCTGCAAGTGCCTTCCGACAGCAGCGTCTGGGCGAAGATGGACCTCATAGTGCTTCCCGTAACGACAATGATGTTCTTTCTGTCCTCGCTGGTGAGTAGTTTACCAAAGAGAGTAGAGTTCAATATCGCGCGGGAAGTGCTTATGACGTTCATGTTCCCTAGGATCGTTCAAATATAGGAAATGCGCGAGTGGCGGGCTTCCAGGAGCAGCTCGGCATCTCAGATGAACAGGCAAGTCCTAAGGCAAATGATGAGGAGTATTCGTGCCAACAAGTCCGCATACAGTTCAGCTTTGCCTTGACAATCACGATAATGTAGGTGTCAGGAGAGTCAGAATCGCACACGATGAATCAACATACAATGCCGCAGACCATACACAATCGTCAACTTCCCGACAAATGCGTTACAGAAGGTCGGTAGCTGGTGATGTGAGCGTTGGTGTAACTACTTTGCTCAAGCAGCGTCGGTAGCTTATAGGTCCGCGGATATTGCTCCCGAGCATGGTGGTACTATGGGGCGCGGTATGCGCGTTTCAAGGTGGGCGCCCCGTGTCACTGTGCGCACACCTCAACAAGGATCTGAGGGTACGCATATAGGGCTACTCCGAAACTATTCTGGATTGCTTGTCTGTAGATTCTTTCTAGGCCTTTTTGAAGGTTTGCTTAGTTCCAGTTTCATCGCCCTTCCACGGTGATCTTCTGACTACGTTGCGTACGCCGCAGGTGGGCTGCTCCCCGGGATAGTACTCTACCTATCTTCGTTCTATCCGAAACGGAAGCTTCAACTGCGGTGCGCATGCTGCGAAGAGCCTAAACTTGCATAGGCCCCTCACTTTGTTTGTCAGGATAGCACTGTTGTTTTCGGCGACCTCGTTGGCGAGTGCCTTCTCCGGCCTGCTCGCTGCAGCAATCGTGAAGATGGACGGCGTGGGCGGAAAGCCTGGTTGGGCATGGCTCTTCATCCTGGTAAGTCTCAGGCTTCGCAAACGATTGCCCTACATAATTATTCGATACTGATCATGACACTCAGGAGGGGGCGTTTACCGTACTGTACGGATTCGCGGCGTTCTTCATGCTGCCCAACACGCCGACCTCTGCGCGGTTCTTCACCGAGGCAGAGAAGAGCATCATCAGACGCACCCTACACGACGACGGCATCATGCTAGTAGACGAGCATGATAAGGACTATACCTGGACGGAATTTGGCAGGGCGTTCCTCCAGCCGCATGTCATCCTCATCGCGCTGTCGGGTTTCTTCAACGGTACGCATATACGAAGGATCTCCTGCTTGCTGTCTCATATTGAGTTTGCTTTTTACAGGCGCAACGGTTTCGGGACTAGCATAGTGCGGCTTTCATCCGCATCGAAGCTTGACCATCCGAGCTCATCTTCCAACAGCTTCCTCCCAAGCATAGTCAAGGGGCTAGGATATGCGGGCACGCGAGCCCAGCTCATGAGCGTCCCGCCCTTTGCAGTAACAGCTGTCTGTAAGTTTACTTCATTCTTGATGCAACTCTCCCCTGCTAGAACTCATGTCGGCCAGTCTCGGTCGTGACCTCCTTCCTGGCGGACCGCTACGCCCGTCGTGGCCTCTCGATCATCTCCTTCTCCACAATCGCCGCAATCGGCCTATCCATCTTCCTAGGCAAGTCACCCACTCTCCCATGCTCTACCGCACCCCCCGCCCCTCTAACGCCGCTCCCCGCCCCACACAGGCTCATACATCAACCCCATCCGCTACCTCTCGCTCTTCCTCCTCGTCCCGGGCTCGTACTGCATCGCACCCGCGCTCGGCGCCTGGATGGCCAACAACACCGCCCCGGCGCTGCGCCGCGCGACCGCGCTCGCACTCCTTTCGACGATGTCCAACGTCGGCTCGCTCGTCTCCGCGTGGGTGCTCGGCGCGCTCTCCACGCCGCCAAGGTATACCGTGGGTGCGGCGGTGCTGCTCGCGTTCCAGCTGGGCATCTTCGCGTGTGCGGTGGGGAATGTGCGCTGGCTCGTGGCGGAGAACCGTAGGAGGGAGAAGTCGAGAGGGGAGGAGGCGGAGGTGGCGGAGGCTCCGGGTCGTGTTTTGCGGAATGATAGTGTTTGGTTCTCGTATGTACTGTAAAGGCACATTTACCTAAGGTTCCCCCCCAATAATTCGTGCGAGCTTTTCATACGCGTCTGCGTACGCGGTGTTCCGGGGGTGCTATCTTAAGGGCGTTAACATGTTACACGACGTCGAATACGTGAAGGGGTAAAAAATAACTGCATGATGATTTTATGAGTGCATTAAGGGGGAATCGAACCCCCGGCGGGTCGATGGCAACGACCCCAGGTTACATACCACTACCCCATTAATGCTTTCTGCAGAGTGTGTCTGTCTACAATATGTTGCATGACTACTGTGAATGCCCCTGTAATATAATCAGGAGAGCCCAAGGGGAGCCTTAGGGGGGCCTTAGGTCCACGCATGCTCGGAGTCGTATGGTTTTTATTTTGCCAGTGCTATATCATGCCATATCTACCATAGAACGCCTCCACTGCGAAGTCAGCTCATCGACCTTGAGGACCACCCCTGCAGCAGCACGGCGCAACCGGACTTCCTGCACACCCCCTCCGCCGAGAACCTTCGCACCATCCTCGAGCCCCCCTAACACCTTTCCAGCCCACTCGCCCGCCCCCAGAAGCGATGCGGTATGCTCGAGGCCAAGCGACTTTCCGCCGTCGAGGTCGAGGCACCCGTCGAGCACAATGAGCACCAGCTCCAGCGCCGCCGTGAGCAGCGCGGCCTCCTTGCTCTGCTTGGGCCCCGCCGACCCCGCACCGTCCTCGCCTGCGCCAGCGTCGTCGTCCGCACCCTCTCCGCGGGAAAGCGGGCGCGTGCCGAGGGTGAGCGCCAGCTCGAGCGCGTCCGGGGCGATGACCGCGAGCCACTCGCGCGCGTTGCGCGCCGCATGCACGAGCACGGCGAGGGTCTCGAGGAAGCGGCCGAGGATGAGCGCGCTGAGGACGAGCCCGGTGCCTGCGCCGGTGTACCGATGCAGGACGGGCTGCTGTGCAGTGCGCGCCTCGCGCGTCTGCTCGTCTCGGAGGAAGAGCCAGAAGCGGTTGATGAAGGGGCAGATGAAGTATTCGGCGGCGACCTCGGTAAACGTCGTGCGCTTGGGGTGCCGAGTGCCCGCGAGCTGGCGCATCAGGGAGGCGTGCGCGGAGGGCGTGGTGGCTGGGACTTCGGCAATTTTGGATGAGGGGCGGACGCGGAGATTGCGCTCGCGGACGAGCTCGGGCACCTTGTCTGCTGTCGCATCTCTGCCTTTGTCGATAGCCTGCTGGCTGATCCCCTCCAATAGAAATTGGACGGGGTCGTTTGTCCTGAGTTGGTCACCAGTGGTGAGGTATTTGTTATGCTGGGCAGGAGGAAGACGCTTGCTAGGAAAGGCGACCTTCTCGCTTGACAACGCCTGACGACCAGGCAGGTCAGGCACAGGCAAAGAGGCGAGCTCTCGTGCGCCCAGAGCAAGGGCGTTCAACATAACGAAGCGTTGATCGGTGGAGTACTGATTCCTGAAAAACTCTTCAATGATAGCACTGTAAAAGACTCAGCATGTCGCTTATTCAGGGAATCGGGCACGTACGGTGCTGCCTTGCGGGGACAGCAAGCGACTAGAGCGTTCAACGCAGCTTGACGCTTTTGGTCGAAACCTTCCAAGTCATAGTTGTCTTGAAGACCCATGAGCCCATGCGCCAGATTGACCGCATTTTCCTCTAATAAACATGTTGTCAGCGCTGTGTCACATCGAGAGACATACTCGATATACCTAGTTCGGTGCCATAACCACTCTTCCGCCTGATCAGTTCTTCCGCAACCTCAAGCCCGACTTCGACTTTTGTGGCCTGTAGTTGCTCGTCTCCGCTTTGCAAGCCGCCGGTGGGCCGTAGCATTTCTCCAAGTTGCGCAAGATACACCGGCCGCGGAACCTTCTTCACGCCCACCCGTATGGTTGGGTCACGCTCAACCTCTTCCAGTTCGGACGGTGTTGGCGACGCCGAGCGTGAGGAAGAAGGGGAGGCGTATCCGGTGACAGAATCGTCCGAGTCGTACCCCGAAGGTTCTACAACCGCGAGCTTGGCCTGGGGGAACTCTTCAGTGTCTGCTGGCGTGGAGTGCGCCTCTGGGGATGTTGGAAGTTCGCTTTCCGGCTCGGTTGTTTGGTCTACATCTGCGTCGCACTCCTTGAGGAGATCCCGCAACTGTCGACACCATGCCTTTCCGGGGTCGTCTCCTTCCCAGTCGCCAAAGTCTAGCGATTTCCCCGCAGCGCGAGCGACTTCCTCCGCTACCATCGACCCGCACCGACGGACTGATGGGTCCAAGTGGGAGATATACGTTGAGACGGACTGCACGAACGACGGTGAGAGGGCCATGTCATGCGCCGGACTTGGCGAAGGAAAGCATTTTAGGGTGACGAGCAGCAGAGACGTGACGTCTGTAGTTCCGATCAACGAGAGTTTACATGACCCCACCTACAAACCCTTACATTTGTGTTGGGAAAGTAGGGAGTGCCGGACATGGTCCGCATCTGTCCAAATGTCTACCGCCTTGGCAAGAAGAACGTCGAGAGCTGGTTTAGACGGTGAGATGAGTGTGTCACTAAAAAAGAACCTAACGGAAAGCACCTTTTCGATCTCTGCTGTCCTTCTGTGCACCAGCAGCCCAGCAAGCAAATATCCGCGCGTGGCCTTCATCCCAATTGCGCCCAAAAGCTACTGCACTGAAACAGTCTACTAGCTCCGGGTTGTCCTTATGAAGAAGGCCGACCAAACGCTTTACCAGTAGTGCCTCACGAGTAATGAGCCTGCGGGAGCGCACACTATTATCGAGCACTATAGGTATCGGCGTCAGGTGTGTGAGCAACGAAGTCAGGATGGACCTCAGAGTCATCGACGAAGGCAGCGAGGTGAGAAGTTTTGTCCAGAAGGCAGAATAGTCGCCATTGTCGTATAAAAGACGGGACCGAATTGTCGGCAGGGTAGCCTGGAAGAACGAAGGTTGTGCGGGAGATGTAGGCACAGAGGAAGAGAACACCCCAGTGTTCACTAGCTTAGAGAGCAGGTATGCTATGGAAGATATTTTGTCTACAGGGTCGTTCGTCAACTGTTCTCAATAGAGCATCTGTAGATCTCTCACCTTGCGAGCGTTCGGCTTGGGATACATATATTAGCTGTTCTGTGCGTATACTCACATCCGCGAAGAATGACCCATATTCCAAGGCAGGCGGCAAGTCGCGCCTTTCTTCCATGTAGTTCGCGACTTTAGCAGGGACCGCGAGCACGTTCCGTACGCAGTCTTCCCAGGTCATAGAGTGTCTCCCATACAATACACCGCTGTTTCCTGAGAATAGAATGGTGTGCAGGACGTCGATCGGATAGGCCTTCGCAAGCTTAGCAAGCAAGCGAATGGAGTAGTCTTTCATCGGCATGGATAGGAGTGTTGAATAGGCGTACAGCGCTAGCTGCCTAGCCGAAGGCGAAGAGAATGTCATAGCATCGGGACAGAAGTATTGCTCGACCAGTCCGTACGCGTCCTCCTGCAATAGTTCCGGCTCCCAAACCGGTATGACATGTTCCAGAAGCGCTCTTTGCAAGAGTGGCGCGTGTCGGGGAATATTGAGAGCATTATATGGGATTGGTGATGTGTTGTGTATCCCGAAGCGCGGTGGTAGAACTCCTATGGAGGAAAGTGGGGCAGCCAGGAGGGGAAGCAACGTCGAGAGGTCAGGAATGGGTGATTGGAGGCGCGAGATAACCTCGCGAATCTGCGCGAGCGTCGCGTCGTTATACTCCGCAGACATGACCAAGTTTCGCGAAACTAGCTGCAGACGACGCGGTGGTGGTGGAACGGAGGCAAGAAGAGGTGCAGTCAGCGAAGGCTTGCGCGGTCGCGCGGCCCGCTCCCTCGCGCGCTGCCGCCTCACGCGCCGCGCGCCTCTGACCTCATCGTTCTCAACGCTCTCGACCACCACCTTGCAAACCACGGATATGTCGGACAACTTCGCCGTTGCCGCGACGCCTCAAGCGCATGATGCGGATGTCGAGTTCTTCGTGCGGAGGGGCATGACCAAGGGCTACCAGCTGCTATCTCTGCTCACTCCTCCCGCGTACACCGTCTTCGCGCTCACTCGTTATGGTCGCTCGCACATATCTGTGAATCGCCTATTACGCGCTACCTGGATAGGAGGCTCAGCTGGTATGTGCGTTCTTTCGGGTTGTGGTGCGAGGCCTTACAAGCGGGGGCTACAGGCGTCCTTGGTGGAGGAGCTTTCGAGTACGTTCGCTCAGCGTATTCTAACGGAGAGAAGGTCAGAATCCGCAGGTTGCACGCGGCATACAACGTACGTATATGCCACAGCTCCCCATAAAAGAACCTGCTAACCCATCCATCCTCAGACCTCATCCATTCGAGCAGATGACCATTCAACCATCGGAGGTATTCTCTTCGCAGTCATCACACCTGCCCTCTTCTGGAAACGAGCGTCGAGTCTAAATTGTACGTGATACCTTGACCTCTCGGTGGAGTTTCTTTTCACTCACAATTTGCAGTGATTCTTGGTGGAGCGGGTATCGGGTCTGCTGTAGGACTTGTCTCGCACTACGCCCGCGCAGTTACCGGTGATCCTGCACCAACCGTCCCTGTACCGGAAATCCCACCAGTAACCCCTCATTAACGGGGAAGCGACGCGCGATTCGCATTGACTTTCTCGCGAAGGCCTTACACTCCCTACCTGCCTCACTTACGCCCCGCCGTCTCTGTGTAATACCAAACAGCTGTATATGTATCATGCCCACCTCGCCATTCAGACAAAATTAGCGCGATATCACATTCCGACATACAAACTACTCCAACTTCTTCCGTTCATGCGTCATACGTATATTCATTTCCTACCTTCGTCTTTCAATCTTCCATCCACAACTGGGTGAATGGTGACCAAATCCTCCTCCGCCCCGCTCAGCTCCTCGGCCCCTTGTCCCTTCTCCTGCTGCTTCGTCTGGTCGCCCCCAAATTCCCCCTTGCGCATCCGGTCACCGTCAAAGCAGTCGACGTCGCTCATATGCTCGCGCCCCGTCACCCGCAGGTGGTCGCGATAGTGTCCGCGCGACCAGCGCAGCGCGATCCCCGCGACGCGCCGCCACATGTCCCCGATACGCCCCGCGGGGCTCTTTGCGCGCTGCACAGGACTCGCCGCACGCGGCGTGGTGTTGCCCTTGTCCTTCTTGACCGGGCTCAGCGATCGGATGGCTGACAAGCGGTCGCGGGATTTCGAGCGTGAGCGGTGCGTGGCGCTGGTGTGCGCCTGGCGTGCCTTTTCACGCGAGACGAGATTGGTAGTCTCAGGGTCGAGGAGGTTGACGTGGTGCATACTTGCCATGCGCGATAGCCGGTTGACGAACCGACACCCTGCAAGAGCGCACGTTAGGTTACACCATGATGCTTCGCGCATATATGAAGGCAGCTCACCGAGAAGGTACTTGCGCACGATAGCGCTCATCAGCTGTCCGCTCTCGTCGTCAACGAGGTATTTGGCTCCCTTGAGCGGCAGGAAGCCGTCATGGCCCTGTGCCATGTACTCTCGCGTGACGATGCTGTACTTCCGCCCGCCCTTGACGCGCGGTATGGGGTCCCCGTCGACGAGCGTCGCGGAGGACTGAGCCATGGCGCTCGTTGCGGACTGCAGGAGGCTGGTCTTCGATGACGCTGCAGAGTTACTTTGCGACATTATGGGAGATGCGGTACCGCTGTGCGAAGGGGTCGTGTTCGTACTGCCGCCTGAGGGTTCTTGCAGTAGCCATACGCCGAGGACGCGCTGGCCTGCGGGGCGACGGGAGTCCCACGAAACGCGGAACCCCGAAATGACGGGGAACCGTCTGGAGGGGAGAGTCAGTGAGAGCGATGAAAAGGCAATTCAATAGTCTTCACGCACCCTTCTTGTGCCGGCCACGTCTCCAAGGAGGCTTCAAGCGCGGCCCAGATGGCTTCGCCGTCAAGCTCAAGTACTACGATAGGGTCCTCGAAGGGCAAGATCTCCAGAATATCGCCAAGGGTGACAACACCAGGGCCGTAAATCGAATCGCCACGGAGGGTACCCGCACAGATGAAGACGCCGTCCGAGCCGCCGCCGGTCTGCAGACAGAGGGCATCGTCGTATGCGTGTCGTAGAACGTCTGCGAACCAATTTGCTGCTACCGTCTATGAGGCCGTCGTGAGCATGCCAATGAACGCTCACGATGTGCAAGTGTCTCTCTACCTCTTGTACACGGATGATAGAGGAGCGAACATCGAGCTCGACGTCTGTTTTACATACCGGTGCCTTGAGCGCAGAAGAAACGGAAGACAAGAGGTCCTCCAGCAGCTTCGCGACTCGTTCGCTCTTTTTTGACCCAGGCTTGGTTTCGTGGTGCTTTCCTGTAAGTCAATTAGCGACAATTCAATCTTGGGCGACGGAATGGATGGCACCTCTGATGGTTTTGATCACCTTCCTCCTAATGCTACCTTCGGGCGTGTCTGCGAGTTCCAAAGCAATCTCACTAAGATCTCTGAAGTCCGTGCCGCTCTTGACGACAAGGACATCTCCGTGGTCTTCCTCTCCGCCTAATACTTCTTGATCCAGGTCATAGCCTTCCCAGGAGGTGACGCCCCGCGAGACGTAGTACAGATGATCGTGACCGCCGAATATTATGTCTGCGCCATGGATGTTCTCTATGGACTGGCTCTCTTGGGCGGAGGGAGACAATGCGTTAATGCTCTTGGCGAGTTTGATGTCCTATAGTAGTCCGCCTGTCAATGGAAAGTATACGTATCGAGAACTTTCTGTTCGCTGACGTTTGGTACCCTGAATAATACACACCAGCGGTTAGTTGACCGCCGTACGCTCATGCGTGCTCGGCGTACCTAGCATGGGTGAGTGCGATGATAAAATCGCATTTGTGTTCACCTTCAGGGTCTCGCAAACGTCTCGACAAGTCTATGGCGACCTCCGCCATATCCTTGTACTTGAAATTTGACGGCCATGTCGAGACTGTTGCTATCCATTCTCTAGCGCAAGACACCTCAACCTCAGACAAAGGTCCCGTGAAAGATTCCGCACGACTCTGCTTACTTTTCGACCAAGCCAATAACGCCAATGCGAACGTCCGAGCGCTCGAAGACGTAGAACTCAAGTAGGTGTTCTGGAACGCGGGACGTCTCGCTGTCGATGATGTTGCTGAGAATCCATGGCTAGGCACGGAATCAATACGAATAGCTTGGGCACTAGTGTGGGAATGTATACGAACATAGTTCGTGTCTTGTATGAGCTTGGAGAGATGCGGGTAGCCTGTGAACGATCGTCCCGCATTGAAATGAGCGTAAGCCCCGAGGGGACAGTGCGGTCTTACCGAAGTCGAAGTCATGATTTCCTGCGGACGAGGGAAGATCAGCGTCATGTAGGCCGCTCAGAAGCACGCTGCACACCTGTAAGCGAGATGTCTGGTCCGATGGCGTTCATGACCGGGACCATATGGCTTCCTCTTGTAACTGAGCTCTCAACAGAGGGGCTAAAGACGTCCCCGGAGAAGAGCACCAGGCCATCTCTCTTCCCGTCAGGCCTCAACGGCCATTGGTCGCGAATCTCATCCAGCATCGATGTCCACTGCGTGACGTCTATAGTCTCCGGGGACTTGGGCTGCAGCTTGAATGGCTGGACCCGGTAGACATCGTTGAAGTGCAGGAAGTTGAGGGTCGCCATGGATCTTTCAGTTCTCGCAGGCAGCCGTAGTCGCCAGTGCTAGAGAATCAGGCTGGTAAGAGAGGAAGATCGAGTGGTAACAAATATATCTCGGTGCACATGGAGGGCCGGACCCAGGGCCCGTCCTGCGCGCTCGAAAGTAATGAGTGGGTGACAGACGCGCCCGGCGGCATGGGCGTCTACTGCAAGCCGTTTCGTACAGCGCCCGACGCACCAGCTTGACCTCGACGTCCACATCTTCAGCGACTACTGCTGCTCTGCCACCCCTCTGCTCAGGGCTGCATCGTCGCGACATGTCCTCCGTGGCGGCTGCTCGCTTCAAAGCGACCTCTGGTCGCGTCCATCTCTTCAACCTGTCCCCTGCGACCGGCTCGCAGTCCACGGTATGGATTTCCCTTGCACCTTGCACTTCCCCTTCTCTCACATTGCGTCTAGCAAAAACGTCTTGGTCGCGGTCGCAGCTCTGGTCTTGGTAAGACCTCAGGTCGCGGTCACAAGGGTCAGAAGGCGCGTGCAGGAAATGGCAAGCCCAAGGCTGGCTTCGAAGGTGGTCAGACACCCATCGTCAAGCTCTTCCCGAAGAGAGGCTTCGTGAACCAGTGCGTGTTTCTCTTCCTCGCAACCCTCCGCCATCCTCAAACCCACGACACAGGAACAACAAGATGTTTGCGCCCGTGAACCTTGACCGTATTCAGCACTGGATAGACCAGGGGCGCCTCACGTCTTCGCCGGAGAAGCCTATCACTGCGAAGGAACTACTTGAGAGCGGCTGCGTTCACAATGTCCACGACGGTATTAAGCTCCTGGGCAGCGTGAGTGTGCCCGCTCAATTCGTCACGTCCCACACTCAATCCGTCTCCTCAGGGCTCGGAATATCTCAAGACTGCCATCCACATCACTCCCTCGCGAGCGTCGCGCAGTGCTATCCGTGCTGTTGAGAAGGCGGGCGGGAGTGTTTTCTGCCAGTATTACAACGACCTTGCTCTCAAGGATTGTGTGAAGGGCAGGACAGACCGGACGGATGCTGCGCCTACACGGAAGACCGATATTCGTGCGTTTCCCTCCTCTATATGCTTAAGTTGCATTAGTGACGCTGAATACTTTCAGTCTGGTATACCTCCTGGCAGAATCGGGGTTACCTGTCACCCACGGCACTGTCGAAGATGCCTTTGGGGCAGGACCGGTGGCGCGAGCTTTCGAAGCAACTTCTTGCCTTCAAGACGCAGGAGTACGAGAAGGCCAAGTAGAGTACCTCATATTACATATATGCCCGTTGTTAATCTTAATGCCTTCGCTCTTGGACGGCGCATTTGCGCAAGTCGGTGTTAGACCGATGATGATATGGTCACGCCGTTCGGTATGTCGGCAGTCTAGACGTCGGCAGCCGTTTGTATTCCGATGCAAGATTTCCACTTCACTCCCCCACCACTGGTACGCTACGCTTTGCGTAACGCCCCGCCTGGCCGTCTATCCTCCGCCGCATCGGGGGCTGACCTTGCCGGCTTCCGGAACCCGCTAGTGTGCGTCACAGGTGCGAGCTCGTGGTTAAATATAGCCATGTATTTCCGTTCTACTACGTGACTCCTCACTAGGTCTCACTGCACATCTGCTGTTATTTCTCAACTCCTGCACTGTGCTTGTCCCTACGACGCACACCCGAGATGTCTATTCCTCTGCTGAAGGCTGCTGCGCGTCACAGCCCGCGTCGCGCCAGCTCTTCGCCGCGCTTGTGGTCAAGCCCGTGTCGTCATGCGTCCACAAGTTATGGGGCTACTCAACATACATCTGCTGGCGACCATCTCGCCAGCCGTATACAGCGTGCGGCCCTCGGCGGCGGAATTCTGACTGTCGCGTCAGCGGCCTACTACTATGCTTCGCAGCCGGTAGTGCACCTCGACGGCGATGCAGCCCTCACAGGAGGTCCGCAACCAAAGCGCGCCACCAAGACCACAATGCAGCCCAATGTTCCGAAGAGCGCGCTCGGGGCACAATACGGTTCGCACGAAGATGTTCAGAAGGCGATCGAAGAACTCCGGACTGCCATTCCGCGGGAGAACGCCGTGAACACAGACCCGCAAGTTCTGCAGCTCTACGGGTCCTCGGACAAATCGTATCACCCGACGGCGCCACACTCGGTTGTTGTGCATCCACACAGCACGGAGGAGGTCGTCGCGGTTGTCAATATTGCGCGAAAGTACAAAGTTCCGATCGTGCCCTATAGCGGCGCGACGAGTCTTGAGGGCCATTTCTCCGGGGTGAGCGTTTCGCTTTTGAAAATATCGACACAACGGTTGACATGGGATGTTGTAGTATCCGTCTGGGAGCATTTGTATCGATTTATCCGGCATGAACAAGATTCTCGAGATACACGGTGCATATAAAACAGATGTATGATGGCGTAGCTTTTCCCCTGACCTAGAGCAACGCAGAGGATGACAGTGACCTCGTATGCCAAGCCGGCGCACGATGGGAAGACATTAACGAGACGCTGAAAGAGAAGGGTATCCCACTCTTCTTCCCAGTACGCGCATTGTTTGAATACTTGTCCGAATTTCTGCTCATTAGTATATGCATGTATCAGCTCGATCCTGGCCCCGGAGCAGTAAGTCGTAAATATATATTGCAGGGAGAGCACATGTTGAATCACCCGCCTTTTACCTAGACCATTGGCGGAATGATCGGCACAGGCTGTTCCGGCAGTACGTCCTTTCTCCCCCCTTTGAGGATTAGACGCAGACCTACAAAAACTGACTGAGTTGGGCACATCCAGCAAATGCAGTGCGGTATGGTACTGCCAGGGGCGAGTGGTTCCTTAACATGGCGAGCGTGATTTTAATAAGGCCCGAGGCACGCGTGCTAACACAGCAATGCAGACTGTCGTTTTGCCCAACGGTAAAGTTATCAAGACCCGTCGCCGCGCACGGAAGTCGTCGGCGGGCGTTGACATGACCAAGCTATTCATCGGCGCCGAGGGCACCCTGGGTATCGTCACTGAGGGTGTGTGCAGTCAGAGTTCGAACATATGATTTAGCAACGCTGACAAAAATCTGGTCCAGCGACATTACGTCTAGCACCGGTTATCCCCTCCAAGGTTGCGATGGCTCAGTTCCCGGACGTCGAACACGCCGTCTCTGCGGTGCAAGAGATTTTGAACACGCCAGCGGGCCCACACATCCGTAAGTCGCGCAGAGAAATATTGATAGGCCCGGTGGTGCGACATATTAACCACGGTTCTCCACAGAATGCGTAGAGCTACTAGACGACCACAGTGCGTCCCTCGCCAGTCGGTGATAGGCCGAGCACATGCTGAGTACACACTTTAGTGATGAAAGCCATCGCGGACGCAGGGCTCGTCTCCGAGCCGTACCCGAGCCGCGACACACTCTTCTTCAAAATCCAGGGCGACCCAGCCGCGATCGACTCCACGACGCGGACTGTGCAGGACGTCGTCGCGAAGCACCGCTCCGTGAACTTCGTGTTCGCTAAGACGGCGGACGAGGCGGAGGAGCTCTGGGAGAGCCGCAAGTACGCGCTCATGAGCACGATCGAGAGCGAGGAGGGCGCGCGCTGCTGGACGACGGACGTCTGGTGAGTGTGCTTCGCCGCTCAGGCTGGTCTGGACGCTGGGACGCTCACGACGGTGTGCGTAATAGCGTCCCAGTGTCGCGACTGCCGGAGCTGGTATACGAGACGAAGAAGGACCTAGCGCGGTCTGGCCTGCGGTCGACGATCGTGGGGCACGTCGGCGACGGTACGTTCTTCCCTCGTGGGCGTGAAGGCCGCGTCGCTGAGCGGACTTCCTACAGGCAATTTCCACGCATTCATCCTGTTCAAAACCGATGACGAGCTGAAGGCGGTCAGCGACGCCGTGCACCGACTCGTCCACCGTGCTATCGCCCTGGATGGGACTTGTACGTGTTCATGATGTAGTCAAACTGCCTCCGTTGACGATGCCGCAGGCACTGGGGAACACGGCGTCGGCGTCGGCAAGCGAGAATACCTCACAGAGGAGCTGGGGCCGGACACCGTCGAGCTGATGTGGACGATAAAGCGAGCGATCGATCCCCTGGACATCATGAACCCTGGCAAGGTGCGCGCGGCTGGAATGCCATAACACTCGAGTTGTCTACCTCTGCTGATGCGTTGCGTGTCGGCTAGCTCTACCCCGATATGCCTGTAGATAGCGAGCGGCCGCGGGCGTAGCGAAGCCCGCCGCCACCGGGGAGATTTACGCGAGCCTGAGCATCAGGCGGCTAGAAGGGCGCGCTGCGGCTGTTAGTAGCAACTTGGATTGAACTCAGCCAAGCGTTGTGTGTCCACCCCTCTTAGCGATCAATGCGCGCAGCATCCTCATATGGCCTGGCTTGGACATACCTCACCCCATAGCTATAGCAATATTTGGTAAATGAAGGCAGGGTCGATGGGCGTACTTCCGAGATCGCGGAGGTGCAGGCTGCGCGGAGCATGTGTGGTTGAGAGGTTCAGAGTAATATGACAAAGTTATTTCTGTCGCCCTGTCGGAAGACGGTCTTTTTCTGGTATAGTAGATGGTCCTGGTAAGTCGTTGAAGCCGGGGCAGATGTTTTCCGAAAAAGCCAATATGCCATTTTGCCGCCCTCCCTCCAGCGGGTGCGGACTTGCTCAAACCCTATGGCCGTCATGAGGCCTTGGAAGTGTTCTGGGGTGAGGTAGCGTGAATTGAGGATGCACGGCAACGGGAGCTGTTGATGTCATGCCTTTCAGTACGAAGTCATCGTCGGATACGAGTGGGTGCCGAGCGACGTACCGCGACAAATAGCAGGCCTTCTGACGCGAGCATCGTGTGGGCCAAATGCAACATCCGTCCTGTGTTTCAAAAGGTGCCGAGTCCGTCAGCGTCTACTGTGGGTATCTACGTGACCTATGCGGGACTAACCTCTGTCCTTAGCGTCTGGTACGAAATTGAGCACAAGACTGAGACTGATGGCGTCCCAGCATTCACGGTGCTCCACGGGGTCCATGAGCAAGAAGTTCTGCTCTTGGATCGACGGGTGCCGGGAGTGTAGGTCGATGGGGGTGACGTCAACCCATGCGGCGCAGGAAGCGTAGTTGTCTGGCTTCAGTGCACCGACTTCGAGGAGTCTATAGGGAGCTCGATGCGTCAGTGATGTGGTTGAATCGAATGCGCAGGGGCAAAACTTGCCGTAATCGAGCGTTCTTTTCTTTCATGGTCCAAATAATATCCAACTCGCGTAGCCATGCGATAAAAATGCTTTCGCTGCCGCCGCCCCTGTCGCTACTCTGGCCGATGGAGGACATGCGCTGGTACGCCTCGAGCCCTCCGAGCTCCTCGATCTCGCGCTCGACGGAAGCGAGTTCCGTTTGTGCGGTAGCCGCATTACGGCTTCTAGCCTGGATGACGTTTTGCAGCTGGGTCTGCCTTTTGATAAGAACGTGGAAGCGGCGGATGATGGTCCTGGTGGCCTGCGGGCGACTGGAGGAACCAGAAGGCAGCGAAGGTCGGTCGGAAGGTCCGGCGACGGTCACCGGAGTCTTGCGTTTGTTTTTTCGTGCTTTGGGCATTGCGAGCTGGTTTTAGCAGAATATACACGGTCGCCCATGTGTCATGAGGCACGGAGGACGGACATGAGCCTCTCGTATGCGAAGCTCGAGAAGGCTGGGATCAGGCGGCGTGAGGCTTCGAAGTTCTCGGAGTGAGCTGTGCGCCACAACGGCATCGTCCACGGAGCGCCCGGCGAGTTTGGTCCGCCTATGGGTTCAAACGTTCAAAGTCGACCAGCCCGCCTCTTGCTTTCCTCCTCCCCGACTCATAGCAGAGCACATGGGGGCATCCTCCGGGAGCCCATCCTGCCGCCAGCATATTAACTGGTCTCCTGGCAACTCCGCTACGCTCCAAACGGGTAACCAGTCCGACACGCTCATGATACGTAACTGGATACGTTCTATGCCAAGTCGTGCTGGCCGCATAAAGCCAACTTCGGTCCAAGAGATCCCGGGGTGGGTCTTGCAGGGGTATCTTCATCTCCGAGAAAGGGCAGCCGCTAAAATGCACCGTGCCGTCCCGCAGAACGTGTGCTCTTGATGGTCGAATCAATTGCAGAATTGTGGATCCAAGGGCGCAACCTTCTAAATCCTTACCGCGTCTTGTTCTCACTCTCAGGGTTTCCCCAAACCTGGCTAGTCGTACACACCAGCAAAGTGCATGAGGCCTGCTCGGCTCGTGTCAGGGCCTCCGCGGGCCTACATCGAGCTGCATAAAGCGCCATGGACCCGGAAATTCGTCGCTATAGCTCCACCCATCCCCCATGGCGCTGCCATCAGTCGATCTCCTCGTCGTTCTTGCGTGTGGCGTCCTGTCCCTTCTCTTGTGGGCCAAGGCCCGACGTGGCAGACTTGGCCCCCAACCTCCGGGTCCTCCGGGGTTGCCTCTCATCGGTAACCTCCTCGATGTACCAAGTCCAAAGGATTTCCCGTGGGATACGTACACGAACTGGTGCAAACAGTACGGTAAGCAGCGTTATTATATCCTCCGCTCTTCAATGTCAGACCTCAGAGTACCTCAGACTCTGATATCATCCGCCTCAACGCCATGGGGATGAACATCATCGTCGCGAACACCCTCGAGATTGCCAGTGACCTACTAGACAAGCGCTCCGCCATATACTCGGACAGGTAGTACTCTCAGGCTGTCCACTCTGTGCCGGAACTAATCTTATACACCGCCATAGGCCTCGGATGGTCATGTTGTGCGAGCTGTAAGCACGTCGCTTTGCGTTCTGAAAACAGTACTCACCAAACTGCTGCAGGAGCGGGTTCGGAACAAGCTTGGCGTTCGTGCCATACAACAATTTTTGGAAGGACCAAAGGAAGATGGCCCGCCAGGAGTTCCATTCCACTCCCGTGAAGCGCTTCAGGCCCGTCGAGGTTAGGTCGGCCTACCGCTTCCTCCGGAACCTGCAGCAAAAGCCAGATGACTTGATGGACAACCTCCGCTAGTGAGTGGCGCGCGCCCGCGATTCTCGGAGAACGGCACTAATGTGTGGGAACAGCCTGGCAGGGGCGACGATCATGTCCATTGGGTACGACATCGAAGTGCAGCCGCAGAATGATCCATACGTCCAGACCGCGGAGGAGGCAGTAGCTTCCATTGCAGAGACCACCAACGCCGGCTCATATCTCGTGGACGTTATCCCCATTCGTGAGTGTCCGTACTGCATGCACCAATCCTACCACTCACCGCGGTCTTCTTTGCAGTGAAGTATGTCCCCGAGTGGTTCCCTGGAGCGGAATTCAAGAAGCAGGCTCGAATATGGCACGCCGCGGTGGACAAGCTTTTTAATGACCCGTACAACGACTGCCAGAAACGCCTAGTGAGTTTCAGCTACATGAGGCTATCTGGCGTGAACCTGACTGGAGCTTACAGGATGCCGGCGAACTGGGCGATTGTGCGGCGAAGTCGATGATGGAGACCTTCGGCAAGAACCCCACCGACCCAGAGTACGCCGCTAGCGTAATTAAGTCGGCCCTTGGCGCTCTGTACGTGGGTGCGTACTTTCTCCCCCGAAGGTCGGGTGCACCATAAGGAGCGTACTCACGATCAAATAATCTACAGGCGGCGCGGATACCGTTAGTTTCGCTCGTGCATTCACTACCAAAAAGCCCTGACTGACTGTTAGCTCAGACGGTTTCCGCACTAGGCACATTTTTCCTTGCGATGACTCTCAATCCCGACGTCCAAGAGAAGGCGCGAAAGCAGCTGGACCAAGTCGTCGGACAGCACCGGCTTCCCAGCTTCAACGACCAGCCCTCCTTGCCGTATATCGACGCTATCTTGAGGGAGACCATACGCTGGCGTCCCGTGGTCCCCCTAGGTACGCCCTGATCGTCCTCGCTCTCCCACCCTACTGACGGCCGCACCACAAGACGTTCCACACCGGCTGACCGAGGACGACTTCTACGAAGGATACTACTTGCCGAAGGGTTCCCTCATTGTTGCGAACACATGGTACGTAACCCCCCCTTCTCCCGCCCCACGTTCTGCCCGCCACATGTCCATATGTTCCCGAGGCGGCCGTGTATCGTCCAATGGCGTGCATCGCTTCTCGCACCGTGCCTGCTTTACTCACGCTATTCGCTATTTTGCTGCGCAGGGCGATCCTGCACGACGAGGCGGCATACCCTGACGCGGAGCGCTACAACCCGGACCGGTTCCTCACTGCGGACGGCGCGCTCGACCCCGCGGTGCGCGACCCGTCCGTCGCGGCGTTTGGCTTTGGAAGGCGGATCTGCCCTGGGCGGTTCATGGCGCTCGACTCGATGTGGATCACGATCGCGTGCGTGCTCAGTATGTTCGAGATCAGCAAGGCCGTCGACGAGGACGGGTACGAGATCACGCCTGACGCGGAGTACGACCGCGGGTTCTTGTGGTGAGTGTGTAGGTGCTGCTGGGGCGTGCGCGACATTGTGCTGACGTTCGGTGCAGTCATCCGAAGCCGTTCCCTTGCGTGATCAAGCCGCGATCGAAGGAGCACGAGGAGCTGTTGAACGAGCTTGCTCACCACGACATGTGAAGAATAAAGACGAACCGACGTTCTTGTAATGTATATACTCCTGTACCACCCTGCCGTTCCATACAATGAAACAACTAGCTCTACGACTTGACCCACACCTCGCTCACGACATCCCACTCCTTCAGCGTCCGAGGCTCCGTCGCGTACTGGCCCAATATGATACCCTCGGTAGCGTCCTCCTCGTCCGCAAGCCGATCCTCGACCAGCAGGACGCGCAGCCCACCCACCGCCGCGAACCCGGTCTTGAGCGGCATGTACGACAGCTCGAACTCCTGCGACGTGCTGACCCGCATGCGGTCCAGCACGCTCGCGAGGTCCTCCGCGTCGCTGTCCGCCGAGCTATCCGTGCTGTCCGACACCCCACGCGAATGACCCATCGGCGGCGCGCTTGGCACAGGCAGGCGGAGGGGCGGGAGGAACAGGGCCGACGTCCCGAGGAACGCAACGCCATCCGTCGGCGCAAGATGGGGTTCCGCCCTAGGTGCCAGCTCGGGCGGCGGCAGGTCGATGACGCGCCTTGCGGAGTGTGTAGACCTCCCGGGCGTCTCGCCGCCGTCTGTGCCGGCCTCGGAGTCGGTGTCTGCGTGCATGCGGCGCGGGGACGCGACCAGGAGCCTCTGCGCGAGCGAGTCGGTGAAGTCGCCTCGCAAGGGCGTGCCGTACGGGGAAGGCGTCGAGAAGCCAGACGAGGGCAGCCGTGGGCTCCAGGCGCCCTGCGGGGCCCCAGTGGAGGTCGCTACCGCCGATGCGACGGCGGCCGCGACGGCGAGCTGTTTTGGATGCTGCGCGTGCTGCACGACGAGGGAGATGACACGCTGCCTCCGGGGCTCGTTTGGTCGTGGGACGGGTGCGGGGGCTTGCACGGTTAGCTTGAAGCCAATGGTGAAGGGCTTGTCAACGGCGATCGACTCCCGGGGTATAGACGTTACCACAAGGTCAGCCTCGACGTCCTCGAGTGGCCGCGGCGTGGTGGGGGCAAAGGTGGTCACCGGCCCTGGAGATTGTGGACGCACTGGGGGTCCGGCGCTCATTGGCCGGATGCGGGGCGAGCCTGGTCGGTATGGCGCGGGACCTGCGTTAACGGGCGGACTGCCGGGCCGTTGTTGCAATTGAGGGGACTGTGGGCGGGAAGGCGCACCGCTGACTGTGTTGCTGCGCTGTAAGTGCAATGGGATTGCGGATGGGGGCTGCTTGATGGACGAGAGCTGTCCGGGGGGAGGAGTCTGAGATTGGGAAGGGGCTTGGATGAGGGGTATCCGGCGTGATAGCGTCTGTAGATGGACTATGAGTTCGCGACTAACAGGTACACAGGACGAAACAGACCGATGTCAGCAAACGCCCAGGCTCTCCATAGCATGACCTCCAGGATATATCAAGCCTGCCTAGAGGCAGGATGTGACCCGGTATATGCGCAATAGGGAACGGGGGTAGAACCTTGGGCGAGAGGATGTAGATGTATTGGCGTAGGTCCTGGGGTTGCATGAGTGCAGTCGTCCCAGAGAATAGATATTCCTTGGACCCGGTGGCCGTGTTCTCCAGGATATTTGCATCTTGCACCTGCCAACCGTCGATGCACTCGAACTGCATACGTTCGAGCCACATCGCATCCTGGGTTAAATTCTGTATGTGCACCTCAAGAAACACTTTCTCCCGTTCCTGGGCAGAAAGTAATGCAGTGGGCGAGCGGGGCAGATGAACCTTGGTCTTAACCGAAAGCGGATTTGTGACCTGGGATGGCTTCGAATGAGCGCTATGTACTTAGGCGAATGGCATGTACTCACGGCAAACTTGTAGAACTTACGAAATGTCTGTATACTGGGGTCCTGAGCGTCTGCAGCTGGTGGAAGGTTTCGAACGCCAGGAGGCACACGATACGAGACACTGCACCCCAGGACATGCTGTCCAAGTTCCTTGATCTCATGGCTCACAACCTTCTCCAGTGTCTCCCCAACCCCTAGACGCTGATTCGAACCTCCAAACTCTGCAAGGAGCGCTTTTGAAGACGCGGTCTGCATTTCCACCCTGATGATAACACCATCCACGTCTATGTTGGCATCGTTATTTATGGATAGACAGCTAGAGAACGTTTCGCCAAGTTGGATAGCGCCGAATGCAGCAGGAAGTGTCAAGAGGTCGGTGATATGAGTGAGGTCGCGCAATGTCTTGGGATGGCCTGGCAGCGGTGCCTTGCCCTGGAGGGATGCAATGGAAGCGGTAGAATGGGCGGAGAAGGAAGGAGAGCTGGAGTAGAAGGGTTCCCATGCGCTCGCGAGTGACGGTCGCTGATGTTCTCTGCGTGAGAGAGCTTGGAGAAATGCAGCCACGAAGACATACCGAAACTCGCATCACCTTCAGCGATAGTAACTGCCCGCCGCCGCCGCTGTCCATGATTGAAATACAAGGGGACTTGAAGACTGGTGCTTGACGGCGTGGAACGCACAGAGTCAAAGAGCAGCAGTAGAGGTCTCCTCAGTAGTCGGATAGTATAGCGGCCCTTGCTGGGTGTCTGAGGATGGAACGATGGACTCGGTAAGTAAGAGGTAGAAGCGGCGGGATCCGAGCAGCGCGCAGACGCGAAGCGGTTGTTTGTTGCTGTTAGGATCCAAAGCCTCCGCCTTCCTAATTTGGTTTTGACGTCATGCCAGGCCGCGTTCGGAACGCGTCGATTCGCCGACGCGGGTCTGCCTCCCGGTCGCGTGTTCCATACTCTCTTCCCTCTCTTCCCTCATCTACGACCTCTTTCAGACTGGGGATGCCATGCAGCCATCGAAGCATCTACTAAGGACACTTGCCAGCTCGTCATCATCACACAGGGTCCTCGCTACTCGATCTCTACGAACTACCGGACATCTCAGGCACTTCGCGGAAAGCGCTACTGCTGAAGCCGTCTCGGAGGGGAATGAGGATGCAACACAGGTATGCCGTTACGAGGCCGAAAGTACATCATTCCTGACACGTACAGGCGAGCGAAGGTTGGCTGTGGGTCGACTCGGTCTTTCCGGTCAGGATAGGTAGATTGGAGTAAGTGCAGCTATCACTGAACTCCCAACCTATGCCAACCCCTTTTGACAATAGCCTGCGTCCATATATTGGATACGCACGGGAGGAGACGCTTCTGGAACGCCTTCGGGGCTTGCTTTCGCCTGTCAAGACGCATGACTTCCAAGTTGTATCGTTGGAGCCTCACGGGAAAGATGGCGGCGTCTTCGTCAAGTTCAAGTATAAAGCCTCGGACTCGGAAAATGCCCTCCAAACCATTCTGCAGAATATTCGGGAGAATGTTCACTCACACGGGGGTGTACCCTCGTGGTGCGGCTTACCCGCAGGAGAAGTTTGGCTCGTGAAGGGAACTCCTTGGAGAGAGGTGTGTCACAATTCACACACCATTCTAAATAACATGTAGATGATGTTCTCTAGGACCTGCAAAGATATGCGACGTCAATTGTCAAAGTATCCTTTGACGGCCCCGACGTATCTGAAGAGTCCCTATATGGGCTCCTACGAGTACGCACACTGCTCGGCTGCCACGCACTCTTACTCATTCGGAATCACAGCCATACGGTATGATTAGTGATATCACTCCTCCCTCTCCAGCCCCTGCAGGGATCCTGAGGGCAGCAACTGTGTCCTTCCGAAACTTGCGTGCTGCCACAACTGCTCGGAATACAATTCACTCTGCGAAAGTTCCATCGTCTACGTCTGGACAGTCAATAACGACCCTAAGGACGTCCTACCACCAACCAATAGCTGCACATGCTGTCCGAGATTATATAGCCGGACACCCCAAGCTGTTCCTGCCTGTGCTATTTTTCCTGATAGGCACTGTGACTTACACGGTATGCAGTGTTGCGTCTCTTTCATTTGTACTCATGATGCGAACATTTTGAAGATATTCGATCCGATTCGCGTCGTTATGGTAGAAGGCAAGATGGAAGATTGGTTTGACTTCAAGAGTACGTCTCTTCCGCAAATATCCAGGAGTGGGTGGCATCCACTCACACACCACGAATACGCAGAGTTCGCTATCTACAAATGGCTACGAGAGAATACCGTCGATAGGTTCTCATTTGCCGCCGATTTGGAAGGATCATCACTAGCTTCTCCGGGGGTGTGGAAGGAGCGCCAGGAAGCAGAAGATGCTTTGCAGAAGTACCTTACAGACTTCCCGAGTACGTCATTCGAGACATCGCTGCAACCCCTTCACTCACGAAGGTGATCGTACAGGCACAATATGTTTCGTCCATGGTCCTCAGGGAAGTGGTAAGAGCCGAATGCTGAACAGCATCCTCAAGGAGCGAGGACGGTTAGTGGTACATCTTGAAATGCCTCTGTAGGCTCACTCCTCACCCTCCTTGGACTCTCAGGAAGGCCATGATCATCGATGTTGGCGTTCTCACCAAGGCCGGCACCGATATGGCTCTTGTATCGGGCCTCGCATCACAGACGGGTTACTGGCCGGTATTCTCCTTCCTCAACTCCGTAAACTCCATCATCGACCTTGCGAGTGTTGGTTTGATCGGCCAGAAAGGTCAGTGTCTCTACTGCATAAAGTCATAATCATCGCGAGAGTTGACACATGATGGTTTCTAGCGGGCCTCAGTTCATCGCTAAACGACCAGCTGAAGCAAATACTGGACGTGGTCGGCCGCGGCCTCTCCCGAGTCAACTCCTCCCACCGTACCCGACACGACCGCGAAATCAAGCAGGCGGGACTGAAAGAGGAACGAAGCAAGGAGAACGACATCCGTCGGGAGAAGATCGAAGCGGGTCTCTGGCATGACGGGCGTATCGACGTCGTCTGCGGGAACGGCATCATGAGCGAGCTCGGCGTAGGCATCGAACGCTTCACGGAAGCCGATGCCGACCCACCGCGCGTCGTCGCTGCTGAGACCGAGGTATTCAACGAGAAAGGCGAGAAGGTGGAGAACAGGCCAAGCGGGGACAGGCAGGCCGAACAGGCAAAGCAAAGGCAAGAGCATGCGGAGGACCTGCAGAGCGTGGAAGCTATGCCTGTCGTGATCATCAAGAACTTCGACTCGAAGGGCGGCGGAGCCCGCAAAGAGGAGCTGCTCGAGGTCCTAGCGCAATGGGCCGCGTCTCTTGCTGAGGGTCAGGTAGGCATAGTCTACGCCTGGAAGCTTGAGCGACACTCTAACTGCTCATCTAGGTCGCACACATCATCGTGGTCAGCGACAACCGCGAGAACGTCAAGCGCCTGGCCAAAGGTCACACCATCTGTCCATCATGCTCGAGCTCTGACTGACCCCTTTGTAGCTTTGCCGTCGAAGCCGCTGAACCAGATCTCGCTTTCCGATGCCGACAATGCCAGCGCGATGTCGTTCGTCAAGCAGAAGCTGCATGATAGTGGAGTAGACATCAACTTCTCTCAGCAGCAGCTCGCCTACATCGACCGTCTGGGCGGCCGTGCCAGCGACCTCGAGAGCGTGAGTCCTGGCCTCTCACACTATGCGCTGCAAATTGACAAGACGCCGCACGCCAGTTGATCCACAAGGTCCGGAGCGGCCTGACTGTCGAAGAGGCCGTGGACGACCTCGTTATCCGCGGCGTCAGCGAGCTGCGCAAGAACGCGTTCGGGGACGACATCGAAGATGCGAAGAGTCTCCCGTGGACGCGCGAGCAGGCGTGGATCCTGATGAAGCAGCTCTCGAAGCAGCCCCAGGCAAGTGGCGCATCTGTCCTTTGGTTGAGAGCAGATGTTGACTGACGTATGCTGGCAGATCTCGTACCACGAAGTGTTGATGGACTTCCCGTTCAAGGGCGACGAGACACCGCTGCGCAACATGGAACATGCTGAGCTGATCAGTATCGGTACCGTCAACGGTGAGCGTGCTTGTGCACACCTTGGGTTGAAATAGTGCTCATGTTTCCGCAGGGCGGCCGTCAACCATCCGCCCGGGCAAGCCCGTATACAAGTATGTCTTCGAGCGCCTCGTGCACGGTACGTCCCGCCTCCCCTCGCCCATTCCCCCACCCACTCACTTCCCCCTCAGACGCGACGTTCCAGGCGACGCAGGACATCGCGTTCAATGAGAAGGTGATCGCGTCCGCGGAGACGACGGTGCGCGCGTGCGAGGACGAGCTACTCACGCTCAAGGACGTCGACGCGGGCACCGCGAGCTGGTGGGGCTCGAAGCGCGCGGTCGAGATGCGCGCGAACCACCTCCTGCGCAAGATGCGTGCCGCGCAGGACAAGGTCGAGGCGCTCGAGCGCCAGAACGTGCAGCTCAAGAAGGTGCTCGCGAAGACGAAGGCGTGAGCCCCGAGCCTGACTGTATGCGAGGCGGGGCGGAAGCGTGGATGGAGACGCTACTTACGATAGAGGTGTGTACACGGGTTACGAGGGGGATGCTACAATACTATCCTATAGCTGCGCGCACGCCTATCGTCTCGTGTGTAATGTATCACGGACATGTAACACGCCACTCATATTCGACGACAAGCTGACAGAGGCCTCCGGGCGTGTGCCAATTATACTGCCAGCCGTGTGCGACGCGCCATCCGCTTCTTCTGTTGCATAACCAGTAACTAGTCTAGTTGCCTGATAGAAGAACCCGAGGACGTTGGTGGTATCCCACACTCACCTGAGCGTGCGCGGGAGATGCAGTCTGGGGCTTGGAGCCCGAGGAGCTGAAGGCGCGCACCTCGTGTCGAAGCTAGGAAGGGAACCAGGGTAACGTCAACAGCCCCACCTCGAAGTTACGGTCATTCACGATAACTGCGGGTCGGGCACCCACAATGTAACCGAAGACCCCACGCCAACCGTAGGCATCACACGAAGAGACGAGTTCCTAATCCCCTTTATTCTCCCACTGACCGCAGGGGAGGGTAGCGAGCGTTACAAGTACATCGAGCGACTCGCACAGCGTGCCACAACCGTGCGCGCAGCGCCCGGCAGGCAGGTAAAGTACGTACATAAAGCTAGTACTGGGTTGCGCCGGGGGTGCGTAGCGCGTAGCGTGGGGGTGGTGGTGCGGATGTGCGGGGGTGCGCGTCTGTGAATACGGTATAGGAATGTGCGGCGGTAGAACAAACATCTAGAAACAGCGGGGGTGAAAACAAGACGGCCGACGGACGAAAGCGACGACTCGTGGGTGGGCGGGCAACTTGAAGAGGATAATTAGACCAAACAACGCGGGAGGGCTGGGCACGCTCTCCCTTGCGGCAGCGGGCGACTGGGGGGACTAAGTCCGGATCCGAGAGAGATAGAGAGACGATAGAATGAGAGGAAACCGAGAACCGGGGTAGGGGGAGACCTGGTGTAGCGGTGTGCGCACGGGCAGCGCCGTGCGTCGTCGCGCTCTCGCGGGCTCCCGGATTAGACGAAGCCACGCCCGCCGCGCTTCGCGTCGATCTTCTTGAACCGCTCCTCCTCCTGGCGCTACAGAGCCCGGCGCGAGAGAGCGTGAGTGACGCTCGGTGGGAACGCAGAAGTAGGAATGGCACACGTACCCGCTTGATGACACACATCGAGGCCAGGAATAGCATCACCACGATGGCCATGAAGCCGTACATCTGGGACGGGCACGACGAGCAGCGGTCAGTATCATGACGGCGTGCGGGATGACGGGAATAGCATCAGCGCAGCACAGGCGGACGGCTGTCGCCTGCCCAACCTGTGCACGCACTCTCCGCATTCGCACGGCTGTCCGAGGATAGCACTCACAGTCCTAGAAACGCGCGCGGGTCAGTCAATATCCACGCAGCACGGATCCGGGGTGGAAACGCACGTGAAGATGTTGTTCAGGGTGAAATCCGTGAACTTCGTGAGCGGCGCGACGCAGCGGAACGTGTCCGTGTTGTTGGGGTCGACGAGCGTGTCAACGAACGTCTGGTTCGCGCAGAACTGGCCGCCGATCTCGACGGTGTCGTTGTGTGTGAAGTAACCACAGCACGAGAACTGTACGCAGGGCGGCAGTGTTAGTCTCAGATTTAGGGTGTAATCCTGTCCCCACACGCAGCCACACGCATGCACGCGTCTGGAGGGCGGAAGGCAAGGGTGAAACGCACCTTGTCCTGGATCTCGATGCGGGTGTCGCGCGAGAGGGAGTTAAAGACCCCAAAGTAGTGGGCACGCTCGCCGAGGGTGAAGTACCAGACGATGGTGCCAGTGACGATGACGATGAGGGCGTCGACGATGAGCATCCAGTTAAGGAGGACAAAGCCCATGGTAACATGGTTTTTCTGCACGACGGCACCGATGGAGAGGACGAAGGTCATGATGAAGACTATGCCGAGCACCAAACCGCCTGCATTGTGATTATGTGTTTAGCACACGGATTCTGCGAGGTGGGCTCGGGCGCACCTGTGAGCATCTCGTTGCTGAGCGTGAAGTTGAACATGAGGTTAGGCTGGCGCCATATCTCGGAGAATGCGATGAGGATAGCACCGGCCGCCAGCAGACAGAAGTCCACGAAGGCGAAGGCACCCATAAGTCGCTTGGAAGGCATCTTGTTGGACTGCTAGATGAGGTACGGCGTGCGTAGAGACTTCGTGCGCGCGAGTGAGAGGAGTTCGATGGGCAGCAGGGGTGATTAGCGTACCAGAGCGGGGGAGGAAGCTACGGCCTTGCGAGCAGAGTACGAGTCAACTCGGTAAGTGGAAAAAGGCGGCTTGGACACTCGTCTTCCAGAGAGAGCGGACGCGACAGAGGTGGCTGCAGCACCGAAGAAGGAGAGAAAGAGACGATCGACGCCTGAAGGGGGCGGTCAGCGAAGAACGAAAGGGAGAAGGAGAAGGAGGAAGAGGGGAGGAGTGAGGGAGGCAGACGGACCTGGACGGGGAGGTATAAGCTCGGCTCGCGGAGCAGATGCAAGACGGGTGGCAGCGACAACTCAGGCAGACATCCGTCGCCCTCCATAAATGATGGTCGACCAACGCCGTCGCCATGGCCACTTTCGCATTCCAGCCCTGGCGAGGCTTCCGCAGCGACTCTCCGTCCACCGCGTCCCACAACGCCCTGCTCTCCGGTGCAGTCCTATTCCTGCATTGTTGTATATTCGCCGCTCCTCGTCCATTCAGCGGTGTTTGTGCACCCGACACCCCAAAGAGCCCTCTCCCAAGCCCACAGCCCCGGCCCCGGCTCCGGCGCCTGCTTGCGGCCCGCACACGCGATCGTCGGCCCCGGCCAACTCCTCGGCGATCATCCGGGCGTCCCCGCCGTTACCGCCTGCTGCGCGCCGACATAGCAGCCTTTCTGATCAGTTCTTGTATCTCCTTCAGTACAACAACGCCGACGCATGCCGCCAGACCTCGCCTCTCTCCACGGAGGCTCCCTCCTCCTCGCATGGCAGCTCAAGGACAAGCACGTCCTCATCGTCGGCGGCGGTGACGTCGCCTCAGGCCGCATCGAGTCTGTCCTCGTCGCCGACGCGCGCATTACCCTCATTGCCCCCCGCGCCGGCCTCCACCCGCTCACTCAGTGGTTCGTCGACAACTCCGACCGCATCACTTACCATGACCGCCTCTTCGCTGGCCCCGAGGACCTAGCAGACGTCGACCTCGCTCTCACCGCGATCGACGACGTCGACGCGTCGCGCGCCATCTGTGCCCTTTGCAGGGAGCGCAGGATCCCTGTGAACGTCGCGGACATCCCGCCCTCCTGCGACTTCTACTTTGGGTCCCAGATCCGGAGCGGGCCCCTGCAGGTCATGATTTCGACCAACGGCCGCAGCCCCAAGCTCGCGAACATCATCCGCCGCAAGATCGAGGCGTGCCTCCCCGAGCAGGCGGGCGAAGCCATCGAGAAGGTCGGCGAGCTCCGGACGAAGCTCAAGGAGCGCGCGCCTGGCGTGGGTGGAGACGTTGGCCGCCGCCGCATGCGCTGGATGGTCGACGTGTGCTCGAGCTGGGATATCGGCGAGCTCGCGCTGCTCGACGACCAGATGATGGCGCGCTTGCTTGACGAGGGTTGGGAGAAGAACCAGGTCCCGAAGCTCGAAGACGTCGGCGGGCAGGCGAAGAAAGCAGGCACCCGCAACTCGGGCCCGTATGGACCGTTCTTCCCTACCGCGCTCGGTTTTGTCGCGGGCGCGGCCGCTGCGGCCGTCTTCCTGCTCGCGCGCCGTCATTAACCGACATCCACGCGCGACACAACACATGCAAAATAGAACGCGGCGCGCCCTTGCAAGCCGCTGGACCACGGAATAGACGATAGAGCTCCCCTCGGGTCCGGAATTCAGCACGTCCATACTCCTCAATGTAACATACTCGCATTCACACTTGCTTTTTGCTTTGCTCCTCGCGCACTCCATGCACCGTACCCGGGATTCGCTTCAAGTTCCAGAACCTTCGCGTTGCTTCCAGTCGGTAAGCGCGGTGTAAGGCTCACGCCGAACGGAGTGCAGTCAGCGAGAGTCAGCGTCACGTCGCCGACCTGTAGATGAGTGAGCTGCCACCCCAGACAAGGCGTCGGATGCGAGACGGAGCTCGCATGAGCAAGGCGGCGCAAGTCAAGTCCACTTGCAAAGCCTCCCCATTCCGACAAGCGAGCGGAGCATAGCATGACTCAGAGCGCCCATGTATTTGGCGCCCACTATATATACGGGCGGCGACGTCGACGCGCCTCCCCACATCATCCGTCACTCCCCCGCATTTTGCCCAGCTCCTCTCCTCGTCCTAGACCAAAGACCTCAACCGCTAGACATCCTAGACAGACATCATGAGCACCAACGACTGGGACAGCAAGCTCGTCATCGGCCAGAAGGCCAAGGCCCCGAAAGTCACCCGCAACACTTCTGATTTGAACGGTACGCCACATCTCCTTCCTGTGCTCTAGCGTGTCTCTTGCAGTCGCTCATACGCTCATTTATAGCCGTACGTATACTCGGGATATCTTGGGTGCACTGGGACGCAGACTGATGGGATGTGTGCTGGCATGATGCGTGTAGGCCCGGAGGGCAGGCGCTGTCGTCGGGACGGACAAGAAGATCACTGCGGGCTCGAACAAGGCCCATCAGGGTGCGTAGTGCGCATGCGCTCGCGCGAGATCGTGCGGATGCTCATTGTGGGGTCGTGTGCGTGCAGGGACGGACCACCAGCGGATAGCGAAGCTCGACCGCGAGAACGAGGTCGCGCCGCCGCCCAAGATCGCGCCCTCCGTCGGGAAGGTGCGTTCCCCCTCCTCCCTTATCCCCCTAGTTGTGCAGGAGATGCTGATGGTGTGCATGTGTGCGTAGGCGATCCAGCAGGGCCGCATGGACAAGGGCCTGTCGCAGAAAGACTGCGCGCAGAAGATCAACGAGAAGCCGAGCATCCTGCAGGACTACGAGTCGGGCAAGGCGATCCCGAACCCGCAGATCCTCGCCAAGCTCGAGCGCGCCCTCGGCATCAAGCTGAGGGGCGCAGACATTGGGAAGAAGCTGGAGGGGCCGAAGAAGTCGTAGACTCGCCCCTCCGTGCTCGCGCCTCTACGACAACCTGCTCCCGTTGTTCCCGATCCTGATCCACGCGTCTCCTTGCTGTACAACGCCTTGATGATTTTGTGTCCTGTGTTTGTAGAGCTTTCGTCGCATTTCACTTAATCGCATGCATCTGATCTGTGTACGTCTTCGTTGCGTCGATGGCGCTATTCTGGCCGTTTTTTGCAGCGCATTGCGGACCGTCACTGAGACAATGAGGCTGCGCATCATCGAGGGTACATATGGGGATGTGCTGCGTCGTCGAGTTTGAAGTTCGAACGGCATCCGGGGTGGCGTTGCAGTGTTTACTCAAGAGACTGGGCATGATCTGTCGACAGTCATCACTGATATTCGGCCTGCGATCTGCGGGTGGCCTTGGAGAATGTCGGCGCAGGGATTTAGCCAGCGCAGGACTGCGAGCAGCGAATAACTTCAAACGAGAATCGCGTATGATCAATGCGATGCTTAGACGTGGGATGTCCCATAAACGTAGTAGGATCACATCTCGGAGAGGTTTCTCGACAAATATGCAATACTGAAATACGGCTATGAGCACTTCATCTCCCGGAGCTCTCGCGAACTCCGCCGCCGAGCATCCGTCCGCGCCGTCGTACGCGGGGAACAGGCCGGACGGAAACAGTCCCTGAGAAAGCAGGAGGCACGCTAGAACCGGGCGCGGCGAGCCTGACGAAAACACCGCGGGAGCGTGTGCGCTGTATCGTGTGCTAGAATACAAGAAGTCGGGTCCCACGCCGGTACTACAGACACACCCCGCCCCACCTCTCGAAGTACACCTTGCGCCGCGCAGCAGCTCGCATCGTATACCGTGCGCCTGGGGTCCGGTCACGCCGCAGCGTCGGGCTCGCCAGCGCCCTGTGCGTGTGCGTCCGAGGCGCAAGTGGAGGGATCGGCGGGAACGGCAGTGGCGCGTCGAGACGTTAGCAACGGGCACGTCGGGTGGGGGTGGGAGGGCACGCACGTATGTGATGTAGTCCGCGCTCTCGCACGCTTTGTACTCTTTGAGCAGCTCTTCGGCGGTCGCGCTGTGGAGGGACGTGACGTGCGTGAGTATCGTGCGGAGGGTTCGATGGGGACATGAGGCGAGCGTCGGATAGGCGTTAGGGGAAAGCTGAGGTCCCGATTGCGATAGGGCTAGCCGAGACGATAGGATGGGAAAGGCGGACGGGAGGGAGTGCGGAGCGGAGGGTCAGGGCGGAGAGGTGCAACGTACCGTGCATCATCGAACTCCTCGAGGCCGTTCTCGAATATCTTCTCCTTCTTGTACTGCTCCACGAATGCGTTGCGTCGCCTGAGGCGGTCAAACTGGTCGATCATGCGCTTGAACAGCTATCATACACACTCAGCATGAGTTTCAAGCTTACGAGGTAGAACAGAGGCAGCACGTACCGAGGCGACACTGGTGTGGTTGGCGAGCATGAGCCCGCTGACGCGGTGGTTCGTCTGCACATATGGTGACCTGCGCGTGAGCGCAACCTGGATGGATGCAGGACCCCATGGGATGAAGTTGGCAAGCTGCCGCTCGCGAATGCGCAAGAGCGATTGGTGGACCTAGATTTTCATCAGGTGAGTTGGACACGCATATACTCGGTGCGCGATACGATAGCACGCACGTCTGTCGGGTCGACGTCACCCTGGATGATATTCAGGATGGAGATATAGCATGCGGTCTTGCTCGGAGAGGTTGAAACCAGGCAGTTCTTGGGCTGCAGCAGGCGCCGCATTACGTCGAGCACCGTCGTGCGGCGGATCGGTTTGGCCTGCATTTGTATCAGTAAATGGTTGTATGCGGTGCAAATGGGGCCAGACCTTGTCGATCTGGTCGCTGGTGAACGGTGTGTAGGACGTCATGAGGAAATGACATCGAGGAGTAGGTATAAGCGAGGCGATAATCCCAACGAGGTCGTTGTTCATGTAGCCCGGGTATCGCAGGGTCTGGGTACTGGCCGCAATGACGGTCGAAGCCTGTATATCGGTGAGTGCTACTCTCCACTGAGGGTACGACCATTGCTCACGAGCTGATTTGTTTGATCGAAACTTGGTGTTTGAACGTGCAGCCTGTCCGCCGAAATGCGCGTTAGCGCGCCGTTGTCTAGGACAACTACGGAGTCGGCGTGATTCGTGAGTCGCTTCAGCGTGAGCATTGCGTTGTAAGGCTGCACGACGACCTCGCTATCCTGAGCATTGGGAAAGACGGAATATGTTTGGATGAGCTTCTTGGGGAACTTGTCATTCAGTCGCTCAAGCAGGAAGGACCCTAGTCCTGATCCGGTCCCGCCTGCTATTGAGTGCATGAGCATGAAGCCCTGCAAAGAAGTCAGGGCTGGATGATAGGTGGAACAGAAGCAATGACCTGACCTCCAAAGAGTCACTGCCCTCTGCTTCCCTGTCCACCATTTCCATGACCTCCTCGTATATCCGCTCCCCTGCAGAATAGCCTTGCGCCCAATTGTTTCCCGCACCTCCACCATCTTTGGAGACAAATATGTTCTCTGGGTTATACAAGTTGGCGTATGGTGATGTCAGGATGCCGTTGATAACCTTTAAGATGTGCAGGTCGCGTCAAACCATGCCTGAGTAATCAAGGATATGCGCCTTACCCGAGGTTCAAGATCGACGAGAATGGCGCGAGGAATGTAGTGTTCATCGTCGGCCTGGTAGAAGAACACATCTTTGCGATCGCCACCTTCTGTTGCCCACTCCTCGAGGATACCCTCCTTGTTGATGCCGTGCTCAGCACAAAGCTTCTGCCAGTATACGGAACCCACTTGAGACGCCTGTTAGCGCGTGCATCCGTGCTGGAGACGGGTGGATGGCGCACTCTGGTTGCCGCACTGGCCCAGCTGGACTGTCACAATCTCGCGCGGCATGGTACAAGAACAATAAACGGAGAGAAGGCTAGGAATACAACGAGGACGAAGACACACTCAGGAGGACAAGGACAACCGCAACAACGCGCGCGCCGATTCAGACAAAACAACGCGTCGGGTGACAAGTCTAACGCGTATGTCACCCTATGTCACCCCGTGACTGAGACGTGACTTGGTCCTGCTGCCGGCACCGCGGGCGCACCGCGTAGGGGCTTGTCCTCAATCCCCCACCACCTCCGGTCACCCGTCCAATGCCCTCCTCGTCTAGGGACTCTCGTACTCGTCATGCTCGCCGTCGTTCTCCTCGCTCCCCCCGTGGCCAGGTCGCCCGACAGGGCTCTCTCCTCGGCACCCTCAAAAACATGATTACCGCTCCTCTCACCTGGTTCTCCTCCCAGCCCGAGCTCGAAGACGCGGGAAGCAAGAGGAGACGCATCCCGGATCCCGTAGATCGCGATGAGGACGCATATGAGGACGATCGCCCGAGTGCGAAGCGCAAACGGGTGGACAGCCCCGAGCCCGCCCCGCGCGCCCCCACGCAGCCCACGCGTACCAATCAGGGCTACCTCGACATCCCGGAGGGCTTTATACCCAGACAATCGGCCTCCCGGGCTCGCCTGAAGGCACCCGCAATGCAAGCCCGGGCATCGTCGTTCGCCCCGTCGATTTCTGTCCCCGTGATGGAGAACGTCCACCTCGCCCGTCGCACGGCCTCGCCGACCATCAGCGCGTCGTTCTCTCAACCTGTTGCGATCCAGCGCACCCAGTCCATGGATCCGCCGGCCTATCGCCCGATATCGCTCTCCCGCGATGTGTCGATGGAGGGGGGACTGCCAGGTTCCGCCACCCGTGAGATGTCGATGGAGGGGGGACTACCAGGTTCCGCCACCCGTGATGTCACTATGTCGCCCACCCGCAACCGTTCGTTCCAGCTTCGTGCCAGGCACTCACTGACTCCTCAGCCGAGCGGACAGTCATTTGGGCCCGCTCCTCAGCAGAGAGGCAGGGATGCATCTGAGCCGCCACCGCTTGCGTCACTCATTTCCAAGCCGGTCTTCGTGAGGCCCCCACCGCAGCTCCAGCAAACTTACGTAGAGCAGCCGACTACCCTCGGCTCCCTGGCCGAATCAAAGGGACACACGGTACGTCTGAATATCCTCTCCTTCACAGAACCGCTATGTCTCTGTAAGAAAAACACAGAATGTGACAGAACAGTAAGCTGTCGGGCGCGCAAAATTGCTCTCGGTCTCTGAAAGACAGGCGAGACCGCTCGGGAGGCATGCATCAAGCCAAAATGAATGTCGCGTGTTATAGGCATGTTCTCCCGAAGTAGAGCCCGAGAACATGGTGATAACATCTTGAAACCCTTCTGAATGTTATCACCGTGTTCTTCCGGTGTCTCCCGTGAGAACTTCCCGTGTGTTTATACACAATGGGTATCCTTTAATCATTGAGAGTACAGCCATGCCTAATGTCTTTCCCCCTGCTGAGGTATCGTAGGCCGATGCACGCGAGCACGCGGTAATCATCACAGTCGACCAGGAAGAGATAGATCATTCTCCAAAGCGGTCGGGCTTCGATTATTGTGTGGAGTTTTCAGCTAATTGTTTGAGCCACTCCGTCTTTTCCGCGTCGAAGCATCCTGCGTGCTCGCTCTTTTCGACGAAATACTGAAATCATCGTGAGAACTGAAAAAATAGCTCTGTATGTATGTGATCGGAATATCGTGAACACATGCTGAACACATGTGGTGTTTTCAATGCCCCAAGCATGTATTCACGATGTTCCACACAGTACACAATGTTCTTTGTATGTTCGAAGCATGGCGCATGGCGAAACAACGTGGTGGCATTTTTTCGCCCGCGGTGTTTTGTTCTCCTCCGCATGTATGCGAGACCCGTATCAGAAAGTAGATTATAGACATCTTCGCACTATATGCGCCCAGCTTTGCGCAAGCTTCAGCGGAAGTCAAATGTTTATCTTGGCAGTGCTTGCTATGTGTTGATTCCATTTCGCGAAGCAGCAAACTGACACACTACTCCAGAGTCGTTCTCCTTTGCGCCAGCACAGCAGTCTGTATTTTGGCACTCGCCCCGGCTCCATCGCTGAAAGCAGCTCTACGTGTAAGTCACACATCGTCCACGTCGGTATTCCAGCAAACTAATGCATTTGTAGCGTACTTTGCCCAAGTGAATGCCGCAGAGAAAGCGTTACACGACCTCGATGTCTACAAGACGCCGCTCCTTCCGTCGCGTCTCCGCGGTTCGCAGACGATCCCCGACATGTTCAAGCCGAAGAAGTCACACGCGCCTGTCCTCATGCGTAACGAGCGCGAGCGCAAGCCTCGTCTCGGCACGTCCGAGAAGCTGTCGGAGGACGAGCAGCCTACCGCCTCCAAGCCGTACGCAGGCCGCGGTGGAATGAAGAAGATGCTAGCGAAGCGCAAGATGGAGGAGCGTGAGGAGCGCGAACGCGAGCGCGCTAGTGCTATTGAGACCGACCAGGACGAAGAGGTTGATGGTCCTCACAAACCTGCCCCTAAGCCTGTCGAGTCTGAGAATATACCGACGCAGAAGGCCGCGCCCCCAGTCACGCTGCCGGAATCTGCACCCCCCATGCGTCCTGTAGGAGGTCGTGAGCAGTCGTCGCTCCGTGTTGGCCGCACTCGCACTTCTCGCAACCATATTGCTCGCCCGATCTCGAAGGCGAGCAACCGGTTCTCTGCTGCGTTCGACGAAGATGAGGGCGACGATGCGATGTTCGACGAGAATCGGGAGCAGGCCGCAGCCGAGGAGCCGAAGAAGCTGCCTACGCTCTTCGAGAGCCCCAAGGGCTTCACGTTCGCTCCGGAGGTGAGTCATGTTGTTCATCTAGTGTTAGTGAACATGAACTCAGCAAGGAAAATAGAAAGCACCCGTCTTGCAAGACGCTGGGAAGGCGAAGGAGCCGCCGATCCTTGCTTTGCCGTTCTCGCTCACCAAGCCCACTGCTGCGGCCCCGGCTCCTTTGGCCCAGCCGTTCTCGTTCGGTGAGCCCGCCAAGGCCCCTCAATCTGCACTCTCGCCTCCTGCGAAGGATGAGAATGCGTCGCTGGCCGTTCCAGCGACCTCGCTGTTCCCGGCAGTGCCGTCCATTTCGCTCATACCGCCCAGTCCTGTTCCGCCGAAGCCCGAGACAGCAGCCTCCACCGGTGCACCGGCTATCCCGAACTTCTTCGCTAACTCGTCCATCTTCTCCAAACCGAATGTCAATATCGCCCCGCCAACGCCGTCGGCAGTTGAGAGCAACGTACCTGAGAGTGCTAGTAAAACCGAGAGTGCCCCTGCAGCTCCCGCTCAGGCTGCTCCTCCTGTAGCTGCTACTCCGTTCTCATTCGGCAACCCGGGTGGGTCGTCTTTGTTTGGCGGTAGCAACCAGCAGAAAGAAACGCCGAAGGAGGAGCAACCCAAACCCGCAGCACCCTCTCTCTTTGGGACTGGCAGCGCGTCCAGCCCTTTCTCGTTCGGAAGCAACTCATCGATCTCGTCGTCGAGCTCTTCTGTGCCCTCGTTCTTCGGGTCTTCCACAGCGCTCAAGGAGACCACCACGGCACAACCCGCGAGTTCGTTCTTCACTAGCCCACCTGCAACCACAGAAGCGCCCAAGACGGCTCCAGTCGTCCCTGCGCCGACGCCCGCTCCCGCAAGCACGCCCTTCTCTTTCGGCGCACCTGCGAAGCCCGCCGAGCCTCCCGCGCCTTCCACAAGTCCCTTCAGCTTCGGCGCTCCGCCCGCGAGTACGCCTGCTCCGGCGCCGGCCGTATCTCCAGCGCCATTCTCGTTCGGCGCGCCCAAAGTAGAGCCTGCCAAGGAACCTGCGCACAACACGCTTTTCGGCAGCAGCGAGCCCGCGAAGCCATCGCTCTTTGGTGCGCCGGCACCCACCCCATCGCCTTTCGGAGGTAGCCAGCCGGGCAGCGCTCACTCGGAGTCGGCGCCTAAGAGTCCCTTCACGTTCGGACAGCCTCCACCGACCAACACAACAGCCAAGATCGAGGCACCGAAGCCGCTGTTCCCCTCAACGTCGTCTGGGGGCACTGGGGGATTCTCCTTCGGTGCACCGACTGCTGCTGCGCCTCCAGCTGCGCCCGCGAAGTCTCCTTTCTCCTTCGGAGCTTCTCCCGCGACTCCTCCGGTCACCACTACTGAGAACAAGGTTGGCTTCACCTTTGGCGCACCATCTCCTGCGCCTCAGGTGTCGGCGCCGACAACGCTTTTCGGTGGTCATTCTTCGGGCAGTAACGGCGCTGATGTATCGCACAAGCCGTTCGGATTTGGCGCCCCGGCGCGGCCTGCCACTCCCCCCAGGCAAGAGCAGGAGATGCGCATGGAGGAGAGCCCGATCCGTGGGGGCGGTATGGACATGAATGGACATGACCAGCAACAGGGCCTGAAGCCATCAACGGCTTTCTCGTTTGGCGCGCCTAGTGGCTCGTCTGGCGCCTCGCCGTTTGGGCAGCCCACTCAGCCCGCCGCATCGCCGTTCTCATTTGGTGCGAAGACAGAGCCCAAGCCGGAGACTAAGCCCGCCGCGCCGTTCTCCTTTGGTCATAGCACGTCATCAGGTGGCGGCTTCGGCTTTGGTCAGAAGCCTGCGGAGAGCACGCAGTCCCCCATCTCCCCTGCGCCGTTTGGATCGTCCACGCCGTTCGGTCAGGCTTCGAACCCGCCCCCGTTGACTACATCTGGCTTCTCGTTCGGCGCTCAGAGCGCCCCTTCCTCAGGGTTCGGCCAGGCATCCTCGACGCCCGCGAGCCCGTCGACGTTCGGTCAACCAGCACCGTTTTCGTTTGGCACCCCGACCTCCACCACCGCACCCTCAAACCCGTTCGCGTTCGGCAGCCAACCGGCGTCGCCCGCGACTGGTAACACAGGGCTGCCACAGCCGCCAGGGTCATCCTCGGGCCCCGGTTTCGCATTTGGACAGCCGAGTCCCGCGGCGTCGCAGTCCCCCGCATCACCCTTCGGGGCCGCTCCTCCCGCGCCCGGCGGGGGCGTTGCCTTCACCATGGGTTCTGCTGCCCAGTCCCAGGCCTCCGGTCCCCGCACCATAAAGAAGCTCCCCACTCGCAGGGGTGGGCGCCAACGCTGATATCATATCTCGCTCTCTTTCAAGTTTCGTTCCGCGATTTCCTTCTCGTTCTTACGTTATTCTCCTTCTCCCTGTCAACCTCTCACAAGAACTCTCCACATGCATAACACCACACATACATACATCGTATACGCTATACATAGTCCGCCTCTCTTTTCTTGTCTTCCTAGCTTGCCATCCCCATCGTCCCGTCGTGCGTCACCCCGTCGTCCCTGTTGCCAGTTACCATCACCATCCCGTTTTCCAGAAGTTCCCCTTGTTCTTCCCCTCTCTCCTTTCTTTGTTTGTCTGCATCACGTCGTCTGCTCGTAGTCTCATCGGGTGAATCCCGCTCATCGATCCGTCGTCATCTGGCTGAAGGCCAACATCTCATGCACGTAGTAGCATTGCATCGCATCGCATCATAGTAGCTAGTCAGTAGGTAGGTAGGTAGGTAGTTAGGTACAGGTTATGTTAGATAGCTGTCATCTCGTCCGCACGCGTATTTCTCGGGCTGAAGGCCCATCATCATCATGCATCGCGTAGTAGTATATCATTGCACATCCCCGCGCGGACTTGGTGTACATAGTAGGAGGCCGGTTGGGCGTCTCAGATATGTATCCTCGTTTCTCCTCCCCGGCATCCAACGATGTCAGACGTCTGCGCCAGCGCACGCCGGCCTGCCCATCCCCGGCACGAAATACGGTGCGTTTCGCACCCACGCGGAGGATCTGGACAGACCGATTCACGTCAACCTGCGTGGACTCGAAACAGGGCGAGGGTGGCTCCCTGTGACGCGTTGCGCTGCATGTACTCGGTAAGCCGCATGTAACGCTTCCGCGAGGCTGATATGTTCCCGAGCTCTCTGACACAAGGTACCCCTGCGCAACGTACAGCGCACTGTTCCGCGCGCCCCGGGGAATCGCAAGACCCCTGTTCCGCGCCAACCCCTACCCTGCCGGTCATTATCGTTACGGCCGCGTCGCGCTCAGTCTAAACCAGTTTCGAGCCTGGGCTTGCGCCTAAGAAAGCCGCAGCACAGGGTTCTGGCGCATTTGTGGCCGACCCCATGTCAAGATGGCCACAAATTTGCGATCCTCAAATAAAGCCTTCCTGGGACGGTGCAGTCTATTCTACATCAGGATGGCTTGCGATAACCAGGGGGCGGACAGACATCCCACCATCGATGCAGCCTGGAGGTCCGCGATGACGCTCTCCATCGGTACATTCACGTAAAGTCCGTCCGGCACGCCGCCACGAGGGGCCACGGATCCCGACATAGCGTTCCACGGCAACGCTCCCCGCGCTACGCCAGGCTTGGCTCCGAAAGTGAGAGCGGAGTTGGGTGCGAATGTGACCTGGCGCATCGTGCCTCCATCAACACACGACTTGCGACGTGCATTGTTCGTGCGCAGGCGCACGCTCTCACGCACCCGATCGTTTGGCGATTAGCCTTAGCGTGCAGTGGGCAGCCCGCGGAGACGCGGGATCGGAGGTCAGGGACTCGTCGGTGGTGGCCACGCAACATGCTAATGACGTTTGGGCATTCAGTCATACTAGACATGCTAGCGGCCGGCGGGCGCAGACTACATAATTCGCAATAGTGTGATACGCAGCCCTTCGGTCGTCGTTGGACCCGGCACTAGCCAGGCGCTTCGCGGAAACGATTACGGCGCACCTAGGGCACCATTCATGCCTCCGGAAGGCATAGCGCGGAACCATCCCGCATCGAGGACGCGCTCTGGATGTATATGGACCCACAACGGATAAAATGGTCCGCTCTCCGGGTTTCCTATGGGAATGCGTGCCTTCCTATCATCCGGCATCCAATCCAAATACCCGTTTCTGCACAAGCACGCGCACGCCGTTTCCTCGGCTAGGTTCAGCGCCATGTTCTGAGGAAGTGCGTAGGTTTGATGCTTCGACACTTCGACGCTTGGCCTTTCGGGACACCCGCAGGGAAGCTAATACAATCGCCCGCGGCATCGTGCCCTAGGCCCCCCTGGTCGCCTCGTTTGCTCCGATATCGCAGATCCCGGTTGCTCACGTTTACGAGATGGTGGACGCGAGGTCCGCTACGCGCGTGTGTCAGGGTCCTCTGACATGGGAGGTATAAAGCGGTGTCGGGGATGGGTTGACGGGGCCGCCAGAGTCCGCTCCGAGTCGCCATGCCCACTCTTCCTACCTTCTCCGCTTTCCTCGCCTTCAATGTCGCGCTCATCATCTTCGTGGTTAGCTGGCAGGTGCGGAAGCGGCGCAGAGATGCCCACCTTCCGCCTAGTCCCCCATCGGACCCGATCATTGGTCACTACCGCACCTTCCCGCGTACCTACCAGGCGGAGGTCTTCTTCGAATGGTCTAAGAAATATGGTCAGTCATCCGCTGCTTGTGCAAAGGTTGTTTACCGATTGCTTCGCAGGGGACATTTTCTACTTGGAGATCCTGGGCAGGAAGATCGTCATCGTCAACAGCTACGAGATAGCGAACGAGCTCATGGACAAGCGCAGCGCGAACTATAGCGATCGGCCCGTGTTCCCTTTGTTCATGAAGTAAGGCGCTATGACGTTGCCTCTCTGGTGACCAAGCCGGCTAATTATTTTTTAGCCTGGGATGGGGCGTTAGCGTGACGTTCTTGAAATACGGCCCGCAATTTTTCAAGCAGCGGCGTATCTTGCAGCAGTACTTTACCAAGCAAGAGATACCCCGTTTCTGTCCCATTCACACCGATGAAGCGCACAAGATGCTCAAGAATATGCTCGACCGTCCGAAGGACTTTGACTGGCTAATCCGGCGGTGCGTGGTTTAGGGCGTTCTACTCATACGTAACGATCTCGTCCTCAACGCGAGCGTCCCAGATTCGGCGCGGCCGTGATCATGAAGATTGCCTACGGGCACCAGATCGAGTCCGACAGCGATGAGTACATCAAGATGACGGAGAACGTCTCACTCGCGCACGTTGATGCCGGCGACCCGGGCACTGCGCCTGTGGACTTTTTCCCAATCCGTATGTGGTATTTCCTCCAGCACGTCAGCACAGCTGACCCTTTACCACAGTCCAATACCTACCTTGGTGGTTCCCGGGATGCTGGTTCAACCGCGTTGTACACAGTACGTCCTGCGTCCCCTTGACGCCGTTGCAGGTCGGCTTACCGTTTCACTGTGGCCAGACTGGAGCTGGGCTATCCATAAGTTCCATGACTATCCGTTCGAGCAGGTCCAACGTCAGATGGTAAGCTTATGCTTCTCGGCCGCTCACGCCTCTGCTTCCCTCCTCTGATCGCCCCCAGGCCGAAGGTCACGCCCCACCCTCCTTCCTCCTCACCTACCTAGAAGAGTTCTCGAAGCCCGACTACAAAGGCGAGCACAGCCTGGACGACCTCAAGCATGCCACGGGGGCCATCTACGCGGGCGGCGCGGAGACTGTAAGCCCCATTCTTTTCCTCCACGCGATGTCTCCGCGCGCTGACCGCGGCGCCGCAGACGTACTCGACTATCAACACGTTCCTGCTCGCGATGCTGCTGCATCCCCACGTGCTCACGAAGGCGCAGGAGGAGATCGACCGCGTCGTCGGGCCCAAGCGCCTGCCCGACTTCGACGACCGCGAGAGCCTGCCGTACATCGAAGCCATCTTCCAGGAGGTGCTCAGGTGCGTTCTGCCGCGCCCGTTCGAGAAGCCCGCTTGCTCACACTGGTGCGCCTCGCGGCAGATGGCGCCCCGTCGTGCCTCTCGGTAAGCACGCGTTCCGACGTGTTCTCGGGCGCAGTCGTGATCTCACTGACGTTTTCGCGCGCGCGCGCCTGCCAGGTATCCCGCACAGCACGATGCAGGACGACACGTTCAACGGCATGTTCATCCCGAAGGGCACGATGGTGTTCGCGAATGCGTGGTACGTCACCCGTTGTCCTTTGTTCCTGCTACAATAGGTATTCACGCGCCCGGCGGTTTTTAGGAGCATGGCGATGGACACGCGTGTGTACCACGACCCGGAGACGTTCAAGCCCGAGCGGTTCCTGCCCGGCCCCCATGGCGGACCCGAGATGTTCCCCCACGCGTCCTTCGGCTTCGGGCGTCGGTAAGTGCCACGTCCATATGCATTGTCCTGGTGGTTCTTGGCATGCTGAACACGACTCGTGCGCGCTGCAGCATCTGCCCCGGCCGCTTCCTCGGCATGAACAGCGTGTGGATGGCGATCGCGTCGCTGTGTGCAACGATGGACATCCGCAAGCCCATCGGCCCCGACGGGGAGGAGATCACGCCCTCGGGCGAGTACACCTCGGGCCTCTCGTGCTGGCCGAAGCCCTTCCAGGCGGACATCCGCCCGCGCTCCGAGGCGGCGCGGCGCCTCATCCAAAGCCTCTGAACAACAACCCAACGACCCAACGACTCCACGACCCAATGACTCACTGATACTACGAACTGACATGGCACACGAACATTTGTGCTGATGCGCCACGATTCCGACGATGGCTGGTAGGAGACCGCGTAGGCGGCTCCACCAGCGACGAGATACGTATAACTCTGTACATGTTGTAACACTACCATTCGCTGTGTTGTATTGTACTTTATCGGCTCCGCCGTCGCTATCGTACTGCACCGTTTTGTTTCTCGCTATTCTTGATATTTCTGCAATACAAATGCTTTCTTGTAACTTCTTGGGTCGCTCATGTGGCGATGTGGAACCCGCCGCGGCCTTAGTCATTACTCACAAGATTCGAGGCATCTTACTCGTGATAGACGTTGTCATCACAGGATGCGTGAAAAAAGTCCAGTTTCATGCTATTCTAGTCTTACACAGCGGCCCACGGATGGCTCACGAGCCGTTGCACCGAAATCAGCGCCTGGTATCGTACGTCCGGGTTCGCGTGGGACATGAGCTCCATGACGCGAGTCTTTCCTCCGAGGTCGGTCAAGATCCTGGTCCAGAACCGACGTAAGCAGTCGTCCCGCGTACAAGCGCTCCCGAGTAAGAGTACGTACTTCTTGCCGCGCTCGTAGTGTTTGACGTACTGGCCGATGTCGTGCGACGCGACGGCGAGCACTGTCGGGTCGTTCGACTCGGACAGCAGCCTGATCAGCAACCTGTGGTACGAGGGTGAGTAATTCTGTTCGGCCGACGCGCTCTTGCTGCACTTACTTGAGCAACTCGTAGTCCTTGTCGTTCAGCTTTGTCGCATTCTCTTTCCAGAAAAGGTCGGACTCGTGCACAGGCGTCCACGACAGGTACCCTGACGTCAGCTCAGAGCGGTACTCGTCGTAAGTGCTGTGGAGTTGTTCAGTAAGGCTATTGGCAGAAATGCGAGCGCGACATACGTGAGACTCTCAAAACGCGCGGCAAGCTCGTCCCGGAGGAATTGGATGTCCTCAACGATGTCCTCGTCCGTCCACTTCCGTCCAGCAAGGTTCTTCGCAAAAGGCAGAAGGTGGGCGACGAGCATCGCAGGAAGGTTGGCCTGTGGTGCTTTCGAGACGAGGTTCTGCCGATATTGTGAGTATCGTTGTAAGCGTTTGAGCTCTAGAACATACCCTGAAAGTTGCGACGATCACCCGAATGACCTTCTCCTTCGCTGCACCCTGAGCGACATCGACGAGAGTGGGTATAATATCAAAGCGTCTTCAAAAACGGTCAGCATGGGTTCGTGCTATGGCAAGGCTGTGTTGTACTTCTGGATCTGCTCTGCTACTTCTTGCTCAAATGTGAGCAGCCACAGGCAGAAGCCGACTTGGTAGCTCATCTGCGGGGTAGGGTTGTGCTTCAAAATGTCGACTAGCCTGGCATGATTATCAGTCCTGTGCGAAATGGTGAGTATATCTATCTGTATGGATCTCACCCTCCAACTAGCGAAGCATTCGCCCATACGGCTTTCCGGCACTCCGGACGGGACAGAGTAGACTCTAAGCATTGGACGGCAATATCACGTTTGTTGGTGGACGGGTTTGCAACAAACAAAGCGAGGGTGTTGAGGAAAGGGTGCATCTGCTGAGACTGCAAGGGTGCCTTCTCTGAGCTGCGGACAAGGTTAGGGTCGGTGTGTAGTAGGTTCGGTGCGCAACGCACCTGAGAAGTACGGTGAGGATCTGTGTGGCCTTCAGCTGAACAAAGTCATCCTGGGAGTCCAGAATTCTGAGGAAAGTTGAGATCTATGTCGGCTGCGTGTGCTATGATAGCATACCTTAGTAGAGGACCGTATGGAAGCTCAGGATCCGTCTGAGCGGCATTGGTAAACCAGGGTATCCGTTCCTCGTGATCTAGTGTCATAGACGCATCAGTATATTGAATTTGTGATCTCGGGTATATGCCGATATTTACCTGTGAGCGCATCCGCAATAAGGACAAGTATGCATGACTGCGTATCGACTCTCTGGAGCTTCTTGAGCAGCCGGAGATACAACAGAGCGTATGTTTGACCGTCCGAGACGAGTAGAGACTCTATCTTGGACCTAGACTGGCGGTCAACCTTCTTGATGAGACTGAGCTCCTCCGAGGTGATCAGGCCTGCGCGCTGGTAACCCTGTGTCGAGTGGGGGTGAGCAACCGCTTCTGTATAGTGGCTGAGGCGCGTACCTCCCATGGCACGGGCTTCGCGCGAATCTTGGCCGAGTTCTCGTCGAGGTACGAGTTGGAGACGAGCGAGATAGACATGCTGTACAGCGCGCAGGGTGCGCAGACGCGGTGGACGATGGGGAAAGCAGCGGCGGCGCCGAGCAAGCGCGAATCGGGACGGTGACCTCAGTCCCTGCGCTAGCGCCGGTGTTCCCACGGTCCGTTTCGGGAAATTAAAGGCTGCCCTTAGAGCTTTCGAAATTTCAGCCGTTGGGTTGTCCGCTGCTGCTGGTCTCATGCTGTCTCGAAATGTCGCCGCCGTCTGCAGACAACGCACGAGGGGTACGTTCCTCGACATATGCCCATATGTTTCTGTATCATAACATACACTTTCGCAGCGTGTCTGCATGCCCCGTCACGCTCACTAGCCTCCGTCGCCGACGCACCCGCCGCGTCCTCCTCCACGTCCTCCGCCGCCAGCGCGCCGAACGTCGTCCTCAATGCCGCCGTCATCCTCAACCGCTCCCCCATCCTGACTCGCACGCCCACGCTCTTCGAGCGCGCGTACTTCGCCTACCAGTCGCGCATCCGCCGCGCCATCTTCAACCCCTTCCCGACCGAGTTCTACTTCAAGACCGGCTCGCTGCTCGAGCGCAAGTTCGCAAGGGAGGAGCGCCTGCGCGAGCGCGAGGCGTTTGGTGGCCCGTGGTCGCTGAAGCGACGCAAGCCTGCGGCCGCTGCTATGGACGAGGACGGCGTGCCTCTTGCATCGGGTGACCAGGCGGACAATATGGGCGAAGAGCCCGTCGAGCCTCCTGCGCCGCGGATACACGAGTCGGACAAGACGGGGGATGTGAAGAGTTTGGATCGGAAGGGCGAGCGTAACCTGTACTTGCTCGTCCGAGGGAAGGACCACGCGGGCAAGCAGGTGTGGAGGTTCCCCCAAGGCCCTCTACAGGAGGGAGAGCAATTGCACAAGGTAAGCACTACATATAATGTTCCGTGTTTAAATTGTCGATGACACGTCTTCGTAGGCGGCACTGCGTGACCTTGAAGCAGAGTGTGGTATTAACATGGACGCCTGGGTCGTAGGCAAGAAGCCCATTGCCGTGTATCAACCCTCATTACCCGAGAGCACCAAGAAGACTCTCGGCGGCGAGGTAAGCAACATACTGCATGTTCCTTCTTATTGCCCATCGAAACTGACGCTGCCCGTTCCCCACCCAGCTTTACACCTTCTTCCTCAAGGCACACATCCTCGCGGGTCAGGTCCGGCCAGACGGCAAGAACGTCACCGACTTCGCGTGGCTCACAAAAGAGGAGATCGAGCTTCGAGTGGAGAAGGATTACTGGGCGAGCGTGGAGGGTATTCTATCTGACTTCTAATATATCACCTTAATGTGCTCCGGACCACACCCACTCAGTAGCAGAGTATTAGACTGCTTTCATTACATGGTGCGCACGCGTGCGCCCTGGAGGACTATCCTAGTATCTAGTATGCTACGACTGTGCACCGAGGTGTGTGGGGGTGACTACTTCGGTCCGGAGATGGCCTTGCGGTTGTTTCCCTTGACGGCGTCGTCGAATCTACGTACAATGACCTCGCATTTCGCCGTTTTGCAAATATGTTTGGACTGGGCCTTGATCGCGTCCGAGAAGAGCGTCAGGCCAGCGGCGCGTTCGACGGCGTCGACTGTACAACCGATATCAGCATTTGCACACCCGTCCGACAAGGTGAAGCTCGAGCGCGTACTGGGAACCAGGAAGCTTTCCAACTTCGCCTCGTCCGGGATGACAGCGTTTGGCAGGACGAACGCGCCCGCCGAGATCTCGGCGACGTCCGGAGTGGAGGGCGACGACGGCTTGGCCGCGAGCACGACTTTCGCAAAGTGCGTCGGGACGGAGATGTTCGGGGGCGAGCCGATGACCTCGTGCGACTAGGGGAGCATCCCAAGTGAGCTCACTGGGTTTAGATTTTAGAGGCGGTTTGCATGCTTACCACGCGCCATTTGCCGTCCGCCTCGAGCTTCGGCAGGTACAGCGGGATGGTAAACACGTAGACGTCAGAGAAGCTCGAGGTGAGTCGTCTGCACCAGTCCTCAAGGTACGCCCAGTCTGTGTGCAGGTAGTGAGAGGAATGTCGTGCGAGAATACGAAGCAGGCGTACAGTGTCGGTTGAAGCCCGCGCCGACTTGTGGTGCAATGTTAGTCAACAGGAACGTCTCGTTCATAGCTTCCTGCAGTAACGGACACACAAGTCAGCTATATGCGCTGGCGCCCGATACAAAACGCGCCCACCTGTGAGATCTTAGCGTCTGCAGCTGGGACCCTGTCGTACCATGTTCAGCACGAAGACACTTGTTAACGGCTTCGGGGGGAAGAGCCTACATGTGTCCACGGTCGTAGCCGCTGCGGAAGTAGTCCTGCAGCTTCGCCCGGAACATAGCAGGAATAGACTGGTCTTCGGAAAACTGAGAGTTGGAGCGGTCGCCCGCCTCGCCCACCTCTCGCGGCTCAAGCTTCGACTTCCCGAGTGACGCGAGGGTCAAGTGCTCTGCTGTCTGGATCTCCGTAAGGGGCCGGCATGGAGGGAACGAGAGCTGGCTGAGCACGCACCCATGCTGGATGCCGTAGCCGACGGTCGTAGCCCGCGACGTACGCCCGCCGCACTAGTATGTCCGCGATGGGTCCTGCATATTTCCCGTTAGCATTGCCATTCTCCCTACCAGACACCAAGGAAAGAGTGCATCCGACGTACCCGGGTTCCCGTACTTCAGCACTGAGGTGTCAACCTTCACCACCTGCCCTGGTGCGGTCTGCATCTGGGTTCCCTGACCTGGCTTCACATGAATCACCGGCGGTGCGGGCGCACCCTGTGCGGGCACCGGGGGGAGCATGTCCCGTCTACTGCGTGCGGACACTGCGGTAGCCACTCCCCCACCGACGAGTGCGCCGACGGCGAAGACAGCGGCGTGAACGATCGTTGCGCTCGGCATCTTGCTCTTGAATCAGTCGAGGCCTCTAACAGGCGAGCCCGGTGTGCAAGGTGAGCGGGAATGAGAGAGAGGCTGGTTGACCGACGCTGCTGCAGCTCTCAGACGCGATCACGTCCACTTTTCTGTGGCACGGCTGCACCCGGCCCGGCATATACTATGGGCGTCTGTCATGGGCACTAGAATGCTTTGCGGAAGGAAGGTTTCTGCAGCGATATGAGATTTCCAAGTGAGAGCCATGATCAAGCACAATCCAGGATGTTCAGTATGTTGAAGACAGTGATACCTGTGCACGGTCCATCCAATATATACATTCATCTCGCTTACTCTAATTTGCGCTATCGATCAATCATACAACCAAACGGCACTGGGAATGGGAAGAGGGCAGAAGAGGAGCAGTCGAGCATGAATGCATGGGCGGGGAGTGGACTATGGTACGTGGACTTGTGATGGTTGGTAGTAAGTACTTGGGGGAGGCATGCAAGAAGAGGCGGAAACACACGAGAGGAGAGACCGGGACACAAAGGGAGCCTTTTCAAACGGCGGGGAGGGGGTTGGCCGGCGCGCGCCCGCTTGCGCTGCAGAGGCGGCCGCCGGCCGGGATTAATGGGAACAGGAGAGATGCACGCGGAGCGTTCCTGGGGAAAACACGCAGCACGACCGCAAACACGAAGAGCAGCGTAGGATCGGAAAGGGAAAAAGAGCAGAAAACCACGACAGCGGGAGAGGGGGAAGAGCAGGGTGGCGAAACGAGGGTGGCGAGTCTGTTTACGAACGGGATATAGCATGTAACGAGTCCGCCGTGAAACATCGCCCGGGCCCCGCATACAATACGCTTGCGCAGATGCTGCCCTTTAGATTTCCAGCGGCTCGTGCGAGCGCGCCTCGAAGCCACCGCGGTTGGTCTGGCTCTCGCGGCGCTCCCTCCGGGACTCGAAGCCACCGACGCCAGGCCCGCGGGGCTGGCGCATAACGGTGGGGCTATCCATGCCGCCACCGTTCATGCCGGAGACGCTGGAAGGGAGGGTGGGGACCGGAGGGATGCCATTGTTGCCGAAAGCGCCGCCGTTGCCAAATAAGGACGCAAAGCCCGGAGAGCGACGCGAAGGGGAAGCGATGGTGGCATAGCCTTCGCGAATGTTCCCGTTCGAGGCCCGAGTGGTGAGACGAGGGGTTTGAGCTTGAAGACTCTTCATGTCCGGCATTGACTTCTTGACGCGGAGAGACGATGCAGTCATGGGAGCCGTCGCCGAGAGGTACGAGGCCGGGGCGCGGGAGAGTGTCTGGCGCGAACCAGGACCGGCGCCGTTCTGAAGTCAACAGCTTAGCAACGGGCGGTCAGCAGCGGTCGTTCAGTCCACTTACAGCATTGGGATCGAAGCGAGTAACCACTGCGTAACGCTCGTCGCCTTCTCCGACAGAATAATGGTAGACACCGAGCTTCTGGGCCACGAGGTGAACCACACGGCGCTGCTTGGGGGACAACGTGCGCGAGAACGCAAGCTCGTCGCGCATCGGGTCGTCCTTGAAAAGGAGGATCCGCGAGTAGATCTCGAGCGTCGACGGGTCGTTGAGGTCCAACTCGGTGGAGGGCGACTTGATCCCAGCCCCGGGAGAGACCGAGGGCAGCGGAGGAGAGGCCACCGTGAAAGACTGGGACGTAGGCAGGGGCGGCATCTGCGGAGGCGAGTACTGCGAGCTCTGGTACACGTTAGATGCCGAGAACGAACGCTGGGGCGTGAACGGCGTCGACAGAACGGTGCCGTAATCGTCGTATCCCCCTTGCTGCATCTGTTGTTGTTCCTTCTCCAGCTGCATGGAACGCATGCGGCGGATAGCCTTCTCTCTTTCGATCCGTTCCTTCTCCCCGGCTTGGAGCACCTTTTTGTACTCAACTCGGAGCTTGCGGCCCTGGACATCGAAGCCATTGAGCGCTGCAACGACGGCGTCTGCATCGACGGACTGGCGGAAGTTCGCGAAGGCCAACCCGCGGAACTGGCCGGACTGGTCAAGGTGATAGTTGAACGCGTAAGGAGTCGGAATGGACAGCGACGCCTGGATGAGTCGTCAGAACGACCCCGCGCGGCATGTCGGACGAAGCGGAGGATCTTACAATTATGTCAAGCAAAGTCTCACGTTTAACGTTGAAGGGGATGTTCTTTATGACGATCGCGGTGGGTATGACTTCGTCGTCGCCCAACGGTGTGCCTGGAGTCATAGGCGGGGCGTGCATGTGGCTCAAAGGAGGGGACCCGCCGGAGGAGGACAGATCGGAGTTGTTAGGCGGCGACAGAGAGCGATTGTCAGGAATCCCCCCCGCGTTATCGAGCCATTGCTGGATTCGACGATGGAGAGTGAGTTATACGGCCATCGATGCGGAGAAACCGCTCTCATACGCACGGTAGGCAGGCCGGCACGCGAAGGCTTGTTCTTGAGGGGGGACTGATTCATGCTGAGGGGGTTATACTGGGACTGGGCGGGGATAGGAGGGGATGTAGAGTAGTGGTATGGATTTCTACCGTTGCCGCCTGCGTTGCCTTCGTAATCGTAAGTATCATGAAGACGTTGCTGGGAGGGCTGCGAGGCGAGGGAGAGGGTGGCGACCTGGGAGGCAAGGTCCGGGGTCGAGGAGGAGCTAGTCATGATGTCGATGCCGGTGATGCCTGAGGGGAATTAGAGGAGGATGATACAAAGCCGTTCGTGAAGATGACTCGTTAGATGGAAATAATGGAGAGGTTAGCAAAGATGAGGGAGTGGACAATGCACCAGACAGCGAAGATGGTCGTTGATGGAAAAAGTACGCCCGCAAGACAGACGCTCGGCGGTGTGAATTCCCTTCAGCCTTCCCAAACAACACGAGGCCGTCTGGGTATTCCATCCTCTCTTCTGTTCATCGCAGTCTGCAGAACATCAAGCTACACGCAACGCGTGAGCAGAGGTAGTGCCTGATAGATATCGTCGTCGATCGTCGCCGCTGTTTCAGTCGGCGTACACAGCAGGTCGTGCGCCGATGTCATGATGAAGCTTAGATACAGTGTATTATACTACACTCGGACCGCGTGCTCTCCTGAGTTCAAGGTGGCTGTAGTGCGCAATTGAGACCGTCCGCAGTGGGCAGTAGTGCTGCGGGGCAGGGGGGACGTCCATATGTACAGATGAGAAGCTGTGCGGCCTGTGGAGAGCAGACCAGCGTCGCTGTCGTCGGCGTCGAGCAGCTCACCCTAGCTCACCATCCACATCTTCACGATCATGACCCGCCGGCGCCGTTCCTCCGCTTTGCCTCCGGGAAACCTGTGCTACAGCGCGAGACAATCGCAGGCTTATCCTAATAGTCCTAGTCAGTATTGTAAGTCAATCATCTTCCGAGTCGCGCCCATATCTGTTACATACTCTGGTTCCGCACCAACCCCTTCATGATCCTCTTGCCCCCAGACGGTCTGCCCGCTCTACCCCATACGCCCTCCTATCAACCCCCGCCGGGCCCGCCGCCCGCAACAACTGGTCAAACACCCATCATTTCACCCGAGGATGACATTCAGCGGCTATTCAATGTGTGCAAAGTCGGCCGCGGCAATGCAGAGCTCTTACAGGAGGTGCTGGTGTATGCGAAGCCGCAGGAGCTCAGGAATGACATAACTAAGGTGGCATCCGCGCCCGTGCAGCGATCCAGGGGCATATCACTGATATTCATCGCGGGATGTGGAATAGGAACTCCTCGGCCGTGCGAGGGCGTCGCAGGACCTCATCGGCTCGCAAATCGCATGGGCAACCACGGAGGCGGAGAGGTCGCGTCGCACAACACACACATCGGTTGAAACGACGCAAGAACAGCTTTTGGCGGCGCTACTCGCTGCTCATGAGCAATTAACGGAGGTCCTGAAGATGCACGAGGACTTGGAGCGGATTGCGATAGAGCAAGAGGCAGAGGAGCGCATGAAGACAGAACGGCTGGTGCGTATATCCTTTCCCCCGCTGTATTCGGGAACACGGACCTACTTCTAGCGGTTATTGCGCAGATACAAGCCCTCACTGCCATTGCCGAATACACTGCGACGCCAGAGGAGGATTCCCTCATAAACTGGGTCATGACTATAGGAGACCCTGAGGGGACAGGCAAAATCAATCCCCAAACCGCTACCCGAATATTCAGCGCGTCCAGCTTGCCCCCTGACGCCCTCGCAAGGGTATGGGAAATTGCGAGCGTTGATAGTAAGGACGGACTTCTCGACCGGCAAGGTGTGGGAGTGGCGCTGCGCCTCATTGGACATGCGCAGAGGGGAGAGACCGTAATGGAGGCATTGGTGAACCGACGTGAGAACCAAGTACATCTTTTGAACGTCTCGCAGTCTGCTAACAGTGCATTCGCCGCAGCCGGACCCATTGCTTCTATCGACAGCCCTTCTTCTCCGCTCGGTAATGAGGCCGTTGCGGGGCCATCCTCGGGAGTTCCTAGCACGCTCCCTCCCCTAACGTCTCACGACAAAGCTAAATTCCGGAAGATCTTCAAGGGTGCGGGTGCAGACAATGGATATCTTGGTGGTGAGCAGGAACCTTGGTAATGACACTTCAGGCGCTGAGCGACCCCTAGGTCAGCAAGCACGAGAGGTTTTCATGAAATCCAAGTTACCATGGAATACGCTATCACAAATCTGGTGCGCAGACTTTGCCCAAGCTTGATTAGAAGCTCGCTGAGTAGACTTTCTTTCGCTAGGAACCTAGCCGACACACAACATCGTGGAAGTCTCGACCTCAGCGACTTTACGGTTGCCATGTACCTGATCCAAGGCCTAATGACCGGGCAGCTAGCGACGGTACCCGCCAGTCTGCCGCCTCAGCTGTATGAGGACGCTGCACGACATACACGCACACCTTCTCCCTCACCCCGCCACCGAACGGTCTCATCTCCCAACACCCCCGCCCTACCTCGATACCCACCGCCTCCTCCCCCTTCACATCCCTCCCTAATACCTCCACCCCAGCCCCAACTTATACCCCCAATCACAGCTTCGCCATTCTCTGGAGCTCCGCCACCGCGCCATCCCTCAAGGGGCCCCTCGCAACCCAGCCCGCGTTTGGAGGTTACACCGTCCATCAGGGTGCAAGCAGAACACATATTCTCCTCATTAGACTCGCGAAATCGGGGTCGCGTGAAGACGGACGCGGTGCACACATATATGTGTCAATCTGGTCTGCCAGTGAATGCAGGCAGTCGAATATTGTACGGTGATCGCTTTCTATTCCGTTCGCGCTCGTAGCTGATGGGTCACACATATCACAGAGAGTTGTGCGACATCGGACGCAAAGGACATCTGACGAAGGATGAATTCTCAGTAGCCTTGATGCTCATGAAAATAAGAAAGGAAGGACAGCATCTCCCTTCTACTCTCCCACCCGGACTGCTTCCAGCATCTACGCCCTCGCATGAAGATGATGCGTACGATGGTATTGCTCGGGATCATTCGGTATGCCCATTCTTAGCCTATATGATGTTGTACATCGTGCTGACAACGTGAAGCATGATAACGCCTCTGCTGGGCCTTCCCGACCCCCGCCATTAATCATTACATCTCAGAGCGAAAGACCCTCGCGGGCAGGCGCGCCGCCGCCTGGCACTCCAAATATCCGCACCTCCCGCAGCACACCACAGCTCAACAACGGCAGTGCGAATAGCGTTCCTAGCTCCCCCTTTGCGACCGCTCCTTCGACCCCCTTCCCCGGGTTGTCTGTTCATGGCTATGCCCCGGCGGTAGCCGCGACTCCCTCTGATTTGAACATCACGCCCGAGGAGAGGGCGCGGTACGATAGGTTCTTTGCACAGTTGGATACCCAGAGAAAGGGCTACTTGTTGTCGGACATCGCAGTCCCTTTCTTCGGGCGTGCGAACTTGCCCAACGACGTTATGGCGACCATATGGTGAGTTATATACCGCAGTCCTCCCGCCGTCTGACGTTGACCGCTTCGCCTGCAGGGACCTGGCGGACTCGGAGCACGACGGCCGTATCACAAAGGACGACTTCGCTGTCGCCATGCACCTCATCCGGCAGAAGCTCGCAGGGAAGGAGCTGCCCACCGTCGTACCTGCATCGCTGTTCCCCGCACACGCGTCCGCGAGAGCAGAAACTGTCTCGCTACCATCAACTTCAAGGCAGGATTCCAGGCCACCGTCGCAGGAGGCGCCCCCGCCACCGCCGCGACCAGCTTCTGGAGCTCAGGTCGAACCCGCGATGACACCCTTGCCCGACGACTTGGACGACGACTTGCCGCGTTCGGATACGCCCCCGCCGCCGTACTCGCTTATAGCGTCGGGCTAGTCATTTGATGCGTGGGCTTTGGGTGGAGTAAGATGTCGTATCTAGGACTTATCATATAGGGAGGATTTTACTATGCTGCTCAACGGGACCATCTTCATTTTGTATTCTACATGGCGGACAAACGTGCAGCCAACCCCCCACAGGGCCTCATATTGCATCGGAAAGCTGAGGAAACGTAAGATTTCTGCTTCTTTAAGCCTAAACGTCGAGTTAGGCGCCCTGAAACCATACATTTCCTCCGCATTTCTCAGCAGTCGGCGTGCGTCGCTCCCGTGGTGCTTGGCACACGCTCACTCAGAATGGGATTCGGAAGGGGACATACGCCTAAGGCTAAGGTCGACGCCTGATCAGAACGTGCAACGAGGCTTTACGTAAAGTAGATCTCAGAAAAACGAGGCAGGTGTCGCGCCGCTGGCGGAGAGAAATATCGCGCCTGGAGCTGTACGCGGCCTGAGGCCTTTTGAACGCTGTTCTCGCGGCTGTCGACGACGAGCAGACCAGTGAACACGACGCGGGAACCAGGGGAGCGGTAGAGTCGGCAGCTCGCGTTGTTTGTGCCAAACAGGTCACGATGATCAACGGCGCGACGCTGCGAATCAACAGCTCCGGGTCGAAACCGCATCCTGCTCAAAACCACCACAACTCTATCCAACTCCCCATGTTGGGCTCCCTCGCAGGTCCCAAACAGCCCCCGCCTGGCCAGCAACAGCAGCAACAGCAGCCCCAGGCCCCCCAGCAGCAGCAGGGCCCCCAGAATTCCGAGCTCCAGCAGATCCCCCAGAGCGGCCAGGACTACACGCTCTCTAGCGTCCTCCACTACCTCCAGACCGAATGGCGGCGATACGAGCGCGACAGGAATGAGTGGGAGATCGAGCGGGCGGAGATGCGGGTGAGTACCTGCTGCCACCGCGTGCGGCGCGTTCCTCATTGTGCTCAATGCGTGCGCGCCCTCCCCACCTCCCACCCCCCAGGCCCGCATCGCGCTCCTCGAGGGCGAGCGCCGCTCTTTCGACAATGTCAAGCTGGACCTGATGCGGCGCATCAAGATGCTCGAGTATGCCCTGCGGGTCGAACGGTACGCGTCCTCTCTCCCAGACCGCCGCGTGCGTGCGCACGACATTGACGTGTCGTGTCGCAGCTCCAAGCAGCTCACGCAGCCCGCGGCGCAAGCGGTCCCTCCTGCGAAGCTCGCCTCGTTGCAGTCGCAGGTCGCTATCGCGTCACAGAAAGATGACGCGAGCAGCGGGAGCTCGCCGCGTAGCGAAGGTCCGTGCCCTTGTCGTGCGAGTTGTTCGAGGATATTCATAGCGAGAAAGATTCACCGCTACCACCCGATCGCATGTCTATTGGGTCCGTCCCCAACGGTGTCGCCTCGGGAGGACCGCCCAGTCGCACTCAGACGTGGGTGGGACAGACGGCGTGGTCTGGCGTCAACCCCAATGCTGCCACCATGGGTAGACCCGCGCCAGGTCGCGACCCGAAAAGCAGGGCGAGGAGTAGAGACTTTTTGAAGCAGTGCGTATGGAAAGTCCGTTTATTCCACAGCGAGTTGACTTTGTTACAGGTGCCTCCAAGAAGTCTCGTATCTCACGTCCCCACAAGCCATGAACCCGCTTCCCAACCGACCACTCCTTGCTACCAACACCATGCCTCCTCAGCTCCCGAATGTTCCTTCATTTGAACAGATTGGCTACAATGGCCGCTTGAAGAAAACTATCCCGGAAGTCGGGAAGGACTACTCTACAATGAACGGCATGCCGTCCGGTCCGTCGAGCGCGCCTGCATCGAACGGTCCGCAAGTCAACCCGTTTGACCGCCCCGGTATCACAGGTCCGAACATGTTCGGCCAGCCTCAGATGCAAGTGCCGTCCGGGCAGCAGCAACAGTATCAGCAACAAGTCCAGCCGCCTCAACCACCGTACCAGGGCGAAAGCAAAGACCGTGAGGAGCCGGAACAGCCGATGTCTGATGATAGTGGGGATTGGAAGGAGAGGTTCCGGTTATCACAGGAGGGCTCTGAGCAGACTCGCCACCAGCTCAACAACAACATCAGCGGTGCGGGTGCGTGGGAACGGCGTGCGAGGGAGGAGGAGGATGGCAAGGAGGAGGAAGAGGATGAGGAAGACGACGACTCGAGTGTGATGGGCGAAGGCGAGAGCACGAAGGTGTGGAAGGCGAAGCGGACCCTCAGGAAGTCAGTCTCGTGACCCATTTTGGAGCGCATTTCCCTTGGGATTTTTGGTTTCGCGAAGCTAACTTATCATCTAGTCACCTCGATGCGGTCCGCGCTATTGCGTTCCACCCAACAGAGCTCTGCCTGGCGAGTGCGGGCGACGACAGTACCGTTAAGGTCTGGCGGGTGGATCTCGCCAGTCTGACCGCCCCCGCGTGCGTACCGCTTTGCGTAGCTCCGCACCTTCCTTCATAGACTAAGCTTAATCACAGGTCAAGGGCCACGACGGAGGTCGAGCCGCAGCTCACGCTCCGCGGACACTCGGCGGCCATCACCTGTCTGGTGCACTCGCCCGCGAAAGGCCTTCTCTACTCCGCTTCGATGGACTCCTCGATCCGTGTATGGGCGCTGCCTCCCCCCTCTCATACAACGTATGCGCCGTACGACGCGAGCCGGGCACGCGGTGAGCTTATCGGACACACGGACGCGGTGTGGGACCTGGCGCTCGCCCGGGACGAGAGCACGCTCATCAGTTGCGGTGCGGAGGGGCTCGTGAAGGTCTGGGACGTCTCGGGCTCTATAGGCGGCGGGTCGCTGAAGCTGTCGTGGTCGTACGAGGGCCTCGAGACCGCGGGCGACTTGAGTCCCGATGGTGCCCTGCCGGGCGCGTCAGCCGTGGAGGCGATCAAGAGCGACCTCAAGAAGGTGGCCGTGGCGTACCAGAACGCGGTGATCAAGGTGTTCGAGATCGAGACAGGAAAGGAGCTCATGAAGCTGCAAGTTGAGCCAGTTGAGGGTGGTGAGTGGTCGTGGCCTGTTGTGGGCAGGTAGAAAGGGGTGTTGACAGCGCGAGTACAGATGATTCCGCGTCGGCGCAGGCCAACGCCATCGTGTCGCATCCGACCATGCCCCTGCTCATCACCGGCCACGAGGACAAGCATATACGCATATTTGACATCAACACCGGTGGGTGCTTGCGCTTCCTCTTGCCTCGAACTCTAGCTGACCGTGCCCGCACCCACACGCAGGCCAGTGCACACACTCGATGCTTGCGCATCTGGACGCAGTTACGTCATTGTCCCTCGATGCGGCGGGCTTCCTCCTCGTCTCGGGCAGCCACGACTGCTCCGTGCGCTACTGGGAGATCCTCGGCTCCAAGGCGTGCAAGCAGGAGAGCACGAGCCACCGGGAGAAGGCGCGCGAGGGCGTGCTCGACGTCGAGTTCCACCCGTCGCTGCCCGTCATGGCGAGCGCCGGCGCGGACGGTGTCGTCAAGCTGTATGCGACGAGCTCTGCGTCATGATGTGCATAACCTCCTCTGCCCCGCCCCCGGATTGTTCATGTTGTTGTCCTTTTGCATTGCGTGTACTGAGGTTGCGTGGACTCCGTCGGCGGCCGTGCGCTTTGCGCGGGCACCGTGGGCTAGAGTCCGTGGTGCCGCGTCCTTCTATGCGGTCCGTTCCTGCTTTCCTGTTCCTGTACATTCGTATATACCTCGCTACGACTTTTACGACCGCGATAATAGTATTGTTATGGAGCGTGTACGGCGGGAGAACGAGGGCCAGGCTTCTATGGATACATCGGCTAAGGCTACAGGTGGGCTTCAGGTCAGATGGGAAAACTTCTATGATACATTATAGAGCGCTGTCGAGTTTCTTGTGTGAGTCTGTTCAGATGGCTGCGTGGGTGTGAGTGTTTGTGCGTAACGGAAATGCAAAATGAGGGGGCGCACAAATAAGCATGCCTTGCTCAACAGCGACGATCTCGGCGCCCAGTTCGCGCTCCTCGACGAGCTCGCGGACTTGTCCAGCGATGACTTCGTGTATGGGCCTGTCATACACGCCCTGCAGATCGTCCTTGCAGTGCGTGATGAACACCCGGAGGCCCGCGAGCGCCCCGCGCACGTCGACATCGGGGTCCGACACCCTCTTCCGCCTGCGCTTCCGCGGCTGCTCCGCACCGCCGTCCGCCTGCGCACGCTCCCGAGCCGCAACAACCTCGCGCGCAAGCACCGCCAGCTCGTCTGCGAGGTGCCCAGGGCTGAGGTGGCCGTAGAGCAGCGCGTCCGCACGGCCCTCGGGCCATGAGCACTCGATGAACACCGCGGACAGCGCATGCGGGATCTTCGGCGCGGCGGCGCGCCAGAGGGCGCCGTTCTGCGGGTGCGCGGCGACGCTGTCGGGCTCGACGTCGCCGAGGAAGAGCAGCTCGCGGGCGGAGGGCACGTGTCGGAGCGCGAAGGCGCTGCTGGCGTACGTGGGCGCGTCGGGGGGCGTGCCGTGGCTCAGCGGGAAGGTGCGGACGGAAATAGTGTCCGTTAAGGACACGTACTCGTCTTCGAGTGAGAGGCTATGGAGGCGGGATGAACGGAGTTAGACGACGAAGGTGAGAACTGTTGGGCTCACGGCGACAGATGGTAGGCGGCGTTAGGAGTTACAGTCCAGCTGGCCAACGACGGCCAGAGTTTGCCGGCGAAGACGTCCGCGATAACCTCCAGAGTCTCTTGCGTCCCGCGGACAGGCTTTGACGGACCCTTCGCGGACCCCGCGGAGAGGACAAGGCCGTTGATATGGTCCAAGTGCGGGTGTGTTATCAGATAGCACCTGCGGAGGAAGACGTGTGAGAAGGTGATCGTCTCGCTGTGTTCGAGCCGTGGGCGGCGGAACGCACTGTATCCAGGAGTTCACCTGGGCCGCAGTCGGGGCTGTGGGCACGTCCTCCTCCGAGTCGGAAGGGGGTGCGAAAACCTCAGGATGCGCGGTGAGCAGCCTGTTGAGGGCACCCAGCCCGGACCCTGCAAAATGCACCGTACTCGTGAGCGTCTATTCCAGGAAAAAATGAGCTTAGTGGGCGCTTTGTGTACCTGCGTCAAGCGCGATGATGCCGTCCTGCCACGACGAGCCGCTCGGCTTCAAAAAATAACTACGTGGATGAGCCGCGCGTTCTGTGAGCCACATGGGTGGCCTACCTTGAAAGGTTATCCTCGAACGGGCCGCCGCCTAAGGTGCAAACCTGGTAGTGAGCGGGAGTAACACGCGAGATGCGGCTACGGTGTCTTACCGCTTCCGACGACGAAGACGTCGAAGGTGGCCATGAGTGTGTGTGCTTGGCCACGCGATCACTCGACACGCGAGATAGACTTCGAAGTCAGCGAGAGTTCACGGTATTCGGTTGTGGGTGCGGTAAGTAGTCGACTCGTCGGAGGATGTGGTGGTATTTATGCGAGATGCGGAGTCAGCCTCGCAGACAGCTGGCACCAGCTCGGATCTGAGAGCTCGCGGGCTGTGAAGCTGGCGACGACGACGACGACGGCAGGCAACGGAGGCTGGAGGATGTGCGCGTGAGTGCGAGTGGCCGGGAATATATGGCGCGTGCCTCGGGCGGACGCTGATTGTGGAACAATCGCGCAGAGCCCTGTTTGCGGCTCTTTGGGGAGCCCGTCGGTCGCCGGGGCTGTGTAGTATGTACAATGCCCGCTTGTCCCCTCGTGCGGGAACGCACGCCCAGCCGCTCTCACTCTCCGGTCTCTGCGGAAGCTCGAAGCTCTGGTGCGCGTTGTCTGACCCAGGGCGTCCAAACACGCCCGCTGGGAACGCCGGGGCCTTCTCACACTTCGCGCGTTCTCGGGCGATCGTCAATGTTCACCCACATGCCAACATTCATTGCTCGCCAGCCGATGCCTAGTGGCGTCGGAGGACACAGCCCGGGCATGCGACGCGCGTCGTGGGATGGGAGTCGGTGGACAAGAGGTCAATTGACGGACAGGGGCTCGTACGTACGTGGTATGACGGATAGGTGTGGCGGGCTGCACGAGCGCCCGCCTCGAGGCGTGAGGGCGAGGACGCCCACCGGGATCGCGGGAGGCGAAACAAGGAACGTCCATCGGAGAATAGGGGGATTACTTAGTCTTGGTCTCGGAACAACGCAGCGGGAGAGGAAAGAATAAGGAAGGCGACATCATAAGACTATCCAAACGAGGGTGGCGCGAGCAGGGGTGAGCGAACGAGCGGCGAGTACAGGTAGGGTGCCCGTGGTCATAGGAATGGAGACATTCACATCCGGAATCCGGAGAAGGAAGGAATAGGAAGAACGCAGTGGAAGAAGAGTCCGGCAGCAGTCTCAAATTATTGACCTGAGTATGCCGAGCCGTCAGTATTTCCCGCTGCCGTGTGGCGGAGGCACATCGATCAGGGCGCACCTAGTAAGCTATTAAGGGCCCTCTGGACATCGTAACTGTGCTCCTCGAGCGCGGTCACCGCTTGCGTCCGGCTGAAACCCATCCCGCAGAGCGTCTTCACCGCCTCCACGTCGTCCTCCACCGCAGGCGTAGGGTCCTCGACGATCTGTTGCTGCGCAAGCGACGGCACCGGGGGCGCATCGTGGTTCTTCTTCTTGCGTCCAAACGGCAGACGGATCTGCACATATGTCAGTCAAGTCCAAACGCAGCCACCTCTGTCAAAACACTTACACTCAGTCTGTTGTGCCGCGTGGCAGCGGCCTTCTCCTTAGTTGAATCGCCCGTTGACGGACGGGGCTTGGGCGACGCGTGGCGCGGCGGTGGAGATGCGTGGCGAGGGGTTGGCGAGGAGACACGCGGTGCCGAAGGAGACTCCGAACGTCTGCCTGGCTGCGTCGAGCTCGATCCGCGGGGTGAAGACGCTACGGACGACGTCGGGAACGGCGTTGGCCCAGCCTTGTTGGGGGGAGGGCCGGGAGGAGGTTGGTAGGACGGCGTTTGGCTGGTGAAGGAGGTGTCCAGGGCGAGCGACGGTTCCTCACCACCAAACGCGTCGTCAAAAGAAAAACCCCCGTTGCTGCGCGAAGACGAGGTACTGGCGTTCAGATTGGGCGCTGCGCTGGCTGTGCCGTTGGAAGCTCCGAACGCATCGTCAAAGGAGATCCCCTTCCCAGCGAGCGCGGAGTGGGATGGCGCAGGAGTAGGAAAGATCGGCTGAACGGGCGCAGGAGCGGGTGCAGGGGCTGACGAAGGCGCGGCGCTTGCACTCGTCCCGAATACGTCGTCAAAGGTGCTGCTCTGGCGGGGGGCGGTCGAGTGGGAGCCCGAGGGTGGCGGCGGGAATGCTGCAGCGCCCGCCGTCTCGGAGATCGTCCCGTTGCTGACCGCAGGCTGGGCGGCGGTGGCAGCGGCGAAGTCAAAGTTGTCCTCGAACGCGGAGTCAAACGCGAGGTTCGTAAACTGGGACGATGTGGCGCTGCTGTCCAGGCTAGGGAGCTTTCCTAGGGCGTGGTCGAACTCGCTGACACCTGCGCTGGAAAACGCGTTACCATTCGGCTTCGCGTTCTCCGCCACGGCGGGGATGGGCGCGGACGGCGGCGGCTCCCTGGACACAGCCGGCGTCTCAAACATGCTCGCGAAGTCTGTCACGGCGCCAGATGCCTGCACCGGGGTGCTCTCAGCGGGACCCGGGCTTGAGAAAGCGTCTTCTGCTGGGACCGAGGTCTGCTGAGGCTGCGGGGTGCTCGAGATTCCAAACGAGTCGTCGAACGCCGATCCGCTAGTGGCAGCACCGTTGGCGTGATCGCCAGTGAGCTTCGCCTTCACGGAAGTAAGCGGCTCGTTGTCCTCATCGTCGCTGCTGCTGTCTGTGTCGGACTCTTCCGGTTCGAGCTCCTTCAATTGGTGCATGAGATCCGTGTCTTCTCCATCAAGCTGTGGACTGAGAGGGGTGGCGGTCGCTGGCGCGGTCGGCGTGGGCGCGCTCTCGTCCGTCGCGTTGTCATCGATAGCAGGGAAGTGAGAAACAGTAGGGTCTTCGGGCTGAGGCGCGATGACATGCTCGTGGCTGGTAGCGGTCGTCGGAGGTGTCGTGAACAGGTCGGTGTCCGCGGGCGACACGACTTCCTGCGAGTGCGGGGACCCGATGACCAACGGGGCGGGGGATGCGGAGGGCTTGGGAGTCTCGGGCTCGGCTGCCTGAACTTCAGGCTCGGGAGTGAACGCCTTGAACCCGAACGGATCTTCCGCGCTGTCCTCTTCAGCCGCCGCCGTAGGGGCGGCAGTGGGCGTCGGCAGAACCGATGACGCGGCAAAGGGAAGGAACGGAGACTCCGGGCGCGGGCTCGCAGACCTGGCCAACCTGTCGAATGGGTTGGTACTCTTGCCCATGATAGATGCGGGAGGCGACACCTCCGGGGACATCGGGAGCGGCTGTCCGGCCGCAAAGACCAAGGACGAGTCGGGGCTAACCGCAGGCGGCGGAGGAGAGACGTGTCCATTCGTGAACAAGGCACGGGGCTCCTCCACGGTGCTTAGCTGTGCTTCGGCGTCCTGACGCTCCTTCGTCGTCTCTTGCAACTCCGCGCGGGCGTCCTCGAGCTCTTTCTCGTACTTGGCTTTCTCCGCTTCCCGGGTCGCGAGCTGCTTTTTGGCAATGGCGAGGAGGCCCTTCTGTTGCTTAGCGTCCTTCTTAAGCTTCTCGACCTCAGCCTTCGTCGCCTCAATCAGCGTGCCGACCTCGGACATCTTCCTCTGGAGATCCCGGACCTCCTCCTTGTCGCGGAGGAGCGCACCTTCCACCTCGGCCTTCTCGACCTTTGTCGCGCTCAAGTCACTCTCGGCGCGGATCAACTCCTCGCGCGTCTTCTGAATCTCGGCGCTCTGACCGGCGAAGCGATCCTTGAGGGTGCTCAGCAGACGAGTCTCAGTGTCATAGGAGGCCTTGGCAGACGACAGCTGTGTCTGCAAGCTGGCCAACTGGGCCGCCTGCTCTGTCAACAGGCGCTCAAGCTGTTCGCGTTCGTTCTTAGCAGTGTCCAACGACCGGTTGGTGGAGCTGAGCTGGTTCTTGACGTTCCCGATCTCGGCAGACTGGTCGTGCAAAGGAGGCGAGCTGGCGTGAGGCTCGTCGTCGTCGCCTAGTAGGTCCTTGTGCGGCGCAGGAGGTGCTGCTGTAGGGGCTGGGTCAGCTGCAACGCATGGCGCAGGTACGAGCAGAACATACGGGCGCTGTAACCACCGAAGGGACCTCCTGCGAAGGGGTCTGACACAGGCGCGGCAGGAGGAGGCGACATAGTAGGTGCCGGGTGGGGAGACAACGATCTTGTGGCTTGGGCCTGCGAGTAAGATCCCGTAGCCTGAGGCTGCATGAACGACCCGGTAGCTTGAGGCTGCATGAAAGATTGAGAGTGCGTGGGCGCAGTCGCAGAAGCCGGAGGGGAATCGTCCCAGAGCAGGTCCCTGATCGCCTCGGGCACCGCAGGCTGTGAGGGAGCCGCAAGAGCGGACCCAGAGCCGCGCATCGCTGGGGGCACCAGTGAAACTGGGAGGGAAGACGGGACGTCCTTGCCCGCGAGCTTCCCTTGGATGAGATGCATAGCGACTGCGAAGCCGTCGCGCGTCAAGCGCCCGTCGTTGTTCAAGTCCGACAAATCCCTACGCAGATGTTCAGCTATGCCTGAAACTCAGATTTGGGACGTTGCTCACCAGACTTGAGCAAGCACGTCCTCGGGAAGCTTTGATTGAAGCATGAATGGGACCGCTACGTCACCCTCGATATAGCCACGCTTCGATGTGTCGAGAGTGTCGAATATCCGGTCCGCATTCACCTTCTCCTGCGGGGTGACGTCCCACTGAGGGGTAGCGCCCGTAGACTGCTGCTGGAGGAAGGGGAAGGCAGAACTCGACGTCGAGGGTGCTGCAGACCGCGCAGGTAAGGGTGGCGCTGTGGGTGTTGACATCATTTGGCCAGTCATTTGCGGTTGGATGGATGAGTATGTCTGGCCGGTCATCTGCGGTCGAATGGACGATAATGCTTGACCTGTGTACTGCGGCTGTACAGATCCACCAGGGAACCCTCCAGTGAGCGAAGGGCTGATATGTCCGCTGCCGCCTGTTGCTTGTGGGACGACGCCATTCGTGGCCTGGTCGTAAATGAAGTGGGGCAAGGACGCGGGTAGACTCTTTAACTGCCCGGACATTGAGGCTTGGATGAGGTACATGGCGATCGTGAAGTCTGTCGCGTCCAGAGAGCCGCGGTTCTTTGTGTCCGCAAGGTTCCTACCACCCACAGGTCAATATGATGAGCGCGCACGCGGACGTCGTGAGCTATACTGACCATATTTGCGACAGTTTGTCGACTGACAGCTTAGACTTGACGAACACATCCCGTGCCTTCTCGCCTGATCATGTAAGTTTAGTACATCAATTGTAGCGCTACAGAGGAAGGTTTCGAGTTGGGGGCGGGAACGTAGCATAGCATCCGTTCATTTGACGAGGAAAGCGTGCTGAAAGTGTCCTCGTCGAGGAGCAAGACCTTTGTACTCTCCGATCCTTGCTAGCTGCCAGCGGCAACGGCAGTGAGAGAGTCCCCCTTTGAATGCCGCGGCAGGTCCTCTGAGGGTCAGGACATGGGCCATGCTAGCGTGAATGGGACATGCCCTGGTCCTCCCAAAGGAAAGTATCTATGAACACCATGCTTGAACAGCTCTCCCGCGGTAACATCGCGTCTGTGTCGAGTGCAGTGCGGTGGGTGACAGCATCACCGAGAGCGCCTGACTCCAAAAAGGGAGCCAGGTTCTCTCGACGTTGCCGCCCTGGACAAAGGCCACTGGTCGAATGAACTGCGTGCAAGCAGCGTCTATCCCAGACCGCAATCCCCGTTGCAAACATAATTAATGGCGATGACGTACCGCTTAATAGTCCATTAACGGGGTGGCAGCCCAGGAACAGCTTCAAGAACTTCGCCTTGTCCTGAGGCGTAATGGGCGGGAAACCGGGTGGTGGCGACCTGGCGGGGGGAACGCCAGAGCTCGAGGGGGTTGCGACTGGTGGGAGGCCCTCAATGGTGGGTATAGGTCCAGCTGCGGGGAGAAACCGCTTGATTACAGGCACACGCGATCACGAGAGTCCGGGGCAGCTCACGTTTGCTGACAAGGGCCTCCGACAGCCTCTCGCCGCGCTGTGCATGCCCAAGGAGGCGGACAGCGATACCGACGCCCTTACGGGTCAGCACGCCGTTGTTGTCCTCGTCGGCGAGATTCCAGACTTCGGCGAGCACGGAGGGTGGCAGCTTAGAGCCGCTGAAGATCTTGACCGCGGCATCCCCGGTGACGACGCCTATCTTCTGCGCGTCCGCCTGGGTGAAGATGGTGTTGACGAGGGCGAGTTCTTGGGGTGTGGGGGTGAACTTCGACATGGCCGACGGTGGCCTGGGGGAAGGAGTTGCAGCGAAGGGAGACGCCAGATGAACGTCAGTGCCCAAGCCGTCGTGGGAATATCGAAAGAGGCGCGCGCTCCTCCGCCGGTCCGTATTTTGTCCCCATTCAGCCTGCGCAGTTCAGGGCGTTCCGTACACGGCCGACGGTGGTATGCACACTTCATGAGCACTCGAAAAAATCTCTATGCACTAGATATCTACAGCGGTCCCAATCGTAGACTGTGCCTGCTTCTCCTTCTCGCGCGCGAGTCGCCCCTTCCCCCGAGCCCGCTCGACCAGCAACCACATCTCCTCCGCTTCATCCCACAGACCCAACTCCTCGTCGTAGGCCTCCTCGAACCGCGCGACCTCTCGCGCAAACTCCGCCCCCGGATCGTCGCGTGCAAGGACGGAGCGAATTCCGGCCAAGAACGCGGCGAAGACGGAGATATTGTGCATCGCTAGCAGCCCATGTGCGGACATCTCATGCGTATGCAAGAGGTGGTGAACATATGCGCGCGTGACAGGCGGTTGTGCAGCGTTGGGCGAAGTAGGGCATGCCGCATCCTGCCACGCCTGGCAGTCGATCGTGCTATGCAGGAGACGCGCCGGGGGAGAACGAGGGGAGCAGGCGGCGCATTCGCAGACAGGTTGGCCCCCTTCCGATGGTGTGGCGGATTGCCCGTCGAGGAGAGAAGACGCAAGCCTGCCATGGTCGTGGATGTACGGAGAATCAAACAGATTGTGCCCAAGATCCAAGCGACCGCTCTTCCGTTTGCGCGGTGGTGCACAGTCAGACGGAGTTGGCACGGGGCCGTCTGGAATGGGGAAACGGAAGTCGAGTGCGATCCCCATGTCGGCAGCGCGCTGTGCCCAGAACGAATCCACAAGGTCGACGCCAATGTCGCGCACAAGGCGAAGCACTTCGTGCGGCGACGCGGGCGAGTTCAGAATGCGAGGTTTTCCCGACGGGAGGGCTTGCAGCGACGACTGTAGCAACCCTGCCAGAGTATTTGAGGACTCGGGTGAGGAGCGGTGTCGGTCGCTCACGCGGAGCAGCCCGCCGGCCAGATCCCCTTCGTCCCGTGCAGGTTGTGATTCTGCTTCGAGCGCGGCACGTAGGGGTAGCAAGTCGAAGACATAGCCCGCGACGCCGTCGTCAAGTGTGTTCAATGGAACGAGTTCGGCCGCATCTCTGCGTTCGACGGGATCCGTAAGACGCTCTGCGAACTCGGCGCGCGCGTCCGGAATCGCGCCCCCCGCTAGATGGAGCAGAACGTGTTGCGGCCGCGTGTTGGCATCGGGCGTGGATGAGACGGCGGGCACTTTGAGTATGTTTGAGAGCCACGCGATTGACCGCTCGATGCTTTTGGTGAGCCGTTTCTGGGAGTGTGGCGGCAGCGTGAACGGTGTGTCGGATAGCGCTACTACGATGTCGGGCTTGCACTTCTGCACGTATGATTTCCATGTAGATGCGGTGACCTGTTGCAGGGTTAGTCAGTCTGCGATGTCAGAGTTCAACGGGACGAATGACTCAAGACGATAGGTGCTGATTTCCTTGCGAGACGGAATCTCGCCACATAGGCATTTCTGTAAGCTTTCGCCCGATGGAGGGTGCTATCCATGTGTGGATAGCTGTGAGATATATGGTGCGACTCGGGTAACTCAAAGGTGGCTCGCGCGTATATGAGGAAGAGCCGGGCAATTGAAGTCACTCTTGGGCTTAGGTAGTAGTAGGCACACCATGCAGGAATGTACTTCATAGTCATAGATGATTATCCACATACCTTGCGTACTCCCCGGGTGCAATGCGCCGATACGAAGTCGTTCCCATTGGGTGGCATTTTTCTCCCATCCGACGGATCGCGGAGTGTCATAGTAAGGATATGCTTCTCCGGAGAATAGCCCAAGAATTTGTGTAGTGGATGGGGGCCATCGACGAGAGTTGGGATTGGAGGGCTTTTGTTGATGCTGGGAAATCATAGGTCCTGCGTTAGAGGGAATAGCGGGCAAATATAGTCTAGCACAGAAGGAGAAGGGAGTTATCTTACAAGGACTCGAAGGGGAGTTGTACGTGCTGAATGGCCTGAGAGATATACAGATGGTCGCGCGAGAGGTGAGGTACAATGCCGCGCGAGGTCGCGGTGAGCAGCGCTGGAGTCTCCGTTTGATAAGATCCTCCGCTGTCACCGCGTTCTATAGTCAAAATCCCGGTGCGCGGGGCAAACTTGTCTGGAGCGGGTTTCGCGAATGCAAAGAGGGGATGGGTAGCCATGGCAGAGCGCACACGTCGCGGTACATACAAAAGAGAGCTGCGGCAGGTGCGCGTGGGGAGCGCGCGGTAGATTGAGTTCAGTTTGTCAATTAGACGTGGTTGGCCGGATGTCCAGAGAAGTCGAAGAGGGCTCGCGAGGTCGTGGTCCGTGGAAGAGACGAAAAGTCAGAGCGCCCGCAGGTCCCCGCGCGCGTCGCGACCTGTCGCAGCATTGGACGCGCGTAGCGCAGGTACATGATCACCCGTATAGGCTGCCTTCTCCGTCCACCCGCAGTGCCTCGCGCACTACACATCTCAACTCTCTTCCTCCTCTCATAAGCGTGTTTTACGCAGGTGCTACGGCTCGCTTGCGTCTCCCTCTTGTTCGACTCGGAAACTAGCGCTAGCTCTAGGCTCACACTACACGTCCCTAACGAATTCTAACGAGATATAGCCTGCATATATACTCCCCACCGTCATGGCTCACGCGCGAGATGCACTTGTATGTCTAATTTAAGGCTCTCTCCGTGTGGCAGAGCTGAAGGGCGACGCCTTTCCATCTAGTGGGAGTCTGGTCATGACGAGTCCGTGGAGGTCAACCAGCGTGCTTTGATCGACAAAGTACTGGCCAGGTACTCTGGAGAGTTCACCGGTGAGTTGGCTACATCGTGACGACGGGTTGTCTCTGAAGGAACGTAGTCTTCCGAGAACTTCTGCAAAACTCGGACGATGCAAGTGCGACCGCTGTAGAGATTCACTTTGAAACGAAAGAGTACCTTGAGCGGAAGAATAGGACGGTGGACGAGGTACCGGAGCCTATTGCTACACTAGCGGAGGCCAAGCTTCCGGACTTGAAGACGGCATTGGTGGATTCTCTACGTTCCGGTAGTGCACACACATACGCTAACGCATATCTTCCAGGTGCACCAGTGGACATTCAAGAATAACGGTGTTGTCTTTAGGGACGAGGACTGGAGTCGTTTGAAGAAGATTGGTTCGCCCGTCTAGCTAGTACTCTCGCTGTATACATTGCCACTAACGCTGCTGCAACAGCCGAAGGCAATCCGGACGAGGAGAAGATTGGCGCGTTCGGCGTAGGTGCGTTAACGAATGTCCACTGCGCGCGCGTCAGCTGAACAGCATCCCGCAGGCTTCTACAGTCTTTTCTCGGTGACTGAGGAACCGTTCGTCACATCCGGGGGTAGGCGTTCTTTCTATTCATCGTCGACTCGCCGCTGACGCCTGAGGCTGTAGGCCAATGGATGGGATTCTATTGGAAGGACAAGAAGGACCAGGTCAGTGTCATTCGGCCGCACATCCCCTTAGCCCGTTGCGCTAAAACCTGATATTTGCAGCTCTTTGCTCGTCGAGGGAAGCTCCCCGAGTCTGCTGAGGACCCATGGACGTCATTTGAGATGGGTCTACGGGAACCCACACCTATCCCGCCTCCGTTTGATTTCACGCGGTTTCTGGCGTCCTCCATCACGTTCATGCGGCACCTCCTCGACGTCAGCGTATTCTTGGACGATAAGCGTCTGTCTCGTCTCACGAAGGCCCCGGGTGCACCGCAGGCGATGAGTATCCCGAAGGGTCTGAAGCCTTCGAGCCCGCTTAATACCATGCAAGTCAACGGCATCCAAACTACCCGTACGTATTCGCAGTACTTTCACAGATGTGTCAGCATGATTAACGTCCATGTACAGCCCTTTCAATAAGAGCGGAGGTCATGCAGTGGGTGTACATGGCGGGCACGGAGAAGCCGCAACCGAAGAAGGAGCCGCCAAAGCCAGCTGCGGGCGGTGGAGGCGGCGGTTTCTTCACTTCCCTCTTCTCGTCTCTCACAGGGTCTGCGAACGCGTCTCGCGCGGTCACACCTGCACCAGCACCGCCGCCTGTTCCCAAGGTTGACCCCTTGTCGGTCGTTGAAACCAACGTGATGCTGTCGATATTCGCGGCGGACATTGCGGTGAAGCTAGACCAGAAGATGATTGGTGAACTTCATCGGTCGACGAAGAAGAACCCGCCCACGAGAATGAAGTATGAGCTAATTTACGTATGTGAATGACGTTTCAGATTTGCAACGAATGCTCATAAGGAGAGATAGACCGGTAAAGCTGAGTATGATGCTAGCAAGAGTGAAGATGAGAAGCACGGCAGAACGACCGGCAGCGTGTTCCAGGGACTACGTGCTGACATCGATGGGTTCGTGACTTCCATACTACCCCGAGCGCATTCAACTCATGTTACCCTTGCTGCAGCATGGGTCAGGCCAAGGTGTTCATTGTGAGTTCTAACTTTTCTATGCACTACGGCAAAGTGTGTGCTGAACTGCCGTATGAAGGGTCACTCGACGGGCCAGACAACCGGCATAGGTGGCCACATGTCTGCTCGCTTCATCCCCACAGTCGAACGCGAGTCCATTGATTTGGTGTGAGTACCCACGCTCCTCGGTTCTGCAATCTCTCTCACACTCTCCAGGGATCGGAACGTCGCAGGTATGTTTAAAATCCAACTGCTTGGGCACGGACTAACAAAGTCGTAGTTTGGAACAAGGAGCTGCTCTACGTGGGCGGCTTCCTCGCGCGCTCGGCGTACGAGATAGAAATGGAGCATATCCAACAGGTTTGGAGTGCGGCTGCAGCTGCAGCTAGCCCCGGGACGGGCATAGATCCCGTACTGCAAGCGTCCTTGCGGGCTCGTGCTATACATGCACTGCGGTTCTTCACATTCCACCCTTCTACTCCCTCTAGCGTCGTGTCGGTCGCGCTTGAGGAGGCGTTTTTCTCCTGCATCACGAGTTCACGCTTCTCGATGATTTCCGGACACAAGAGCTTCCCAATCATATCCACAGCCGGCGTGCGCGACGCCGCAGAAGTGCGTTACCCCGACCCTACATTCTCTGGATTCGTCAAGGAGCTGCCGGTGGTTCCTGCCGATGTGCTGAAGGACGCGAAGCCGATGGTGGACGCGCTACGCACGCGGGGCATGATCAAAGACATCACTTTCGTCGACGTTTTGCAAGAACTGCGAAACCGGCCCCTTGGAGAGCCCGAGATGATTGCGTGCTTCAAGTGGTGGATCGACATGTACAACCAAAGCAGCGCGACGAACCTCGACTACGTCCGCACCCAGCTCGTCGGTGCGGCCGTGCTCTCTATCGAGGAGAAGGACAACCAAGCGGGACAAATTATTCCGCTTTCTGTGGTCGAGAGCTTTCTCAGCAGGAAGTCGGGTAGTGCAGGCGCGCTCATCCCTACGGACGGTCCGCTACCCCCGCATCTGCTCCCCGTCGCGGTCTCCCGCAATTTCGACTCGCAGGCGTTGGAGAGCGCTTTTGGCTGGCGCGAACTCACGATCGTGGAGTGGCTCAAGCACATTACCAGCCCCCCTGTACCCCACGAGGCGGAGCATCACATCGAACTGAGCGCGCCGTGGGCGGAGCGTGTCTTGCAAGTCGTTGCGCGCGCGTGGCCGTCGCTGCCCTCGGCGCATCGAGTCGAGGTTGCAACCATCCTGCGGGCACACTCGTGCGTCCCGACCTCAGCGGGGCTGAGGAAGCCTGCAGATGCGTACTTCCAGAGCGCGCACATCTTCAATGACCTGCCGGTCGTGACGCTCCCGTCCGGAGCGGTGGTCAAAGGGCCGCTGGAGAAGTTCTTGCAGGGGATCGGTGTGCGGAAGCATGTTGACTTGCAAATCATCTTTGACAGGTATTGTCTTCGCACTGTTGTGAAGTCGCCCAGGAAACTGACTTCGTTGCAGGATGATCAAGACGGGAGACTGGACAATCGCAGAACTGATCAAGTACTTGGTAGCCGTGCAGACTACCCTCACAGCTGAAGAGCTCGAACGGCTGCAGATGACTACAGCGTTCCTGCGGGAGCGAGTTGGGGACGAGAAGGTACCCCGGTACCGTGCAGGCGACTTGTACGAGCCGCTCGACGTGCTGAGGGAGCTGAAGCTCCCGGTTATTGACTGGGGAACGCACCCCAAATGGCGCAGTAACTCAGAAGAAGGTGTTGCACATCCACACTGCCCTCCTGCCCTGTGATCCGTATTCTGATGCACTTCGCAGCGAAATTCTTGTTCAAGCTTGGCTTGCGCCGGTATCCGCCCCTTCCTGACCTCATCGGGCTCGCGGCGAGTGGTGATGAGAAGGTCCGGTCTGCGGCGTTGAAGTACCTGCTCGACAACTATTCAACACGTTACGCCGATTACGACCCTAACGCCTTTTCGAACGTGCCGTTCATTCCTGCTGTGAAGGGCGGAAAGCCATGCATGGCAAAGCCTCACGAGGTGAACTATATGATTTATTCACTACGCATGTCAAGGCTGAGGCATTCCGTGCAGGTGTTCTCTGCGCCTGAATGGGCCGCGCTAGGTTTTATGGTGACCGAGCCATCGCTGAAAGGCGAAGCGCTCACGAATCTCAAGGTCCAAGAGCATCCACCAGGGCCCCGCCTCGTTAATCTTCTTAGGACCTCCCCACCACCCACTGAGGAAACTGCGAAGCTGTGGTTCGCAGCTCTCGCGGGCCGAGTGACATGTTCGTCCTCTGTGAACATGTGTCGCACCCTCGACTGATGCCTTTCTCCAGCATTCTCCAACACCGAGCTGAGGGCGCTGGGGCAGTTGGCCTTCGTGCCTGTCAAGGCCACTAACGGGGCGATCCGGCACTTGCCTCCGACGCAGTGTTACTTCAAGGGCGACTCGCAAGCTCAGTTCCACTCCAAGTTGTTCACCTTCGTCGACTTCGGGACCACTGCGAACGCTTTCCTCAGCGCATGCGGTGTCAAGCACGAGCCGTCCGTAGAGGAGGTGGCCAAGATCCTTCTGGATAACCCTCGACGGTTCTACGAGCTTGCCGAGGGCAGAGAGAAGTGAGGGAGGGTTCCTTTCTTGAGGATCTACGGTGCTGACTGTTGTCGTCGCAGCTATCTCACAGAGCTACGCAACATCGCGGTGAACATGCGGCTGGTGACATCAGGTACCATGGCGAGGTTGAAGCGCGCGGCGTTTCTGCTGGGCTCCCGCAGAGTCCGGAAAGAGAAGGCGGCGAGCGGCAAGAAGACAAGCGTGGAGCTCACCGCCGAGCTGGAGGAAGAGGACTGGGAGTATCAGCACGACCTGCTGACCCCCGACAAGGTTGTCATCGCGGACGACACGAACGCATATCAGCTTTTCGGTGATGTGATCTTCACTGCCCCCCAGGAAGACCTGCTGGAAGGTAAGACGTCGCGGTGGGATCTGCCCTGGGTGCCATGCTAACGGTCTCCGATACAGCGTTCTACCTGGAGCTGGGATGTAGGCGGTTGAGCGGCCTTATGCGCGAAGACTACCAAACAAGGAGCGAAGTCGTCGGATCCCGCAAAGCGGCAGAAACCCGTACCTTGATCCTGGAGCGCCTGCCGTTGTTCTTGCACGAGCACACGCACACGAAGACACGAGTGTCCCATTCTTGGCTGAACAACGAGAAGAACTTCGTGGTCAAGACGTTTGGCAAGCTGACCGTTACGAAGACGCTGCAGCTCGGCGACAAGCGCGCGTCGAAGAGTCAGGATGCGTCGGCAGTCGCGAGGCGGATAGGACGCGGGCCGATTGAGTTGTGGCTCGCTGGGCACGATACGGTCGACATGTATGAGTGCGTAGCTTTTCTCACAATTGGCTTCGTGACCGTGCTAATGACGATCGCGACTGAAGGGTATCGACCTCGATGTGTCGCCTTCTGTTCGACGCTCCGAAGGTTAACGACGCGTTGCTCTTCATGACCATCCTATCGACGGATTTGCGCGCGTTGCGGAGGAGGGGTTACAACGGTATGTTCCCGAACGTTGACTTCAGTCTCATGGTGTTAATGGTTTGGGCAGTGGATCGTATCCTGCGACAGCAGAAGGCCGACAGGCAAGCTGCAGAGGAAGCTGTGAAGGCCAAGCAGGCAGCCATGCTTGCAAGCCAAGGCGTGGCCAGTGCTTCCTCCGACACACTTGTTTCCGATGCGCCCAAGCCTAACGGGACACGTCCCGGGTCGCCACTGTTCAACGAGAAAGAGTCTGCCCCGTTGCCGCCGATTCCTGCTGGAGCTGCGTCCGCAATGTCAGACGAGTTGACGAAGCAGCCCTCGCGTCCTATGAGCATGGTCCGACAGTCGCTGGACGCTGTGAAGCGCCGGCTTCAGAAGGAGAATGGGGGTCCTAGTAATGCGCCTCTGGGACCTTCGCAGGAAGAAGACACGCCAAGCGACCAGCTGCCGCTACTCCCACCCCGTCCGAACCGCCCTCTGACTCCTCAACCGCACGCGACGCCGCGCAGTAGTATCTGTGAGTACTTACCCTGACTTGGAAAGTGCACAGACATTGAAGCCTTCATATAGCATCGAACATCGACCTAGCGATCAAGGCATGCAAGGAGGAACGAGGCGAAATGCTCAAGAATCGGCGCCAGATGCAAATGGTGAAGGAGTCGCTGAACGAAGGTTACTGTGATATATCCGGACACCCTGCGGACATGACTTTGATTGGTAGAGTGCCATCCTTGTTTTGGTCAACGAGCTGAGCTGACGGTGAGTTCAGGCGATATGGGTGGGATCAAGATCTTTGTGGCAAAAGGTAAGCGAATGTCTAAATCTACCACTATCACTATAGTACCGGTATTGACCGCTGTCCTGAAGACGTCCCCGATGGCAAGTCACTCATGCGAGACAAGAGCGACGCGCTTGCTCGTTTCATATACACCATTCGCCCTCTGCAAGAGGTTTACACTCTGCCACCGACCAGTCTCCATATATTCTACGATCGCGCGGGCGACACAATCGCGTTCAACCGCAACGCCAGTCTTTTCCTGAATCTGCGTTTCTTCGAGCAGTGGCGTAAGTGTAAACCTCCCTGGGTCCAGTGTATATCCACTCACGTTCATATACAGACGACGCCGAGGTCGGCTCTGGACAGCTGACGAATGCATATATCTCTTGGTGCGTGTTCTGTCTGACCCCCGGGATGCTCCTGCTCACACAAGACGTGCCGCCATTAGGTACTTTACGCTTGCCCACGAGATCGCCCACAACTTGGTTCAGGCGCACAACTCGGAGCATGAATTCTACTTCTCGTCTATCTGCGAACAATACCTCCCTGCTTTCATGAAGCTCATCGCCGGCAAGTAGACTCATCAAGTTACCGGACCATGTAGACGGACGTTTGGATTGTACCATACATACCCTGCTTTGTAGTATATACGCTATTCTGCTTTGGCCATACGCTTCGCCCAGCTATCCTCATATTCAACCCACTCCATTTGTATTGCCGCGAACGTAGACTGACAAACAACAGTCTGCAAGAAGGGATCAATTGCAAGTACTTCCGCGAAGCGCCCATCTAATGTCTGATCGGCACGTGACCAATGTTCGAGACGCGTTCAAAAACGCGGGCACGCGGCACTGGCCACCCAACTCAACTCACGACCACCAACGCGTTTCGGGCTCTCCCTCTCCACGACATCTCTGTTGTAAAACCCACCACCTCTCTTCCTACTTCACTCGGAATGGACCAGATCATGTCGTCGCTCGCCCCTCGTACTGGCGCGTCCAACAAGCCCGCCGCGGGAGGCTCTGGGGCAGCGTCGGGAGGCAGCGTCACGAAACGGTACGTGGCTAACCGCGAAGAGACCGTACATTCCCTCTGAGCTTGCTTGTGTAGCCTGCAGAGTGAGTTGATGACCCTCATGGTGAGTGCCACTCGTCTTGTCGATATTCTCCGTCTGACTGAGAGTCCAGATGTCTGCGTCTCCCGGTATCGTGAGTGCCTAGCTGTGGCTAAGACGCGTCATACACCTAACACAACTCGTAGTCTGCATTCCCGAGGTCGGACGCGAACCTGTATGACTGGGTTGGGACGATTGATGGTCCTGCCGGCACGGTGAGTGGCACTATCTGTCCGTGGAATACATTCATGATTTATGGCATGACACCCGGCGCAGATATACTCGGGCCTAAAGTTCAAGATCTCCATATCGTTCCCGCCAACGTACCCAATGTCTCCACCGACCATTAAGTTTGATTCGGCGTGCTACCACCCGAATGTTGACCTCGTAGGGGGCGGAATCTGCCTTGACATCCTGCAGGTAGGAAACCCTGTCCGACGTAGTGGCTAAAAACCTATGTTGACATGCCACCTACAGGACAAATGGTCGGCTGTTTACAGCGTACAGACAATCCTGCTGTCGCTGCAATCACTACTGGGAGGTACGTGCACACGCAGGTTCTTATTCCCTTCACCTTTTTGAACATGATCTGCGCAGAGCCGAACAACGCGTCTCCGCTCAACCCGGACGCGGCTGCCATCTGGGATTCGCCTGACCGTACGTCCATAACGTTCTACACATTGTCCTTCCTCGAGGTGGCTCACTCCGGACCGCTGTAGAGTTCAAGACACAGCTTATGAAACATTACCGCCCTATCGTCGACGACGCCGAGTAGTCGCACACGGGTGACAGTTGTTCACATCTATGTCCCTTCCTCCATGTATCTCATACTGTCGTATCATCGCATGTTTCGCTATCACTGTGCTGGACTATGCAACCTGGATCCTGTCTCCTTTCATGTCCAAGCTCTTGTATATAGCTCCAATCTGCCTGGGTCTGCGTATGTGAGCGCTTTCCTCGGTCGCTCCCAGGGTCGACGCGTCCATCCCACATTTACGGCTCATCTTCGTGGCGTCACTTAACATGTCCTCCAGCAGGTCTAAGTATGGTCGCGCGTGTGCAGCGCGCGCATCTACAAATACCGAGGACGTACTCGGCTATCTAGGAACATACCCGTGATGGAAGGAGCTGGGCGCGGTGCTGGAGAGCGCGGTCGACGATCGTCGCCACGCATTGCTCTTCTCTGCATCGCACCATCACCTCCTCCCCGGTCGACGTGTCTGTTCACCTTCTCAACCCCTTCTGAATCTCCTTGGTGAGTACTTCAGTCTCTATGCTTTCGAGCGACTCCGCCGCCACGAGCTACGGTCGCGTGGCTACGCTACCAAGAGCCCTTTTATGGGCGCCTACCTAAGGAACGCGATCAATTCGTTTGGCGATCGGTGCGGTCGCCAGCCCGACGCCCCTCCTCGTCTAGCCTGCTCTGGTCGGCGCAGCAGCTGCACCAGGTTGCTTTACGCCCCCTTGTCGTCGCCCGCTCGCGGTTCTCGTTGCTCGTCGTCCCTTCTCCTCCTCTCTTCAACTTGCTTATATTCCCGCCCAGTTGATCTGCAGGCGGACCAGGCTCGGTTGACCCGACTACTTAGTGCTATATCGCTCGCGTTCCCTCTGCAAGACCTCTTTGCGACCCGCGCAGCTTGTATCGCACGACTTTCATTCCTCCTTTGGCCGTAGATTTGGTGTCTGGTGCACATTGTATGTCCATTCTTCGTTTGCTTGGACCGTTCGCAAAAGCTGATACGCTTGGTCGCGTGCAGCTGCGTCGCCTGCCCTATATACATACCCTTCACTCGCCCATCCCACACGCTACACGCTACACGCACCCATCCACGACACACCTCTCGGCCAGCAAGCACCATGGTCCGCCGCTCGCCACCTACCCCCCTCCGCTTGCACAACGGCCCGCTGCCCGCGCGCGGCCAGCCGCGGCACACACTCCCCTCGCTCCCGTGCCCCGCCTTCTGCGGGCCCGTCCCCACCTCATCCACCACCGCCCCTGGGCCCGTCCCGCGCGCGCGCATGGTGCACACCGAGCTGCCGCAGCTGTACATCCCGGACCTCGCGCTGCCCGGCTTACCTGGGGTGTTCTCCGCCGCGCTGGACACGGGGAGCATGCCGGGCTCGCCGACGTCCGCAGGGTCGTCGGTGTCGAGCTTGAGCGGGGGCGGGGCGAGGAAGAGGAGCAGGGAGTTTGTGAGGGGCCCGTGGGACCACTCGGGCGCGATTCGGGTGCCGTTTGATGTTAGCACGGTGTTGGCGCCGCTGAGGCCGGCGGCCATTAACGTGCGGTGAATTTGGAGGGGTGGATTGGGTTGGAGGTTGGGGTAAGGGAGTTTTGGAGGTTGCGTTGGAGAAGATTTGCTTTACTATGCATGTCAGCGAGCAATGAAATTACCGCGTTCCTTTACGTCTTGGGTGGCTTGAGTGGCTATTGTGATTGAAGATGCACACACGGAGGGTGATATCAGACCGTCGTTCGATTTCCCTGAAGAACATGTCTATGGTACAGCCCAAGTGAGGGGTACAACAGCGAGAACGAGTGCGAACAAAGCAAAAGATTGAGCCACACGGGGAGATAGATGGATGTGGCGTGCGGCGTGCGTGCGGTAGACCTTCCCGGACTAGATGGATAGATACAACCGCTACTTCTTGCCAGACCTGAAGAACAGTCAGATGCTGGGATGGCAGATGCACTGGGAGAAGACTCACTTCTTGATGCCGCCACCCGGAGCTCCGCCTGCATGGGCGTGCGAGGGTCAGTACCACCGAGCCACAGCACAACATCGTACGAGACGGTCTCACCCTTGGTAGCTGGGAGGGGGTCAGCGAGACGGAACGAGGGTCTATGAGGAGTGGATCGCACCTTTGTCGCGCGCCGCCTTCAGAGCGGCCTCCTCTGCCTTCTTCCTCGCCTGGAAGGCGACGTCCTCCTCGTCCAGCTCCTTCTTGTCCTTCTTTGCTGCCTGCAGTACGTGTCAGTAACGCAGCCCTTGGGCGGATGTCATGAAGCTGACCTTGAGAGGCTTCAGCTTTCCGCCCTGTCTGCTAGCCATGATCGTTGTAGAGATGCGAGTATGCAGGCGTCTATACACAGCCGGTGCGGCGCGAAAACCATGCGGAAAAGCGCTGTCGAACTCGAGCCGGGCCGGGCTCGAACGCGCGGCTCGCTTCCCGGCGTTAGCTGAAGCCGCGCATCCTTTCCCACATCGGCGGCTTCACGAAATCGAGAGCCCTCGGAAGCCGTCGGAGAGCATGCGGCGTGGCGGCGAGATGGTGGCCAATCGGCGAATTTGTAAGTTAGATAGAGCACGCTGGCACGACGCAAGGCAAAAGGTTTCGTAACCGGCTCGCGCATGCCAAGGTCGAGGGAGGCCAAGGACCCCGCGGCAAGGAGATATCCGCGTCTGAATACTTTCGAGGATTGGCGGAGAAAGGATCCGAAGGAGGTGTTTCAGCGCGTGTCACCCGACCCGGTGACCAGGAACGGAAAGGCTGTCGGTAACGGCCGGCACGGGTGATCCGAACGGAGGCACAAGGAAAAAGATCTGGCTGACGACGGCGACGGTCGACGACGCGGCCGTAGCTCGACGCCGAGGACAGCAGAGGACCTTCCGGAGAGGGCTGTCACAGCTCCGAGACTGCCATAACTGACAGCGGCTGGCCGGCGTACTGGTGGAGTGGGCGTGCTGGCGTCTGTGTGGGGCAGTGGCGGGTGGCGGTGAGGAGGCGGGGGAGGAGCCAGGAAAGGCAGGGGCGAACGATCGGTGTTGTTGCAAGTGTCACCCGGGCAGCCGCCCGGCCGAGAACTCTTCCCAGAATTCCATCCGACCGCATGCGACTTTGACTTTCCCCATCTTTTATTATTATTCCTAACTTATTCGCCCTCCCACACGGCCTGCTCAGCCAGCCACACGCCGCCCTCCTTCTCCTTCTCTCCGTCGTTCATCTGCAGGCGCACCCCCAGGCTCTCCCCGCGGGATTCCTCCGAGCTCTCTCCTTCCATACCCTCAGCTCCGCGCTGAGCCCACCTTCGTTTACCCCACCCTCGTTCTTGTGGCCTGACCCGTGCATGCTCTGAAACATACCCGCCTGGAGCAACTCACCATGCAGCACTTCCTCAGTCTCCTCCTCGCAGTTTCCCTGCTCACCACAACTTATGCTGCTACGGCGGACGAATGGCGGAAGCGTTCAATATACCAGTAAGTCGCGTCGTACCGTATTCGAGGTGGACAGCGGTGAACGTTTCTACAGGATCATCACCGATCGCTATGCGCTCCCGGAAGGTGCGGACCTCACTGCGTGTGATCCCGCCAAGCAGGCGTTCTGTGGCGGCACTTGGAACACCATCAAGAACAACCTGGACTACATTCAGGACGCGGGGTTCACTGCCAGTACGTCCTGACGGACTTCGCATATATTACCCCGTCGAATGTGTACCCTTGCCCCCCGTAGTCTGGATCAGCCCGGTCTCCCAGAACTACGAAGGCCCTCGCACGCCCTATGGTGACCCTTACCACGGATACTGGATTTCCGACGCGTCGAAGCTTAACTCTCGCTTTGGAACCGCGGACGACCTGAAGGCGCTCTCGGACGAGCTGCATGCTCGCGGGATGTATGCGCGTATTTTCATTCGTAGCGGACGCGTAACTGACGTGCCAACAGGTTCCTCATGGTCGACGTCGTCGTGAACAATGTCATGGCCTTGGATACCGACCCCGACCTGTCGACGTACATGTTCCAGGACAAGGTTCGTCCAGCCACCTTCCACTCATGACAGGAGTTTGATTGAGTCTGCGGCGCAACAGTCGCAATACCACTCGTACTGCCCGATCCAATGGGGCAATACCACCAGTGAACAGAATTGCTGGCTTGGCGACACCAAGGTGACCCTCCCCGATGTGAACACCCAGGACCCGACGGTTGTCACTGCCTACACTGCATGGATCAAGGCTCTCGTTCAACAGTTCAACATCGACGGTCTGCGTATCGATGGTAAGTCCCCGTCGTCTAATTTTGGAGGAGGTCATGAGCCCATACTAAATCCACCGTTTCTTTCCTCGTGCAGCGGCGAAGTGAGTTCCCGTGTCACCCACATCCAGGCATATGGCGCAGTTTTAACCTTTTGATTCAGGCACGTGAACATGGACTTCTGGCCGAAGTTCTGCGAGGCTGCCGGCGTGTACTGCATCGGCGAGGTCTTCGATGCTGATGCTGGGTAAGCATGTGTCCCACTGTTGACTTGGCGACGCTCTCACCATCGAACGAACAGTCAAGCCCTCCAGTGGCAGGGCGAGCAGGCGCTTGATGCGATCCTGAACTACCCGATGTACAACGCGCTGGTTCAAGCATTCACCATTCCTGGCCCGCAGAACATGAGCGCTGTCACGGACATGATTGCGCAGATCAAGCAGAAGTCTTCGGTACGGCGTTCCATTCCACTTAGAGCGCCCCGCGGATTTAATGCTGTCCCGTAGGACCCGACTTTGCTCGGCAACTTCCTTGAGGACCAAGATGTTCCCCGGTGGGCTAGCCTCTCGGTTGACCCCCAGAGTCTCTGGAACGCGATGATCTTCAACTTCATGTCTGACGGGTGAGTTGCGACGGCGACTGACCGGGAGACTATTTCATGTTTATCTGACACGGCTTCGAAGTATCCCGATCGTTTACTACGGACAGGAGCAGGGCTTCAACGGTAACGCCGATCCCGTAAGCTCTTATATGTGTCAAGGCAGACGTATTCTAACCTGAGGTGTGAATGTAGATGAACCGTGAGCCCCTGTGGCCATCCAACTACGCGAACACTACTACCCTACAGCTTGTCACCAAGCTGAACACGGTAAGTACAATTCCGCGTTCTCTATCGGGCGCAACTGACCCTCGTTGTTTTAGCTGCGCAACTTCCTGATCAACAGCACAACGGACTGGGTCACCAACCAGGTGCAGGTGCTCAGCCAGACCAACGACGGCATCGCGTTCATGAAGGGCGATGTCATTACCGTTTTGACCAACATCGGTTCCCCGGTAAGGATCCCTAGTTGTTTCAACGGTATATGCTTGGTATTTACACGTTGAACTTGCCACAGCCCCAGAACGTCAGCATTTCCGCGCATACGCCGTACGACAACAGCGTTTCTACCACGGAGTGAGTGCATATAACCACCTTGCACAACTACGACTGCTGACCCTGCTTCCCTTCAGCATCCTTACCTGTAGGCAGTACGCCGTTGGCAGTAACGGCAGCATTGAGGTCGAGTACTCCAAGGGCGGTGTCCCCGTCATCCTCGTCCCTGACACTAAACTCGACAACTCCGGGCTCTGCGGGCACGTCCAGGCCTCGGTCGTCTCCCAGAAGGGCGCCCAGGGCACCGTCAACGGCGACGCCAACGGCGCGCTCAGCACCACCCCGCTCGCGTTCGCCGTCGGGCTCGTCACATTTGCCGCGGCCCTCCTCACGGCGGCGCTATGAGCTCCCTCAGCCGTCCGCACCACTATCCCCCATTCTCACGTGTCACGCCCGCACGCGCCTCACGATCCCCGCACGCCCCCCGCTCCGACGCAACGCGACACTATCCCTCCCTTCTTTTCTTCGGGTCTTACTATTCTCCCTTTCTGTCTGGATTCTGGATGCCCGCTGCCCGCACGCCCGGGCGGCGTGGCCTAATACCTCCCACGGCTCCCCCTCCCCGGCTCGGATGGGGAGGGGGCCGCTTCGTGTCTGTACTACTCCGCGGCTGGCCTTTGTGTGGCTGCGGTCTTGGATTTTGGTGTAGTTTTTCGTGTGTTTCGTGTAGGGCGGAGTTTGGATGGTTGAACTTAATGGTGTACGAGTACAAGAACACACGCAGGTTCTCGCGCGCGAGCCTCCTTCGAGCAAGTGTGCATTGCGGACCAGGTAGCGTTGATATCGGCGTTTGGGCCGTAAGTCCGTCAGGTTAGTACCCCAGAAGTCGAGCGACACATCGCAATGGTCGTAACTTCCCAGCCTCACGGCGATCCATGCCCTCGTCCGACGTCCACCTCAATATTGTCTCCAGCGATATTGAATTATGGGTCCATGTGTGGAGCGGCCTCCCGCTCTGGCGGGCGATCGGGCTTTTCGCCAGAGACATTCGGCTGAGGTTATTTTGGCGTCCTCTTGTACATGCATCGAAGGGCAGGTGCGGCGAGACATGGGCGCGAATGATCGGCAATCATGCATCTGCAGAGTTTATGGAATGGTTGGATAGGCGAACCGCCGGTACGTACAACTTTATTTGGGGACGTCATGATGCTGCTGGTCTGAGACGTGGACGGAATGTAGGTACACTGAGCCTCTACGGTGGTGTCCAGCGACCGAGGAAGTTTGAGCTGACCAGCATAGACACCGTTGGCATACTAGACACACCTTTGAAGTTCGTGCGAGGATGCGCCCACCGCTGCAGTGTTTGCAGACGTGCAAAGCGCGTCGCGTACCGTGCGTAATTAAGCATCGTCAGTGAAGCATGGCCGCTTCTTGAGTACATGATCGCAGCGTGCGCTGAGCGCTCCGTTCACCAAGTGGACCAATGTCTCGCCGCCACCAAGCATCGATGCGCCCCCGCGCCCCAACGTTCCGCCGGCCGCAATCCCCGCGCTGCTCCGCGCCGCCTCCCTTTGCAGGTGAAGAGAGAGTCCAGAATGCTTGCGCGCAGGTCTCGGCGCGGGCGGTGTGATACGCGCGGCTACGCGACGTCCAGAGCTTGAAGCCTAAAGGTGGTTTCAGCGCGCCGTGTACGTACTCCATAATGGAACAGAGTCATCGACGGCAGGGTCGAGGAGGCATGCAGGAAGGTGAGGGCGAGGGCAGGCCGCCAGCGGGGATGCACGGGCCCTCGACAAAGGTATAAGAGGGCCCACCTGCCGAGCGAGTTGCTCAGCAGTCAACGACTCGTCTTAGCCCTCCAGCTCTCACCGCAGTCCTCACTCGCCCACTAAACCCACCCACCTCTCCTCTTCTCTCTTCACGCATTCCAAGATGTTCGCCCGTGTCGCCGCCATTGCCCTCGCGCTCCCACTCCTTGCTGCCGCCCAGAACTGCAACACCGGCCCCATCCAGTGCTGCAACAGCGTTGAGAGCGTAAGTGGTGTCCATGCGGCTTCGTTACATGCTCATTTGCTGACACGCACGCATCTGCAGTCCAGCTCCGCTGCGGGCTCTGCGCTTCTGTCGCTCCTTGGTGTCGCGCTCGGCGACATCACCGGGCAGATCGGCCTGCAGTGCTCGCCCCTCTCCGTCGTCGGCGTCGGCTCGGAGGCGTGCGGCGCGCACCCCGTGTGCTGCCAGAACAACAACGTCGTAAGTTCCGTCCTGCTCCCATCTAGGAAATGGTTGTTGATGGTCTGTGCAGGGCGGTCTCATCTCCGTTGGATGCATCCCCGTCGAGCTATAAACGGTTTCCGTGGTGGATTGGTGTCGCGGAGTAGGGGTGGTGGTAGGGTGTGGGAAGGGGAGTCTCGTAGGGCTTGGATAATGTTTGGTGATGAATCGATCTATGTTTGAGCCTCACGTCCGGTGTGAAATACTGTGAGTGGCTAATGCTCTGAGGGTAAGTTCCATGTAGACAGGAAATCCGCATCCCTTGCCTTAAAAACAAGGGAAGCTGTCGGCATCGTGATGCTTGGACAACGAAGTACCCGGTGTTTCGTCGTAATAAGAGCTAGAAAAAGTTGTCAAGTACCTGCGTTGTGATGATTTACACGATGAGTGGGATGTCAGGGCAGCGGACGTTCCGAGGCATAGGCGTCGTCGGTGTTTTTGTCGTACTCGTCGTGGTCACGATTGGAGATCATCCTTTATTAACCTGACCCACGGGTGGAACCAAGTCTGTTCATCGTCGCCTTGGTGCATAGCTGATGAATCAAATCTGTAGTAGCAGGCGATTGAATAAGAATGCTGCCACTCGGAGCGCTGAGTACTTACTGAGACTGTTCGGAAGCGAAGAGGTGCGTATGTAGAGGCGCGCGGACGAGTACAATGGCCACAAACAACACCAAACTCCTGTGCCACCGATCGTACGGCCAACGTACGGCGTCTGTTCTCTCCGGCGCTGCTTAACCTTTCACTAGACCTGGGACCATGACCGGCGAGCCTAACCTTCGACCTCACTCAAAGCCCGCGCTTTCTTGCTATATTTTGGCTATGCCGTGCATACACAAATCTGTGACAGTTACGCGTGATGGCGCAACCAGAGCCAGGTTTTAACCAGTCGTAGCTCAAGCTGCCAGCCTGAGTGAACCCCGGGGCCAGCGGCGGACCGGCGGGACCCTGGCCCACAACGAGAACACCTGCCACTCTGCTCGCCCCGTTTGCCATCAAAATATTATGCACGTGTATAAGCCATACATTGTCCTTAGTGCGGCTTTTTGACTAGAGGTAACAGGGTCTGAGACTGACTCAAAGGTACGCTTTCGCACAATAGGACGCCCAACTTGAATGCGCCACTCGCCCGCAGGGATCCGTCCTTCAGCCACGCCTATGAGATAATGCTATGTAGGCCACGCCAGTCTTTGTTATCTCTGGCATTCCATGACGGGCTGCGGGTGGCGCCTCGCATTGCTAGACAAAGAGAGGGTCAGTGCGTCAATGAGTGGCTCAATGACACGCGTTGCGCTGACGCTTGGTTAGACCAATCCGCATAGCCCTGGCGGTGTATCTGAAGTGTCGAGGCGAGCTGCGGCAACCCCCACCGACTACATATACCCGCAATGTTTGGAGTGGCTAGAACATCGTTCGCAACATACCCCCCGCTCCATCTGCAATCGCCCGGCATCATGCGTACCCGCAACCGAACGTACTCTATCATCGAGACTCGTGAATCACTGAAGGCACGCTCCCCGTTAGCGGACAAGAGCACTCAGGTCCGCGAAATTTGTCTGTACGACTACCACGCTACGGGAATGCCGGGCTACGCTCCCTCCTCCGTGATCAACCCCCTTGCAAGCCAGTATGTGGAGCGGCTGGAACAACTGTGTGCTGCACAAGACCAGGATGCCTTCCAGATACAAGGAGCATTGAGGTGCGTGGCGCGTTGCACTGTTCCGACCTTGTAATCCTACAACGTAGAGCTGACGCGGTCCGAATACAGGTGGCTATCTGGTACGGAAACGCAAGGCCGACCATGTGAAGAAGGCGCGCTCCACTTCCTCGACCCCATCATCAACCGCAAAATCGATATCGAGGCCGAGTTACGCACGATCGAGGACTACCCGCCCACCACGCACGAAGCGCTCAGCTGCTTAGCGCACTCGATCGCCGCGTACATATACTTCAGGAAGTACATGGCGAGTGCGGAAGAGCTCCGTGCGGTCGTGGATGACTCTCGGATCCGCTTCCCGCGCGGCCAGTACCAGACGCGTGTCGACGACCAGTGGGAGAACATGTCGCACGCCGCGCGCCATGCCACCCACGCCGCGGCCGGCGGTTTCGTCAGCCCTGCGGTGCTCATGGTGGGCTTCGCGCTCAAGACGCTTGTAGAGCATGTGTCCGTCGACATGTCGCTCAGCCTGCAGGATTTGAAGCAATACAGGCCCCTCTGGCGTGCGATTGAGCGGTGGACCCGAGAGCTGTTCGACGTGAAATCGCGAGGGCCCGGGAAGCAACCTCAGGCGCCGCCGCCGTCAAACCAGTGCAGCGCGGCTAACTGCGCTGCTGTGAACGTATGCCGCCAGTCAGGACCGAGGCCGCGCAGTTGCAAGTGTAGCGTGGAGGTGGCGCCGCGGTACTGCAGCAAAGAGTGCCAGGACCAGGTGCGTCCAAGCGTTCAAAAATATTTTGTGGAGTGTCGCATGCTGACTGCTTGTTTTCAGGACTGGACCAGGCATCAGGCAACTTGCATGAGCGGCGGCGTTTTCACGCCACCGGCAATTATCATGGCGCGGCACGAGAGGGTTTACGATGACCTGATTGTGATGTCGGCGTTGGGGAATCCCATTGTGCGAGTTGAAGTGATGGAGGATGATGAAAACAGGGAGGATCCAATGAATGGAGAGGTTCTGGTCGTATTCGAGCTTCCCTGCCCTTTCGGTACGCCCGGTAAGGAGGTCCTGTACGCTCTGAAGCACTACGAGTGACATGCGCTCTCCACCACTGGCATGTAATATCGATTTGATACGCTTACTGTTGTTTATATGTAAAGCGACGCCTTGATACACCAGGTGGATAGGCCCCCTTCCCGCCGCCGGTAGTTCGTCACGGCACCAGTCCGTGCGCTATAATCGCGAAGGCACTGGTACTAGTACTACTAGTACGGAGCTGCTTACAACCATTCAGATATACATTCATAGTAGGATTCCGAATGCCCGAAACGTAGTGGCAGTTACTGTGACCAGTACTAGTACACGAGAAACAAAGCTGGATGCGGTAGATCTGTGACGAAGATGTACGGGCCGATGTCAACTAGTACTAGAAACTAGTTGTAGAATAGATCCTCGAGGGTGGCCTTTGCCTCATCGTACTCGTAATCCTGTAGGTATTCTTTGTCGTGAAGCGTGCTGAGCGTTTCCAAGACATAGTCCTGGCAGTTCCAGGTGACTATGTCGTGTCGGATAGGCTGCTGCGCTATGGTCTGCTTGACCTCCCGGATGGTCCCCTCGCCGTCGATCATGGCGACGAAGACCAGCCGCTTGAGACGAATGGTGTTCGCGGGGTCTACCTCGCTGATGTCGAGCTCGAGCCTCCCTTCTGCGTTCTCGTTGGCTTGGTAGACGAAGTGGTGGAAGTCGTCGTCGCCACCATCTACAACGCGCAGGTGAATGGCCCAGTGAGCCAGCTTCTTGTCCGACTCTTCGTAAATGGCGACGGACAGCTCGGCGGATTGAGGCATCTATGCATGGAGATAGGCATCATCAGCTCATCGCGCTAGCGGCTTGCCCAACGAGAATACGCTCACGATTCGAGTATTATAGGTTTGCGCTGAGACTCGAGGGAAAATGCACTGGTGGCGGTATCAAGGCGTAGAAGAGGCTCGGCGGGGTTGTTGTCGTCGTGTGCTGGTCGGCGCCGTATTTATAGTGTTTGGGTACGGCCATCCCTCTCCTAAGGGTCTTCACGGGCATGAGTCTTGAGAAAAATTTATCACTCCGCATAGGTCGTACTGCCCAGGAGCGGGCGAAGGGCGGAGCCTTGAAATCACCGCCGAAGCCTCGGCGGTGGTTCATCACCACATCGTACCCGCTGGGTCAGGGTCATCTCCTGCCAAAACAACCCTTTCGTAGCCCACACCTTGTGCCCGTTGAAGGGAAGTACGTACTGGCTACTATCTTTCTACATTTCAGGCAGGTGAAGTTGCGCCGGCGAGTTGTTCTCCGGATGTTCTGGCCTCTAGGTAACCGCCCTTGCGGCGTTTGTGCTGCCACTCACATCTAGATGACTTCCGAAACCTCCTTTTGTGCAGGTGCTTCATGAGTCAGTACACACATATCCGGGAGATCTGGTAATGATTCCAAACCGTTTGACATTTGCGGCTAGTCTGTCGCGGTTGTAAAATCCATCACGGACGTTATAGGGACATGCTGTATGTGGGTTCCGCATACAGCGTGTTTTGCGGAGGCGGCCGTGCCAGCTCCTTCGTGATCATCAGCATTGCCATATTCAAGAAGCTTGCTCGCAGAGACTCGACTCACCCGCATCGGGACCTGGCCGTCGAAGAATATATTCAGATCCGGACCACGGAGGGACGACAAACACTGAACGAATGGGGATGGGGCGTAACACAAGGACAAGTGGTCACTCCGATCTAGATGTGGCGCAGAAACGGTCAGAATCGCAGAACTCGTATTCGCCGCGTCATGCTACATCAGTAAAGTCTAGAGGCTTCTATGTATCGGTCCAACACGACCTCCTGGTCGTACCCCAAGATGCAGGGCGGCAGGTGATCCCACCAGTCGCCCGTATCTGTAACCGAACGAGTATTCATCGCCTTTAAGTACTCCCAATGTTCGGGATAAAATCCGCTCATTTCCCAGTCGATGATACCAGTCAGCTCCGGGTCGTCTCCGTCGGTTATCATCACATTCCGTGGATGGAAGTCGCCATGGGTAAACAAGATGCGGTGGTCTTCCCGTAGCATCGAGCGCAGCCAGCTCTTGTAGCTTGTCGCCACTCGTGGGGATGAGTCATGCATGAGGTAATCGTTGAAAGCGGCTTCAGAGTAGATGGGCGACGGGCTGACTCGTATGGCGTTGCGAGCATCCTTGCATAGGCGGCGGCCAACGGGGGCCCCAAAAGGCTCTCCGGGAGGAAGTTCAACTCGTCGCAGAGCCAGGAGATTCGCATCTAGTATCCCTCGAATCTTTCCTTTCGCCTCCGAAGACAGCGATGACCAGCGTGCCTCCAAGGTGGTGCCAGGAATCAGAGTCATGAACATGAAGGCGGTAGCCCCAACGGTGACCAAACCCAAGGCACGCGGTGCAGGGATGGCGGGGATGCGCTCTTCCAGATACCGCATAACGTCGTGCTCGTCGTAGTCGAGGGAGCGGGTGAGCTTCACAGCGACATCAGGGCTAATCTGGATCACGGCACGGACGCCGCTTTCCCAGACCATCCTGCCCGAGAAAACGCGTGAGACGACCAGCGAGGAGACATCTGTGGGATGTCCGTCGATGATCCCAAGCAGATCGACGACCGCCGGAGAGAATGGGCGCACGATAACGTGGGGGAGTGGACAAGAGAAGGGGGTGCGAATTGGTAGCGGTCCATGATCGAGAAACGGTCTCTCTGGGAGGGCGTTTGGTAGCTGTAGTACTGTCATGAGCCGCCGCACCGCTCCCGATGGCCGAACCACTTTAGGTGGCGGCGGAGACGGTGGCGGTTCATTCAGGCGTTGCTCTGTCCAACATGTTTATCGTCAATGTTGGATTCCTAGCAGTAGAATGACATCAGGTACTCACGCCTCTCCTGTTGCCGTACCACACGCTCAGGTACCGCTTGGCGGTACTTAGCATAGGTCGAGTGCAATAGGTTCACGACCGGTTCTAAGTCGATAGAGGGGTCGTCGTCCAAAGCTTTCGTGATCTGCCTCAGAGCGGACTGATTGAGGTTCCGGTAAGCTTTTTCCTCCAATTGTGCAGTGGTCATAATGCGATGGAGACAGCAGTCGGCGATATAGGTCGGAATGTGAGTAGATGGTGGTTACGAATCTCGCATGAGCACAAGTAGCGCCGTAAGGGGACACACTGAGATGTTTACCTGTGTTGTGATGCTTGTGCATCACCAGCGCTATTTAGAGTTCCGTCGCGGTTGCCAGTACTTGAAGGTTGCAATAGCTTTTAGTTTGCAGGTCTACGTACGCCATGTCTCGTCATTGATATTCCCGCGTACTTGTGCGTCTGACATGTTTGTTCGCACTGTTGATACGTAAATATCACGACCGTTCCGGGGCGCTCATTCAAGCTTTATTGAGTCTTTGAAGCGAATGGTTTTGTGATTACAAATTCGACGAACGTATGCAGGCATACATGTACACTCGGCCCTCGTCCATGACCCGAGCTAATTGATTTCATGACAAGCAATAACCTGTTCCTTCGCATTCTACGACTATGGAGTCCTCTAGCTCCTCGATAGAGAATTTGGCATCGGTCAGCTGCTCGGCAACCCATAACGCTGTTCTGCAAGACGCTGAATCACAGTACACTGAACGGATGGGCATCAGCCAACCTACCTTGTGTGTAGGGTCAACGGCCCAGTCTTCACTTTCGATTTGCCTCGCGCGAGAGCCATGAATATAATCATTTGATCCTAAGCACGACGATATTAGCCACGGCGAGGACCATATTAGAAAGTGTACTTACCTGCAAGTACTCGTCTACGCAGCCACCGTGGGCGAGGTTCGCTGCGAGCTCCCTGGCGGCATCCCGTCCCACCTGTGCGGGATCAATGCGCTTGCTCCCAAGCGCGCTCCCGGCGAGGATGCAGCCGTTCTCCGTCTCCGCCCACAACACGACGCCGGAGCCGCTTCCAAATGCATCGGAGGGCTTCTCTCGCACCGCGTCGATACTGATGAGCGCGGTGTCCACGCCAGACTCAGCTAGCACATTTATGGCACCGACGCGCATGGCCTCGGCAAGGCTCTTAGGCAGACCAGCGACGTAGGACCGCCCATGGATCACTTTGACCGCGCCCCGCTGGATGAGTGTCACCGCAGGCAGCGGGCCGAGTACGGGAGGCACCGAGACGTGGACCTCGCCGCCGCCTTTGGGGTAGTATCCACGCGTTGGGACGCTAAGCGTAGCGGGCACGCCGAAATGCTTCTGGATGAACGGTAGAAGAACATGCTGCATATAGTCGATTTGGGGCGCTTGTGGGGCGTTTGTGCCTCCGCGCAGTATGAGCTCGGATGGTGGCCCGGTGGTAGAAGGTGCGAAGATGAGGCAAGGCAACGACACTTGCAGCAGAAGAGCGATGGAGCCCGCTGTCTTGGGATCGGCTGTGTAGGGCTTGGAAGTCTGTGGCTTGACGGTAGGGTAGAATGTGATCGAGGTAGACTTGACCTCGCATCCTTCTAGCCGTGCTGAGCGGATCTCTGCAACGAGTCGTAGACCTGGGCAATTGGATTGGGTAAGGATATTCCGATCAAACGTCTTCGTCAACATACCTGCGACATGCTGGTTCTTCAGGCCCGGAGACTGGCGACCCGCGCGTATGTTGTCGATGGCTACGGGTTTGGACAAGAGGGCAGAAAGCGCGATGGCGATGCGGAGGAGTTGGCCACCGCCCTCGAGCATACCCCCGTCGAGCCTGATGAGTTCAGTAGAGTCCATCGCGTTTGGCGGTGTTATCGTGCACAGTGCCGAGTCGAGGTAGTAAACAGTGATGCATTGTCTTGGAGCAGAAGGAAAGTGGCGGTTTAGAGCGAAGAGGCGGCGACGCGCGCGGGGATCGGGACGCGTAGCCGCGGACAGCAGCCGCGCACTTGATTGACTCTGGCTTGACCTCCGACGCTCACCTTCTCCTCGCTGCGTCCTCCTGCGCACGACCATAGACCGCGCGCTGCTGTATACCTCGTTTGCATATACCCCGTCTGGCTGGAGGATTGTCCTGAAACTCGGAAATGTCTGTCGACTCGCAGAAGAAGGAGCTCAATGCCTTCCTCTCCTTCTTCGCCACCTTCGACCTCTCCCGCCCGGTCACCACCATAGCGGACCTCTCAGATGGCGCAGCGCTGTTTGAGATCCTGACGCTTGTGTGAGCACCGTCAGTGCGTCCGCACCGCGCCTTCCCTGACGTCCGCGCCCATAGCGACGCGGACTACTTCCGCCAACCCACCCGGCCGTCCGCGCAGCCCTCGGACAACTGGGTCCTCCGCTTCAGCTCGCTGAAGCGGCTGTACAGGCTCATGACGCAGTACTTCTCCGAGGTGTTGCACCAGCCCACCGGTGCCCTGGACGTACCCGACCTGCAGGCCATCGCGAAGGACTATAACGTCAATGCCACGATCATTATATGTCGACTGACCATCGCCATTGCCGTGCAATGCGAGAACAACCAGGTCATCATCGAACGGATACAGAAGCTGTCCGAGTCGGAGCAGCACTCTCTCATGCGGGTCATCGAGCAAGTTATGTCCAAGGCCAGGAGCTCTGCGGAGGCCGGAATGGAAGTCAGCATCACTGAGTGCGTTGCTAGTCCGATTATTGACTAGACAGGGAAGACTAAACTCGTGATTCTTAGGGATGACCACTATTATCAAATTCAGTCAGAACGCAGTCGCATATTGTCGGAAAAGGAGACTTTAGAGAAAGTGTACCAAGCTCTCCTGGAAGAGCACCGCACACTCCAGACGAGTCACGACGACGCCGTGTCGGAGAAGGACGATGCTCTCGCCCAACTACGCCAGGCGCAGCGGGAAGCAGACAACCGGAAGCCGGACACGAGAGGAGACGCGGTATTCCGCGCGGAGATCGACCGTCTGCGTGCTGACCTGTGAGCATGCGTGTTCGATGCTCCGGAGGCGGTAGAGCTGATACGGCAGGAGGGTTATAGCCAGAAGAGCGAAGATAACCTTGCGATGGCCGAATCCGAACTCGACAAGCAGACAGTGCTTGTGACGGATCTCACGCGCAAGGTGGATGAGCTCCAGGAGCGTGCAGACGAAGCTACGCGGCTCAAAGATCAGCTGGACGAGTACGCCCCTACATGAAGGTACTACGACATAACATTGACCCTGCCATAGATATCGTCATGCGGCAGACAGGCTCCAGAAGACTGAGAATGTCATGGAGAAGTACAAGAAGAAGCTGCAAGAGGCTGCAGATATGCGGCAACAAGTCAAGGTATAACACTTGGAACATCAACGCGGTTTACGGCATACTAAACGTGCTCGCAGAGTCTCGAGAAGCAGAACGCGGATCTCGTCGACAAGAACGCAGCGCTTGAGGAGGAGTACCGCAAAGTCGCCGCGTTCAAGCCGCTCATGGAGTCGTACAAGTCGCAAATCGCGGAGCTCGAGACCAAGGCGTCTGCGCGCAGCAAGGAGAATGACGCACTCAAGTACGAGCTCGAGCAGACGAAGACGAAGCTGAAGCTCACGTCCGAGGAACGCGCGAAGGATTCCGAGACGCTCGAGCTGTACCAGGAGCGCGTGCGGGAGCTTGAGCTATCCTCGCAGCGCCCTGTGGCTGCATCTCGCGCGCGGCCGCAGCCGAGTACCGACGCCGAGGGGAACATGTCCGAGTTCACCGAGGCAGAGCTCCTCAGCGGCGGTGGCGACGCGCCCCGCGATCTGGACGTCGACGACGACATCGCAGGCCTGGGCGAGGAGCTCGACTCAGCGATCACGGGTACGACGATGACAGACCTAAAGCTGCAGGTCCGAAAGCTGCAGCGCGAGCTCGAAGCGGTGCGCAAGAACGAGGCGGATGGCAGTCGTGTGCTTGTGCTTGAGAACCTTCTCGAGGACGCGAACCGGATGAAGGCGCGGTACGAGGCGGACTACCTCGCAGCGCATCGCGAGAAGCTTGTCATGCAGAACGACTTGGAGGAAATCCGCAGCGGAAAGTCGATGGGCGATGGGTGAGCAGTGCGCTTTGAAGAAGGGAGAGTAGTACTGAATGGAGTCGCAGAGCGGAAGCCGCGATTGCGCTGCGCCAACGCCTCAACGAGACTGTCGACGAGCTCGACACGTTGCGAAAGGAGCACACCGAGCTCGAGGTTAAGTTTGACTCGATGTCCAAGGAACTCACCATCGCGAAGTCTGACTGTACGTAATTGCCTGCTCGAACGATGTCCAGCACTAACGCGCCTCTGTGCCTGCAGTGACGCTCGTCAACAAAGACCAGCTCGACATCCTTGCGACGCTGCGCGAGTCCGTGAACGAGGACAAGGTGGAGCTCGAGGCCGAGGTCGAGCGCCTGCGCGGGCAGATCAAGGAGCTCGCGGACAAGAACAAGATGCAGCTCGAGCAGATCAACGGCCTCCTGCTCGAGAAGGTCAACCTCCAGAGCGAGGGCCTCGACCAGCGCGACCGCATGCTCCAGCGCGAGCGCGCGATCGGCGACCTGCGCGCGTCGATGTCGGGCAAGGACCTGCCGGAGGACATCAAGCAGCGCATGCTCGCGCTGCACGAGGAGAACATCAGCCTCAAGGAGCAGTCTAAGACTGCGCAGGAGAAGCTGGTCAAGGCGAAGGCGGTGCGTCATCGCGGCGTTCCTCTGCCTTTGTTGTGGCGACTGACGTGCGCGCGCAGTTCATCAAGCAGCAAGACAAGCTGTTCAAGGAGGAGCACGCGAAGAGCGCTGGGGGCGTCCCATCGGTGCGTGTCTTGTCGTGGAGGGCAGCAGCCTATGCTGACGGTCGTATCGCGCCAGGGTGCCTTCGAGGAGGCGGAGAACAGCTACCGCTCGCAGATCAAGATCCTCGAGGAGGACGTCGCGCGGCAGAAGGTGCGTCTCGCCCGCCATACCCCGTTCGCTGCCACTGACGCATTGGTATCAGAGGCTGCTTGGGGAGGCGACGAACCGGTACAGGCGCGAGCAGACGCTCACGCTCAGCGTCATCCACGATATGAGCATGCGGACTGTGCGCCAGCAGCTTGGGAGCGCGAAGCAGCAGAGCCGACCAGAGCCCACGAGCTGGCTGAAGCAGCAGCGGCAGAACGTGAGTCTCCTTGTCCGCTCTTGCGAGTACGTTGCTGACCCTGACTTATTATTGCACAGCTCGGACCAATGCTGCGGCGATGAGACAGCTCGAGCGCGTCGCTCCTTCCTCTCCTTACTTTATGGACACCCTATAACCACAACGACGTATAACACTCCTTGCTTGTTTCGTTTGCACACATGTACCGTATCACTTCCAGGCGCCACCCTTGCATATCCACATCCGTCTTCTAGCCCATGGTCATGCCCGCGCACGCCGAGTCGTACAAGATGCGAGGGGATTGAAATAGAGAGGCTAGGGAATGTGGTTCTAATACAGCATGAGATACTCCATTACGCGAGACACTCCGACTCCGACGACAGGTCCGGCAGCTGGTACACGTAGTCCGAAATAAATACGGGGGGCATGGGAGGCGGCAGACGCGGGCGGGCCCGTCAGAGGGGGCGTCACCGGTTGAACGACAGAAGCGACATGTCTCCGAGTTTTCTATCCCAGCGCAATCATGTCAGTCAGTATGAGTGTACCAGAAGTAGAGACGGGGAGGGGACTGACCTTGGCTTGATGAGATGCCGGATCGTGCCGAGGAAACCGAGCAGGACGAGGAGACTGGCGGCGGCGACGTACGCCCACCCGAGGAACGGGTTCTTCCCGCCCATCCACGACACCGTCGAGATGACGATCGACTTCGTGCCCGAGAACGAGCGCACGGGGAAGTCTGCACAGCTCCCACATCAGCGCTCCGCCTCTTTCCGCGCACGGCGCACAGCGGCACAGCACAAGAAATACTACGCACTGAGGTTGACGACGATCTGGTAGCGGCCTTTGAGCAGCTTCGTGTTATCGTTGCGCCCAAAGAGCTTGGAGAACGTGGGCAGGCCGGCCGTGCGCATCCAGTTCTGGAAGTGCTCGTCCTCCTTCAGGTTCGGGACGTTGTCCGTGGTGTATCCGTCGGGGTAGCGCTTCGCCCAATTCGGGGGAGGTGTGATTTGCGCAATATCGTAGCCCGGCGACGTCGCGTACTTCTTGGCCTCGCCCGGCCATGCGATGCCCGTCTCGGAGAGGTTGTACGTCTGCGTGCTGTCCGTGGTGCTTACCAGCCCCGAGAAGCTGTCTATGGTGCACCCGGCGCTACGGCGTCAGCACTGCTCCGTTTCACCTGCGATGCAGCCGTGCTGCCCGGAGATTCGACGCACCATTGAAAAGAGAGTTCGCAATCAGTCCACAGGGGTAGACGGCCTTGCCATCAATGTTGCCAAGCGGCTTGCAGTCCCCGCTCCCCAAGCTGCTCGCGCTCACAAAGTCACCGCGCAGCTGGTTCTGGTTCAGACTCTTCACGTATCGCCGGTGGTTCTGGTAGAAGTTCGTGAGCTTGTAGTAGAGCAGCACGGGCGGCTCCATGTCCGCGGGCACGTCGAACTGCACGACGCATTGCTGCTCTGCGTCGAACGCGGCATCGGTCGCCCCGGTGCGGTTGATGAAGGCGTATGTCGGGGCCGTGAAAGGCGCCTTCGCGTCCGCCGCGCGCAGCTTGTACGAGAACTTGGAGGAGGGGATGTCGGTGAATGTGAGCCCGCTGGTGTCGGTGCTCGTGGTGTTGGACGCGGAGAGCAGCTCGCAGTCGGTGTAGTCGATGTTGATCTCGCTCACCTGGCCACGCACGGACGAGTGAGCGGGCTGCCCAAGACGGCAAACGCTAGGGAGCACTTACGAGACCGCTGCCCCAGACGAGCAGCGCACCGATAGGCGCAAAGATGACGCCAATGATGAAGAGCGTCGGGAGGACCGTCCGCGGGGTCAGGATCGGCTGCCAGGCCTTCAGACGCTGCTGCTTGAACGCCGTATCTGCAACGCAACCTCATTCGCATCACGCCCATTCACTCCGCATGCAGACCCAAAACTCACTCGCAGGCCGCCGCCAGCTGCCCTTCTCCTTCTTCGGCGCCCCATCGTCACCGCCCTTCTTGCGGTTGAAGAGGCCCATGGTTCGAGACAAACGTCCTCAGGGGGCAGGAGTACCAGGCGAGCAGCGAAGGAGCCGAGAGAGATGGGCTGGCCTGAGAAGGGGTGGGCAGGGACTCGGCAGTAGTGGGAGGAGGAGATGAAGATGCTGAGAGCGCTGACTGGTCGGCCGGCGGTGCGACCGTCTCAGCCTTCCGCAGGATAGGCGCCCACGCTCTGAGCGTGCCGCCGGCCGCGGCTGTGGTAAGCTTGGTGACTGCACATCTTGGGTATCTCCCCCTAGACAAACACCATAATAGCAGACAACATCTAGTCCAATATTATACAGCGGGGATAATGCGACAGCAAAGCGAGATGTACAACAGCAGTCCTGATTACTCGCAGAGTATATCCTAAGAAGGTCCCAGCTTTACCGATGACTTCTAGCCCCTGTACAGCCCGAAGAGCATGAACGTGAAGAACGACAGCAGCGCTGCGAACACGTAGAAGACCCGGCCCTCCTTCTCCACGTCCCCGTTCGAGAGGAAGTCGCGCAGGGGCAGGAAGACCAGTCCGACGAGGAAGTTCGCAATCCCTGCACATAATTGACGTTAGCAAGCGACCGATCAAATAGATTCCTTCTGGACTCACAGTTGAGCGAGAGGCCAACAGAGGAGAGCGCGGAGACAGCCTGTAGTCATCGTCGTCAGCAAATGTGCGGCTGCACAACTCTGTGTGCGCACACACCTGGTGAGGCGACACCTCTGGTATCATCACGAATGGCACAGGGCCAATACCGATAGCGAACGACCTGCGCAAATATCTGTCAGTTTGACTGACGCTTCGAACAGATATCAATACGATACGCACGCAACAAAGGTGATGATGGCGGTGCTGGCGAGCAGAACTGCGCCGCTGTCCAGGCCAAAGCCGACTACTACCAACGACACGATGGCTCCGGTTGCCGAGAGCGACAGAAGCTTCTTGCGGCCCAGACGCTGCGAACAGACCATGTATGAGTGATTGACAGCGCGGGCGAGGGGTGAGAGGAATGAGGATACATACGTCGATGAGGAATATCGGTGCGGCCGTCATGAAGAAGTTCACAATTGTAATCCCGAGCGAGACGTATGGCCCAACATCGGGGAGGGCCTTGGAGAGGATGTTGTTGCTGTAATATAGCACTGCAGGCAAACGGGGTCAGTATATGCGGTATACCTAGACCATGTCCAAAGACCCTTACCCGCGTTGACACCTGTAAGACGGTAGTCTGCGGTCAGATATGCATACACGTAGCGGAGAAATACAGTCTTACCTGACAGTTGTTGGCAGAGCATGGAGAAACATACTATGGCCAGCGGTTTCCGGAACTCCCTCCGCAAAAGAACCTGGGGCACATTCACTGCTGCCTCGTGTTCGTCCGCGCGACGGGCAGGGTTTAGCGAGGTGCTCTCCTCGTCAGCACCGAGAAGCGGGTCTTCCGCGTCCTCGTTCGAGACTACGTAGCGCATATATTAACGTGAATGCATCCGGGTATGTCGAACGACCAACCATCCGGGCTATGAATCGCGTGTCCGCTCTTCCACAACCTACGTGCGCTAGCGGCTTTATCACGGAGCAAGCCATGCCTATTCAACCAAGCAGGAGACTCGACGATCATAGGTCCAGCGAGAAGCTGTGCGAGGGACAGCGCGGACGAGAACAGCAAGACCAGTCTCCAAGTGCGGGGCGTCGCAAGCTGCAGGCCCATTGCCTGGGTGATCATGATGCCGACAACGATGGCAAACTGGGTGAGCACGCCTACACCAAGATTACGGAGTGAGCGAGCCCTTCAATGTAACCTTAGGCTCGTGAGTGCACTGACCGACGGCTCCCTTGATCTTGGTGGGGGCAATTTCGGAAATGTAGATAGGCCCGACGCACAGGCCCAACCCCGCAGCAACACCAGTGAGAAGTCTGGGTAAAACGCGTCTGGATGTCAAGGCTGGAGCCGTAAATGTTCCTTGCTCACCTGCCGATGATCAGAGGCGGTAGCGTGGCTGAAACGGCCATGAAGCCTGCTCCGACGGCCATAACGAAGGCGCTAGCGAGACATGCGCCCTTGCGTCCCCAACGGTCCATGACGACATTCGCGCCGAGACTCCCTAGAAGACCTCCGACGGTGTATACGGAGGTGAGGACAGAGAAAGTGGCGTCGTCCATGGCTATGCATGTGGGAAGGCCGTAGTACGTGGACGGCAGGTCAGGCTCAGTCTTGCGACAAGTGAGGACTCCGGAAATTTGGTTGAGACTGGATATGTGGAATCCATACTGGAGGAGGTGGGAGACATTCAAGAGCGAATTCGGACGAGTATGGGGAGGACTTGCCTGGAAGGAGACGATGAGAACCCACACGCAGACTATCCATCCGTACACGGTAAACGCCTCGGGGTCGCCGACGGCCATCTTCGTGAGGCGAACGTAGCTTAAAGGCGGTCAGACCGGAGAGCAGAGCAAGGAGAAGTGAAAAGTGAGATTGTGGTTAAATGCAGAACGCGTCCAACCGACTGCGCGTATGCTTCCCGCTAAACCACGCCATAATCACTTACACGTGTCATAATTTCACTACGATAAGAGCGGCAATGCCGCAGTAGACTCGAGATATGTTCGCGGAGGTCATCAGAAAACCCCGTACTATAATTACTGTAGACGGCTGTACAAGCACTACTTAGCTGTAGATTACAAACCAGATACCAAAAAAAAAAAAAAAACCGACTGCGCGTGTATAGCACACAGACGCCCAAATGCCCCGGAAGCGAGAGCGAGCGCCTCTTACGAAGGTGGCCGAGATAGGCAGGTCGGTTACCAAACTTGTGCCGAGGGGCGAGGGGAGCCAATGGGAGGGCCGGAAGAAAGGTAGAAATTGATGGGGCGGGCGGGGCGGGAGCGATCAAGACATTGAACAAGACGCGGGGTCGAGCCTCTTCGGCACGCCCTCTTCCCCTCCTCCTCACCTTGCGAGCCCCTCTTCCGCGACGTTAAGATCGACCGCGATGCCCTTCGGGATGCCTAGTTTTACGACTAGATGCCCGGTAATATCACTGGATGCCCGAAAAACGGATGCCCGTTATGGATGCCCGTTGCGGATGATACCCTCGGAGAGACTGTACACCAAAAACCCCCCCAAAAAAAACCGTGTCCATAACACTACTAGCACGATACGCATGCTCGATGTACGCCCAGTGCGATACACTCCACTCTCCGAACCCATTGAGATCCTTGTGCGGCTTGAATTCTAGCCCAGCGACGATGGATGGCATCGAGGAACGCCGGATGACACACGAAGAGAAGCGATCCCTGAAAGGGAATTCTGTGATACGCGTGTGCTTCGTGGCCCTGCCTCGAGGCTACCACGTACTCCTGCGTGCCTACTGCCGCCCTGCGACTCCTTCTCTCTCTCATCGCAACCACACTCCATGAGCTCTGTCTAGCGCACCCCGTACCCGTCTGCCACTCCAATGCGGCGCCCTCATACGCCAGCGCCTATGACTGCCTGGCCATCCGCGCCCCGCGGACGCACATTCCGTCTCTCTCGGACAACTGCTGTGGCTGGGAACTGTACAGTTCAAATACGCCCCCAGAGCAGCAACGCCACCACTCCTCTTTAAAAAGTCGGAAATCAACAAAGAACTCTCTCTTGTGCTCTCTCCCGTGTACCGCACAGCAACCCCCCCGCTCGGCTCCACTCCTCTCCATGAGCCAGTCTACCGAACCGGGTGACGATGACATCGTCGTTGATGCTCTCGATGCTCTCGTCGAGGACGTCTCGCAAACGCCGGGACTAGACTCCCAGGAGGTTGAGATGACGCTGGACCTCGCTGCTGAACACGTATGTAGCATGTGCACTCTGCTGCCCCGCGTCGCCTGTTAACTTTTGCCAGGAGGACAATGGGGATCTACCTGTGCCTACTGTGCTGCCGAGACCGCTGCCTCCCCCCAAGTCACAATGGCAGGCTCCTGAAGCTGGCAGCGTACGTGCGCCTCCCCCTGCTCCCCCGTCCTCGCACCAACGCAGCTTGCATCGACAGACGAGTGCGTCGTTCACGCGGCTTACACGACAGGCCGCGGGGCCCACTACGGATGCCAACTCCGCGACGAGTACCACCCCCCTACCCACCCCAAAAGGCAAAGCGAAAGCAAGACGGCAGCCGAGCTCATCGGTAGCCTCGCCGGCGTCGAGCCCCATGGGCCCTCCGCAGCCTGCCCCTCAGTCGGCGATGCCATCGCAGTCGGACAGTCAGGTGGTCCTGAGCCCGCCTGTGCCCGCGCCCCTCGCTGCCACCCTCCGCTCTAACCAGCTGGGCGCCGACGTCACCGGCAAGACAAACATCCCCGCGCTCAGACACGATATGCTGGAGCTCACGCACCACCTCGACCGCCTCACCCGCACCCATGCCACCGACCGCGCGGCCATCCGTGATGCCCTGCTGAAGCTCACGATGGCCGTTGACGACCTCCGCAACGACGCGTCCCCGGCTACCTCACCCACCGTCGCATTCCGTGACCTTGAGCAGCGTGTTCATCGCCTTGCTCAGGGACTCGAACGAGAGGAGGACACCCGCGCCCGCGAAATCGGTGTCATGGATGTCCGCCTCGGCTCCGTTGAGGATGACACCCGCGACATTTCGCGCTCCGTCACCACGGTCAGCCAGGAGCTCGCCGGGGCCATCAGCGCACTGTCGCAAATCCGCGCGACCCTATCAACGATCACCCAGCAGGTCGGCGACCTCAGCAACAATGCGCGCGCTCTTGTGGCGGCGCCAGCGCCCACGCGCGAGACCGCACTCACGCCGTCGACCCCTCACGAGTCACGCAGGCGTGAACGACAAGTCTCCCCCTCCCCTGCACCTACCCAGGCCTTCCAGCGGCGCCTTCCACGCCCTCCCCAGCCTATCCCCACGGATGGCCACGGCGCGGAGGGACGCCCACCCAAAAGAGCCCGCGGGAACGGTCAGCGCGGCCAGCATCAGCCTCAGCTCGCGCCCGTCCCCGCACCCCTCCCCGCGCCTGTCGCTGGTCCGGCATCGTTTACAGTCCGGTTTGGGGCAGTGGGCTGGTCGGCTGACCCAGCTTCCCTGCGCGCGGAGGTCCTTTCCACGGGCCACTTGGCGTGGAACGCCATCCCGAACGTCTTTGAATCGGTAATGGACATCCGCCGTGATCCTGTAGATTCGCGTTTTGCCCTCCTGCGCTTCCCGACTCGCTACCTTGCTAGCACTTTTGTCGAAGCGTGGGTGCAGCACGGTCACCGCGAGCAATCGCTGCGTACCGTACACGCTGTGATACTGTAGGGCCTGTTACACTACTCCATGCCAAAAATATGTCTGAGATGTATGCATAGCGAGAACGTCGACGTCTCAATAAAATCCTACCCCTTGCGCATTCTTTCGTGGAATGTGCATGGGAACCTTGCTCTCCGCTTGCATGACCCTGCCTTCTCGTCCACTCTCGCCCAGTTTGACTTAGCCCTCCTGCAAGAGACGCACCTGCGCCCGTCCCAAACGTCGCAGCTTAGGCTCCCGACAGGGTATTCGTGTATCTCCATGCCGCGCCCAGAAACCAGGCAAATGCGACATGGTGGAGGCGGTTTACTGGCGCTCATCCGGCCGGGACTCGTGGTGAAGGACATCTCTCCAAAAGATCAGTCCGACATCATGCTCCTCGAAATTGGCGACCTCTCCATCCTCCATGTCTATGTGCCGCCCGCGCATTCCCCGGCGCTAGAAGGAGCGCTCGTCTCGGTGGAGCAGCGTGTACACGACCTCCTTCTACCCCGTACGTTGCTACCGGACCACCGCGTCCTCGCGCTCGGAGACTTCAATGCTCGGGTTGGAATCCTGGCTACGTCGCTCCCTCGTGTATCGCCGGACTTGACCGTCACTGCCAGAGGCCGCCGCCTACTCGAGATGTGTAATGACCTGGGTCTCGAGCTACTTAACGGCTCAGATTTGCACTCTCAGCCGAACCGGCTCTCGTACACCTCATTCCAAGCAGCAGGCTCGTCCGTCATTGACCTCGCCTTTGTGTCGACTACTTTGGCCGAGCCCTGTGCGCTCCATGACTGTACAACATCAGCTACGACCCTCGATGTCCTGCCGCGCAACCCAGATTGGTCGGACCATGCGGCGCTCGCCCTCTCCACTCACTACCATATCTCGTCCACTGAAGTTTGCGCTCCGCAAAAACGTAAAAAGCGTCGACCGATCCCCATCGCGGCCGCGCGCACACCCCTTGACATCCTCCTCCAGAACACACTCGCTCTCGTGGATGGCCACGAGGCACAGTTGCGTCTGTTCTATGGGAACCCCTGGGAGGCTGGGCCCCCTCTCTTTGCGTACATCGGTGCTGCACCTGACCCCCAACCGGATGCGACTGGGGTAGGCGCTAGCGTGTACTGGGGGCCTGATGCTCTCTCCGGCTGGAGCCAACGCGTCCCGGGACTGCAGACCATCCCCCGAGCTTCTCTCTGGGCTGTGATTCATGTGCTACGCACTGCGGACCCGACTCGTGTGCTCCGTCTGTGGGTCCCGGATGACCACACCGCCCGTACCATCTGTCACTGGGCGCCCGCTATGGCTCGAAAGAAATGGACCTGCGCACACGCCGACCTCATCAAACCTCTTGTTGAGCTCCTGCAAGCCCGTCCGGCAGCAATACGTGTCCATGTCTACGATGCCCTCACCCCGAACCCCCCTCAGGCGACTGCTACACTAGCCGCCTCCGCTGCGGCATCGCAGCCCATCCCCCCTCTCCCTCTGCCAAAGCACCTCGCTCCACCTCCCTCGTGGCCGCCGGCGCCGCCTGTGCATGTACCCGACGAGGATGAAACCGGCTTGCGGCGATACCTGAAGGCATCCACGCCCCTCCCGGCTCTCTCTACACATGCAGAAGAAGCGGTCAGACAGGACGGTGCCCCATCGGCAACCGACCTCACGTTACAAGACGTGCACTGGCGAGACCCTGGATACCAACCGCTCCCGCTCTTCAGCCTGCGGAAATGTAACCTCCGTAAGCTGCTTGACGTGACTGGACCAGGTGGCTTTTGGCCGGCTTTTCATGACCTCATGGGTGACCAGCCATCACCCCCGCTTGTCGAGATCATGCAGCTTTTTCATGTCTTCCACGGTCGCATGAACCCGCCACTCGTACTGCCTCCGCAATTCGATCATCTCGAGCACGCGCTCAACCGCCTCACGACGAACTCCCTCCCGCGCAACACGATTGACACGTCCACCGGCGCCCACTTCTCCAGGCCTTTCTCGGTCGAGGAGATCGACGCGGTGAAGACTCACATTCGCTCACATAACAAAGCGTCCGCGCGAGGTGCTGATGGTGTGAGCTACGACGAGGTCCTCCAAATCCCCTCCGAGCGGCTCTGCGAGCTCTTCCAGGCGTGCGTTGACTCGACATCTGCCCCACAAGCGTGGCTCACCGCGATCATCGCGGCTGTCAAGAAACCTAAAAAAGACGGGAAGCTCCCGGAGAGCTACAGGACTATCGGTCTAGAGAGCTGCCTCCTCAAAACCTTGACCCTCCTCATTGACCGTCGCCTGCGTGCGTGGGCAGAAGACGTCGGCCGCATCCCCGACTCACAGAACGGTTTCCGTGCGGGCCACCGCACGTTCAACAACGCGTTCATCCTACGTGCGGCTATCGAGAAGGCAAGGGCGCTGGGGAAAACACTCTATGTGGTGTTCCTCGATCTCGCGAACGCCTTCCCTTCCGTCGACCAATCTACGCTCTGGGCAAAGCTCTCTCGATGGGGCGTTGCTGGACCCCTCATTGACTGGCTGAGGATGCTGTACTCGCAGCTGCAGTACCTAATCCGCTTCGGAGGCGACACCACAGACACGTTCAAAGCACTCATGGGTATCCTCATCGGCGACCCAGCCTCGCCTATCCTGTGGATCCTGTTCCTCTCCGACTTCGACCTGCGCCCGCACAAAGACGACGTCATCCTCGACGGTGACCACCGTGTGTCGCACCTAGAAATAGCCGATGACATTGCGCTCGTGAGCTACTCCGATGACGGGGCACAGGACAAACTCGACCAAACGGAGGGTTACTGCGGGCTCTCATGCCTCTTTGTCAACGTACCCAAGACGCTTGCGAGTATCCACGGCCCTCTGCCGGACCCCCTCCCTGCTCTGCGGCTCTATGGCAAACGCCTCACCTACGTCGACATCTCCGTCTACGTAGGCATGTCCTTCTGCTCAACGGCGCGCGACATCTTCCTCCCGCACTACATCGCAAAGGAGCTCGCGGCCCGACGTGTGGGCAATGCCTGCTTCGCACTGGAATCCTACACAGGGCCCCTACCCCCGCTCATGGCCATCCGCCTCTATCTCTCCCACCTGGACCCACATCTCACAGGCGGGTGTGAGATTGCGCTCGACGTGCGCCCCTCCGCTCTCGACGAACTGGAGATGATTCAGCACATCTTCCTCCGTCGGGCGCTCCACGTCAGCAAGCGTTC
>NW_007360324.1:1943140-2000340 GCF_000271585.1 Trametes versicolor FP-101664 SS1
TCCTCCAAGCCGTCTTCACGGCGGTGCCCTCCTTACGAAAGGCGCATTTTCGCCTATCAAGTGTCGTTCTCCTCGACATGCTCCTCCGCGGCTCGACAACGCTCCCCATACTGGCGAGCTACGTCGCCGACATCTTCGAGCTGTGCGACACAACCCCACCCCTACTACCCCAAGACAACGCGCCCGAACAGGACGTGGCTGGGAGGGCCTGACATAGTCGGGCGAATTCCGAATGCCTTCCGGATGGCAACCGGTGGCGCCATACATTGGCACAAGGTGTGTGCTTCCGTTCACGTCTATCATTAGACTGGCGCAGGAGCGCCGCGGACAGGACTGCGAGTGGTTGCCTTGTTGGGGCGCCGCCGGTCCCGATCACCTGTGACCTACCCCCGGAGTCTAAACCCTTGCTGACTGCATCTTTTGTTAGTTGTTGCTCTGGGTTGCGTGTGCGTGTCGAGACGCTGTCTGTGTCTGCAGCAGTGGCTCTCCTGGCCGAGGTTTCCCGCGAGCTACGCGGCTTTCCCCTCCCATCATGCGAGGTTTACGCACGCAACCTGCCGATGTGCCGCAGAGCGACTAGGACTACAGAAGATGTGAACAGCGTGTGGGTATAGGCTACGACGGGGTCAAATGTATTGCGCTCTCGGGGCTGTCTATGTTGGATTCGAGGTCTACGAGTTACGTATTATTACCTAGTTTAGGGCCGGTTTAGCGTAAAACGACGTCAATAGATCAAACCCCTTAGCTCTCTCCTGCCTCTCTGGCGGCGGAGGCGGCCTGCGCGACCGCGTACGAGTCTCCGGCCGTCGCACGCGTCCTATGCTGTTCCCTTACTTAGCTCCCGCCATCTCCCGTCCTTCCTCCTCTTCGCCTCCTCGGCCGTATGCCCGCTGCTCGCCTCCTCAGCTGTCTGCCTTGACGCAGCGCAGGTTGCATGAGACACATCTAGCTGCTATCCGAGCGCGCACACGTCCGGCCATCACCCTATAACTGCTCTCTTTGTCCGCGTCCGTGCCCCCCTCTTCGTTCTCTCCCTGGCGTCCGCATGGTGGACTGGCACGACCCCTCGGTCATCGCCTTCTGTTCCTTCCTCTATGCTCAGAATGCTGTTTTCCTCCTGGGCTTCTTCGGGTCCGTTCTCCTCGCAAGCCCCTGTCCGGAGATGCGCTGAGTCGCCGTGCTAATCTCGCAGGAACCACTTCATCACGCGCATGACGATCGAGTGGTCTCTTCTCACTCGCAAGCGCCGATTTAGTCCTGCTCTGGTATGTCTCCCATACCACTCGTACGAATGCTCGCCGATACTCCATCTCTCAGATTCCATACCTCTTTGGCCGTTATGCCATCCTCACTACACTGCTATTTTTGTGGGTAACAGCACCCGTCTATTTCCGCCATCTTACGAATCTGTGTTGTCAGCGTCATATCGAACCGTTTCAAGCATAAAATCTCGTGCGATAGTATGTTTTGTTACATTTGCCCTGCGCGTTCCGATCATGTACTGAGCCACGGCTTTGTAGTCGCGTACAAAATTCTGGCGGTAGGCGCACTCGTTGTATGCTAATTACTGTGTAGCGAGCGCTCACCCTCCCTAGGTTCTAGGAAGCGCTGCCTCTTTCTGTTCGACGCTTAACCTGGGTATACGGAGGTGTGTCGGCCAGACATACAGTCCAAGGGTCGTAATGCAAGCCTGATATCTCGCGAATTCACAGTTATGTCATTTGGCGCGACATGAACAAGATTGTCGTGTGGGTGCTGTCCGCTGCATGTGTCGGGCACGCCGTGCTTGTCGCCGTCCGTGAGTTCTCGGCCGTCTGTTCAACCACGCTGTATCACCTAAGCAAATGCCTGCGCCATGCAGAGGGCGCACAAAGTGTGACCTCCGGATGGGATCCCGTCGTGGAGTCTTGCGTTGTCGTTCGCTCCAGCAACGTCACGATGTTCATCTTTTACATGTACAGTCAGTCCGCTTTTCCCGCCCCCGGTGACCCGCAATGCTGACGTCAGGACGCAGCGATTCTAATGGACCTCGCGATCCTCGTGCTCACGATCTGTGGGCTCTGGCGCAAGGCCGCGCTGAAGAGCATGATTGGTACCACGCTCTCGGAGCAGTGCCTATGGTACTGTGCGGCAACGTTCCTCGTCAACATTCCCGCTGCGGTGTGTGTCTAGCTTTATTCATGCGTGTCCTCAAGGGTTGGCACTCATCGCAGACGCAGGTGTTTCCGATCATGAATTTGAACGGTGGGTCTGCAACAACTATGTCTATACCGAGAGCAGGCAGGAATTGACGCCGTTGGTGTGGCCGCGTAGTTATTATGAACGTCATTGCTTCCATGCCAGGTAGGATCTTCTCACCTCGAATCATGAAGAGACGTGCTTACCTCACCCTACTCGTCCGAAGCGACCACCGTTAGGTACGAGCCTATCATCATGCACGTTCTATGTTGCATTCACCTCCAATAAACGACTAGCGTAATCATGTCCTCTGCCGCAGTACTCTCTTTGGAGCCAGAAGAATACTACGCCTCCGCCCCGTACGTCTTGAGTTCCCGCCCCTTACTCTACCAGTGTCTGACCCCCACCCGTACCCGTGCTGCAGCCGGAGCGCGATGCGTGAACGCGAGCAGGGCAGCACGCTAGGCATCGCCGTGCACACCGGCACGCGCTCGCGTTCGCACCGCGTTGCGCTCACCACGAACATCGTGCTTGAGTCGTGAGTTGTCATGCCCAGTACTCGCCGCTGACCGTCGATCGCTGACCGTGTGGCGCAGACAAGGGAATTCCCTCGACACGCGCAAGAGCGCACAGACGGAGGTCGCCACAGTCGTATAGCGACATCTCGCGCAACTCGCTGCGCGTCGCGGTCATCCATCGCAGTATATAAATGGGAGTGATGCAGCGGGTCCTTCTCGAACCGCCGGGGAACCGCACCGTAGGTATTGACAACCGCTTTCGTGTAGCCTGGACACCTGCACTTCGCGCACCCATCCCGCCCATCGTATCCCTTACAGCGTTACCCTATCCCCCTCACTACTACCCCTTCACATTCCTCGGATCACACTGGTAGACTGGTGTCAATGGACTTGCTGCTGTATCTAATAGGTCATTTACTTCACATGTACATATCGCACTTCGCCTTGGTATGCACCACATCGTATTTATACGACCACTACTCACACAAAAGACGGACATCTAGCTAGACGCCTCCCTCAAATGCGCCCGTGCGACATCATCTCTCACTGCACATGACTGCGGGAAAATGAGCGGTAGCATTAATGACCACTGAATTCGACGTGCTGTGGCCTTCAAAGCGCAAGACAGCCGCGGCGGTACAACAGTACATATATAACACACCTTCAATCGTGAGCACCTCACCTCCATTCCAGAACCGATAACGCCACTAATTGCCGAGCAGATCCACAATCCACGCAAGCCATGCACCAGTCCGCGGAGATTTCTGTCATCCTCTCGACGCCGTCTGCGAAGACGCTATGCCACTGGGCCATCTACCTGCGCATCACCCACGGCCACGACGTCCAGCACATCCTCTACCAGGCCGCCGGTAACGCAGAGGAGCAGTTCGTGCTCGACGTCCGCCAGGAGGACCCGAAGGCGCTGGACACGTTCGAGCGGCAGATCGACGTCTGCATCATCGACGGCGCGGCGGACGTGACGGAGGCGAGGGAGGTGGTGGAGGGGCAGCCGATGCAGAACGGGATCTCCACCTGGAGCTGCCAGGACTGGGTCGTGGACACGCTCGAGGCGCTGCACGATGCTAGGCTAGTGGACGATTATGAGTATGGGGCTGCGATGACGACGCTTGAGGATCTGTACATCAAGTGAGGGTCTTCCGAGCTTGTACGATTTTGTCCGTTGCCTACAAAACGTGGGGCACGGATCATTTGCAATAGCGACATTCGCTGCTCACATTCGTCGGGACAGTATCGATACCGCACACCTAAACGGCCCTCCTGGCTAGCACCCGCTCTTCCAGACGCTTGTGCAACAAGTATTGCGCTCGCGCGACCTCCATCAGCACCCCCCACGCCTGGCCCTCTGCCGCCGTTCCCGGGCTGTCGAACTTCGGACTCCCGCACACGTCGCGCACGAACCCCCAGCGGTCCGTCATGCCCACCGCCGCCTCGCGCAGCACGCCCGCGCGTCGCACCCACTCCTCCCCCTCGCCAGGCTCCGGACCCGGCAGCCCGAGCATGCGGAAGCGCGAACTGTACGCGTGCAGGTCGGCGAGCCTGTAGAGCGTGTACGCGAGCATCTGCGCGAGGTTCGTCTCCGGGAATGCGTCGGGGTCCCCGAGGACGTTCGGGAACAGCCCAGATGGGAGGGCGTATGGGAGACACGCGCGGAGCGTGCGCAGGAGGATGTCGTAGACACGCTGGAGGAGCGGAACGAGCTCGTCGTCCCCTGTGGGGTTGAGACCGAGCGCGCGAAGATCGACGTGTGGCGCGTGCATAAGGGTCGTGTTATACACAAGCGTGGAGAGGACGCGGACGATCCCGCAGCAGACCCAACCGTTCCCGACGCCCCAGAACGCGACGCGTTTGAACGTGCGGGACTCGAGGTCGTGGATGTGCGACCATTCCCCCGCAGGGGACTGCAGCACGTCTGCGGCGAGAATGATCTGCTGCAGAGCCATATTGAGCAGCGCGCGGGCGGTGTCCGGTTTCGGACACTCCGCAGAGAGCGGGTGTGTGAGCGGGAGCGTGTAGAACGCGGCGGCGGAGGCGAGGAACGGGGGGAGCATGTAAACAGTGTCCGACCATATCTCAGTAGCATCGGTGCGGTGCGAGAGCAGAGAGTTGGGAGCTCGAGGGCATTTGTGCATAACGTAGTCCAGCATCTTCCCGACGCCGTCCAGGAGGCACTTGCTGGTAGCGCCGCGAGGGCTTGGGAAGAGCGTCGTGGTTTGAGCTTCGATAGAGCACAGATAGTATAGCGCTTCTCCCATACATGCGGGATCGAGTGCTCCTGCATCGGATGCGCCGTCCCCGTTCAGAAGGACCGACAGCCGTCCATCCGTAGCCTGGCGCACTAGAGAGTCATGGGCAAGCCCGTATATCCATTGCACGAAGTCGTAGGGTATGGCGAGCGCACCAGGACCCAGGTCTACACCTGCTCCGGAGAGGAAGCGGTGGCATTCCAACAGTGCCTGAGCGCAAATGCCTTGCTCCCATGACGATCGCTGTGTCGATAGGAGTGGCGGAAGGAGGAGTCGTAGTCTCTCGGCGAAGGCATGCAGTTCTGGTGCCGAAGTCTCGGACATCGCAGCACGACGATGAGGGTGGGATGGATAGGCCAGAAACGGCCATGGCCCGTTGCATCGTAAGGTTTGTGCCCATCGCCAACCGCCGACTGCGAAGTCCTTTCAGCATATGAGCAGGAGGATGACATTGCTTACTCACCTTCTACCGCTACCACCATCATAACAGCCACTCAGCTTGCGCCCGTTCGCCCGTTTGCACCACAAGTGCAACGCGAGGCAAAGAATCGCGCGTACCTGTGACTTTCTGGCGTCATTGAACCTATGCTGGTCGCGTGAACCTCCCATAGAATGCGGCTCCCTCGGAGGCTACAGCTCGTCAGTCTTCTCTCAACCGCACAGGTGCTCTTGGCCTCCACGTCCAGCTTGTCGGACGACGCGCAAACAGTCTTGACAGTCATGCCTGAGAAAGCCCATAGAGGTTGGAAGGTGTCTGTGTCTCCAGAGTGGGATGTGAGTTAACACTTGGTGGTGGTCAAGAGGAAACATACGATCTCACTCAATGCTCGATCTCGAAGGTTCTTGGCCCGTTTCCGATCCATGCTCGAGAGCAGCACTTCCTCTCGCCATGCTTTCCATTGAACCGTGAATATACCCATTCATGTACTGCATGCTTTGTGAAACATATGAATTTGTGGAACAGTTTCCCAGCCCATCGACCTCAATGCAACTTATCCTTCCGCATACGCCGACGGAGGATTTGTCGGTTGGACGAAAGCTCGCTCCCAGGATGATGGGATCCTCAAGGTATCTTTCCCAGACGTCAGGTAAGGCGGTTCTTTCTATCCCCAAGCGTAGCTGATGCGTTCTGCATAGGTGGGAGTCGCTTCGTGCGACTGAAGGCTGGGCAGCCTTGCAGCACCATAGCGTGCTCCGTTCGACCGTGACTGTATACCCGCCCAGTGAAGCAGAGGAGCTCCCGGAAGAGCCCCCTCAATTACTCGTGAACTTATTGCAAGGCTCCTTCTTTGCCGTGGTCCCTGTCGGGGAACTCCCAAATGGTCTCGTACCCGAGTGGCATGCCGGCAATATCTATGATATGGCGCGATCGCCCGTGAATGTAGTGGCTTTGCCAGTTTCCCCATCGCGCACTGCGCCAACAACTTACAGCATATTTGTCAGCGGAGACTACGAGGTGAACTCATGAAATCGTCAGCCGTTCGGTGCGGAAATGCTCACCATGTAGCGCAGATTCGACTCTTTGGAGACCCTGTCCACGCCGGAGGGAATACGCCCACAGTCTCAATCACCCTTACGGTCGGGGTCGAACAGTCCACACCTTCCGTCAGACGGGATGCCTCCCAAGATGTTTCTTGCGATCTCGTAGACGGCTGGGCTTTTGGAGATGCTTTGGGTGTTGGCCTCTATAGTGCTAATGGTTGGTGGACAGTCAAGAGCATCACCGTTCCGCAAGAATTAGCTGGAGTAAGCCCATCGTAGTGGTCACTGCCCGTTTGGCAAAAATTGACGACGGTATAGCGTATAGAGCTTGACTTGGTGCAACCGACGCGATTAGCTCCCAACCAGCACCGCGCGGTTCCAATCAAGTTGACCCAGACCCAGCCTGTCGAAGTCGAGCAATTGACATTCGCGCTGGAACTGGCATCGGACCACGCAACCTCCGTGATTGAGGTCGTGATACCAGTGCGGAACACGGCCCCTTGGACGGCAGCGCGCGACCAGTCTTTCAGCATCAAAGCCTCGTATTTCTTCGCGTCGACTACGCCGACGGCATTCCAAGTAGCGCCGCCGGATGAACCCAACATTGGGGCCCCTCGGCCTCCTGTTCTCGCTCTACGTAAGTGCACTCGCTTGCTGTCTTGGCCCATCAACTCAACCTAAGTACCATGTAGACGGGGCGGGTGTGGACATTTTCGAGCACGACTTCTGGATCCAAGCTATACCACGTGAGCAGCACAGCTGGATCATCACGCCGTCCGGTCGCACTCCATGGGTAGCTTGCAGACAATCTTTCCCGCTACCTGTAACTTACTTATGCTGTTTGACCAGGGCATGGATTGGCACGGGCCGAGCATGCATGACGCATGGGGCACGGTAGACGCGTTGTACGACATTCTTAGTCGGAGAGACGAGTGGCAGGATTGGGCTATTGCCCCGAAATCAAAGGTTCTCCTGATAGGCCACTCGAACGGCGGTCAGGGGGCCTGGCATATCGCCGCTAGATTCCCGGATAGAGTGATCGGGGGTATGTCGTATATGAGACTGCAGTGCGAGTCGAGGCTGACCTAGTTCAACGTGTAGTCGTACCAGCTGCAGGATACATCAAATCCCAATCCTACGTTCCGTGGGTCCAGTCGAGGTCGGTGATCATCCTAAAATATCTGTTCGCTCTGGGGATGCTGACGCACACCTCGCCGTAGGTCTGCTCATTACATTGATCCCGGACTGCGGGCTATCCTGGACTCGTCTTTGACACCGGATGACAACGACCTATTTTTGTCTAACCTTGTCGATACCCCAATACTTGCGATACATGGGTACGTTCGTGCTGTTACGAGTTTCTTTGGTGGTTTGTGGTTGATCTAGCCACAATAGCGGTGACGACGACAACGTTCCTGTATGGCATACACGAGAAGCTGTTTCGGTACTGAAGACATGGAACCCTGACGCCAACGTGACGTACGTGAGGTCCGTCGGGGCTCCCTATTTTGATTCTAACCCTCGTGTAGATTTCGCGAGGACCCGGGCGAGCCGCATTGGTATCCATCCATATTCTCCAGCGACCAAGCCCGGTCGTTTGTGACCAAAACGCTCGATAACACAGGCGCAGAGGGCGGCACGATTTCGTCGAGTTTCACGCTCACTGTGGCGCTCCCCAGCGACTCTGGCTCCCTGCACGGCTGGTCAATCCACAGTCTTCGTGTTCCCGGCAGGTATGGAATTGTCTGCTCTCATCCGTCACCGCTCATAACGTCGCTGTGATAGGCTCGCTAGGCTTACTGTGGACCTGAAGCAAGGGGCGATCCAGGTACGGACGAGCAACGTGAAAGCGTTCTCCGTCCGTATCGGCGCGCTCCCGGTGCAAGTACGGAACACACCCTTTGTGCTCGACGGCCAACGGCTTGAGCTAGACGAAGGGACGTGGAACTTGACTGACTTCACCTTAGCACTCTCGCGAGAAGACGGCCGCTGGACGGTAGGCATCCGTTGCCTCCATAATGATTAAGAGGCAACTGACCGCGGTTCAAACAGCCACACTCCTCGGACGAGATCAACGTACCGTCTCCATGCGGGCGGATGGCCAGTATACTCAGCTCTCCGGGACTGCTCACCATCGTGATACCGGCGAAGCAGCAGGGCGCGGAGCTATCAGCAGCATTACGTCTGGCTCATAACCTCAACGTCTACCATAGACTGGACGCGGAGATTATCGATGTCAAAGAGGCCTCGCGGAGGCTGGACGGCTCGTCCCTGAGTCCTGGCAATGTTGTGGTCCTAGAGCAGGGCTCATTGAGCTCGTTCGCGAAGTCGATATTGGGGAAAGCGGAGACTCCGTTTCAAATGCGGGGCGGCACACTCGAACTGCAGGGACGTCTCCTGAACGAGCCGAACACGGCGACGCTCTTCCTACACCCACACCCCACGCGCGCGGACGCCTCCGTGCTGTTTGTGTACGGCGGTGGGCCCGCGGGACTAGAGCGCGGCCTACGTCTCTTCCCCATCCGCACCGGGATTAACGTTCCAGACTGGATTGTCGTTGGAGCTCACGCTGACGAACGAGGTGCAGGAGGAGTGGAGGGTGCCGGGTAAGCATCATCCGAACAACAAGGCATTTCGTATTGACACGGGCTTGCGTACACAGGGTCTGGGGTAACGACTGGAGCTGGAACGAGGGCATGTCCGCATTCTAAGATTACGACAAGAGGTATGTATGGGTGATACATCACTACGGAATATACATGACACATTTAGAGTAGGTCGTGGAGGAGCGTGGTGGATTCGTCAGGCCGACCGTAAGCAAAGTTCAAGCCGTCACGTATGCCTTTTGTAACAGTGCGAGAGGGGAGAAATCTTGTTACAATACAGTGCAATGGAAACACAGCCCAAAATGGAGAAAGGGAGGACGAGCGGGATATATATCACAGATAGCGACAGCGACAGCAAGATGTGGGACCGGTGTCTCGGCGGATGGTCGTTACGGAGGGGGTGCTCTACGAGGTGAAGATAGACCGAGCGACCTGCGTATCACATGAATGTTTAGTTGCTGTATACGAGGCATATAAGAGCACACATACGTTCTCGAGGAGAAGGGTAACCTCGGGCGCGACGTTGACGAAGTCCTGCTGCCTGAACTGGTACTTCGGGTTCCGCAGGAGCTCGATGAACGTCACCAGGGCTCCCCAAGGGTGAGGGCGATGAACGAGGAACCGCTCGAGCAGGACTCTGGTCATAACCTCCCTGAAGCTGTCGGCCTCGATCTCGTGGAACAGGTGGAGCATAAGCAACGTGAACCAGTGGGTGTGCGCGTTCGGGTAGCGCAGGTGGAGGACCATCGCGTTGAGCAAGTGGTACTGGCCTATCAATGCAGTGGTTAAGTACGTGCCCAAACATATTTCGCTGACCAAGCATACCTTCCACGTCCAGGTTGGTCGCCAAGTAGTGCAGAGCCATAGCGCCGGGGTCCGTAGGGACAAACAGCGGGCCTGCACTGCGCGCTCTAGCCTGAGCCACCGAGGACACTCCGATGTACATGACCAGGGAGTTGATGAGAGACAGGTTGTAAGGCTCAGCTCCGGCCTCCTGAGGTGGGGCAAGGAGACGATCCTTGAGTGAGGACAGGAACGTGGGCTGAGAGTTCCTGTTCAACAGGAACTGGTCGAGGTACAGCCTGAGATCACCGGCACGGAGGCCCGCTGCGAAGTCGGAGAGGATGGGTGGGATAGGGCCCATTTCGGGGATCGACTCGAAGTCGATGTCGGGGAGATGAGGGTCGGGTAGGATGATGTTAGGAGGGTAGGCGCTGAGGATGATGTTGCGGAGCTGAATGCAACGCGGGGGGATGACGTCGCAAAGTGAGAAGTAGTACTCGGCAAGGAACTCGGGGAAGTCGTGAAGGAGGACAAGGAGAAGGCGGAGTGTGCCCCTGTACAGGTCCCTCCCAGCCGCCTGGAGATCAGCCGACTTGAGGAAGGGCCCCAGGAACTTGAACAAGGAGAGTAGAAGCTTATAGAAAGCAGACCAACCCTCCCTGCCGTCGGACAGGAGCAGTTTTGGCATGAAGAGGCGGTGAGAGATCAAGCTCATCCACGAGAAGGCGAAGCCCGGGAAGTACGTCGGCTGCAACGAGCTGAATGTATCCCTATATTCCGATGTCAGAAAGTAGCTTCGTATGATTGTGGACATGCGAACACATACCCGATGGCCAACAAGAGCTGGAAGTACGCGGTGCCGAGGCTGCTCTCGATAGAGTGGAGATCGTTCAACAGGCTGGAGAAGAACCGGAAGAACGGCTTCTGCTGGAAGGCGGGACCCTGCTCCTCGTGCATGTTCGCAAGGACGAGCACGAAGATGGACAGGATCTTCGTCAGGTAGTGGACCTTCGCCTGGTCGTTGTTGACCCCAGACGCGTCGCCGTGGTACTTGATGATGTACACGATCAAGCGCGACATGGCGTCGAGGGCCTGGAAGGCGAAGCCAAACTCCCCTGCGTTGACGTGCTTGATGTAGCTGTTGACGCTCGACTCTGCACAGACACGGAAGAAGAACGAAGACGTGTCCTCGGCCTTCAGGATGCCTTGACGAGTAAGTTGCGTGATGTACGGCACGAACGACTTCTCTGGCGAGTGCGACCGCTGGTAGATGCTGACCCATTGCTGGAACCAAATGAACAGCTTCTCCCGCAAACTCTCCGTCTCTGGCTTGACGGAAGGCTGCCGAATTGGCTGAGCCTCCACAGCTGCTTGAGCTGGCCGGCGAACGCCGCGCAGCTCGTCGAGGAGCCGGAGGACTCTGCAGTACAGGTCAGCAACCGGGTAACGTGCAATCTGACAATTTACTTACTCATCGTTCGCCTTGTTCGACTGTGCAAGCTGAGTGAGGATCTCCATCGAGTAGGAGAACTGTCCTTGGGTCGACAACGGCGGATCGGCGGCGAGGTACTCCCGGATAAGGCCAGCAGCGAAGGTCTGCAAGCTAGGCCTCGGGTCGGTATAGAGCTGCTTCGCCAGCTGTTGATCTTCCTGGACGATGGTGACGAGACCGCTCCGGAGGAGAGTGACAGTGACGGGCACATTGAACTTGCGCTAATCGGAGAATTAGAAGGACATAGGCACGATCATGAGCATTGACTAACCTCGTCCTCGGCGTAAACCAGCCAAGTGATTGCCTCCTTGGCGACATCCTCGAACGAATGGCAGAGCTGATCGAGGAGAGCGACGTAGATCTCGCGGCCAAGCTGCGACGGCGTCTTGTAGAGGAGCTGCACAATCTTCTGGGACATGAGGAGAGGGGTGCGCGTCCGGTCGAGGGAGTCGACGGCGAGGAAGAGGATTTGGCGGACAAGGTGGCGAACCTCATGATTGGGAGGGAGAGCGGCGAGCGAGGTGATGGGGAGCTGAAGAAGGACGGCCTCGAGGTCCCTGACAAGGGCCTACAGAAAGAGTTTAAAGGCATATATCGAAGCAACGTGCAAAGAACCTACGTTGAAGCGTTCCATAGCCTCCTGGGGTCGCAGGAGGTTCTGAGATGGCTGCTCAGGCATGGGCGACGGGCTGTACAGCGAGGCGATCTGATCATTGCGCGTATACGAGGCGGTCGAGTTGGGACGGCTGGTGAAGCCGCGCTTGGGTTCGGCTAACGGGACACGGTGAGCGGATAATCATCTAGCAAGTGGACGAGACTCACTGTAATCCTTGAACTCCTCGTAAACCCGCATTTGGCTGGGCTGAACACCAGACGCCTTAATGCGCAGCGGGTCGGGCAAAGAGGTGACGATGGGGGACTGCAGAGAAGCATTGTCCCAGAAGGCCTGGCCGGGACGTTGCTTTAAAAATAATCAGTCGGGCGAACGACCCAGACCACCGATGCTTCACATACCTCTCTGTGACGCCTACGCAGCTCGTAAGCAGCGGCGAAGCCCTCGTCCACATCGATGACCGCTCTGTCCATTGCCGCCTTCTCGATCGCGCTACACGCAAGCTCGATGTTGTCCTGGACCAAAAGGAAGATAACTTGGTCTGGGACCATTTGCTATCGGCACGTTAGCTCACATGCGTCTCGCGTACTTGGCATTTATCTTACCTCCGTGAAGCCAAACTCGGTAAGGAAGTGCCGCATATGGCTGCCGAGGTTGCCCTTCAGCGGCTCCTTGCAGGTAACGAGAGCAAGGCTGCCAGCCAGTTTCTGCGCCATGAGGTGTCCAGCCCTGCGCATCTTATCTTCGCTCGACTCGGTGACAAAGTCCTTGGCGACGAGCTCGCGCGTCGAGATACCAGCGATAGTGACGGAACGTTCGACGACCGGGAGAATGATCTAAATGGGGAGGTCAACTACTAAAACCCGATACATAACAAAGTGAACACGTACCTCGCGGACGGCGCGGTCGATAGCCATATGCACTGCGCGCTTGAAAGACGGGTTCGTGTTCAGGGGGGCCAACTGCGGACTGAACGTAACCTGGGGGAGGACGCTGGACAGGATGTTTTCGATGTGGGCACCAAGAACACGCTGCGTCTCCGAGGGGCTGGACGGGCCTAGAGGTAACACCTGAGCATCTCCTGGAGTCTGCGCGGTAGGGTCGTACCCACCCATAGGCAGGGAGTCTATGTCGCCGACGTAGTCTGGGAGGGGAGGGCCGGAGAGGGAGTCGGTGAGAGGGCGGTTGCGGAGGATGGTGGTAGCCTGCATGATGTCCAGGTCGACATCGAGCGCCTTGCAGAGCATCTCGATCTCAAACTTCAAGTTCAGCTTCAGCTCGGCGAAGTGGTATAGTTCGGTGAGGAGGCTGACGACGGCCATCAGCCAAGGGTTGGGTGGCCTGAAGACCTTTGACCTCGCGGCGGGCTCCAGGGTCTTGCAGACGAAGGGAATCGCGACGATGAGCCTTCCGTTATCATATCCCTCGATGAGGAGGTCCTTGAACGACAGCTGCTTGTGCTTGATCGGCCTGTCCCGTGCCAGTGTGATGCTTCCTAGCCATGAAGCTACGTTCTTAAGGATCGCCCGCTCCGAACCAAGTTGCATCGTCTTCTCCGAGTTGAGAAGGATAGCCGACTTCACGAGCGTCTCGTGCAAGATGAAGTGGGAGAGCGGTTGTAAGTTCAACGCCTCCAGGAACCGAAGGTAGAGCTGGTGGTTGTTGGGCTCGGTGCTAACACGCTGGTCCACAAGGTAGTTGGCGAACCACCGGCAGTACTGCTCCTGGAACTGTCCCTTCATCTCCAACAGCTTCGCATCGAAGTTTGACGGCGCAAGGTTGTTCACGATGAACAGGATCTTGTCCGAAACCTCCTCGGGCGGCGCCTCAGGCTCTCCGTCAAGCCTGTCCAGCTGGATTGCGGTGAAGACCGGAGGCGTCTCGGGCATCGACGCGGACTGCAGGGTGCGGAGGTCAGCCGAGCTGCTACTGCTATCACCATTTACCAAGGCGCGCTGGATGATGACCGCTAGCTCGGGGCGAGCCTCAAGAAGGTGGGGGATCTTGAGGAGTGCCTGGCAGAGGGGCTGCCATTCAGCTAGCCGGGACTCGAAGCGCGACAGAGCCTGCAGACCAAACTTGAATAGGTTCGTCTCGGGTGGGCAGCCAAGCGCGTCTAGGACATAACGGATGGCAATGCCGAGGGGGATGAAGTCGACCAGCTGGAACTGGATCAACGAGCCGAAGAGGTAACCGGTCATCGCAAGCTCGCGAGGTGGGTAGCAGTGCTGGAAGAACTTGTACTCGTCGAAGAGGAAGTGGAGCATGCAGGAGAAGATCTCATGGTCGCGAGGGCTGCTGGACGTCTTGTTGCGCTGCAGCAACTTGATCACGTCGTCGATCGTGATTTGCTCGTCGTACATCTGCTTGTAGATGCCGTCGACCTCTGTCTCGATTTCCGCGGAGTAGCTGACAACCGCAAATCCAGGCTCCGTATCCGAACCGGGGATGAGGTTCATCAAACGAGGGTGAATTTGGAGGCACGCGTTCCGGACTTCGAGGCAGTAGTCGATATCACTCTCGTGCATGATAGCAGAGCTGTGCAACGTGCCGTTCAACGTATGTTCAATGTACCGAGTGATAATGACGTACCTGTTGCGCAGGACTCGCAAGAAGATGGTGATCGTCTGCGGGGAAAGCTGCATGGTGCGAGGGTCGACCGGGGGATCAGAAACCCGCTGCGCTTTCTCACTCTCCATCTTGAGGTCCAGGAAGGCTATCACGGCGTGCAAGAAGTCCGCTCCATGCGCCGACACGTTGTCTGCCAGCCACTTGTCGAGATTGAGATATTCGCGACGAGACGCAAGAGCAGCCACATCCAGTGCAAACGTGAACGGCCGGACTTCCAGTAAGGAGTCAAGGATCTGTGAGTGGGTGTTAATCAGACGTGAGCAGGTCAACCACGATATACTTGCCTTCAGGTCTTGAGCAACGTCCAGTATCCTCGTAATGTTCAACGGGCTCTCCTCATAGAAATCGCGGAAAGCGTTGGTGAGATACACCGGTTCGATCTGCCAGATCCTCATGAACACTAGCTGGTGGTTGGGGTGCCCGGCTAGGAACATAGCCAGAAGCCGCTGGGTGTAGTCCAAACGGATATCGTTCCAGGGTGATTGCTAGGTAGGCGGAGGTCAGTACATTTGCATCAAAAGGGGATACGAGAGACGCACAGGCACTTGTAGCAGCCCCATGTGAACGAGTTCGGCACTGATCTTGACCGCCTTGTCAAGCATCTCACGGACCGTATTCTCCACATCTGGGTTGTTCAAGTCCGCTGCTTGAACGAGCACCTCGAACAAATCCAATGAGTTCCAAGTGTGCCCTTGCACGTTGGCTGCGAGCGACTTGATGGTGGGACTTGCGCCAGCGACATCATCCACTGTGACTATCTTCCGCCCAGGCAAGTTTACGAAGTTGAACGTATCTGCGGGAAGGGAGAGGAGTGCATCAAGGAGGCGGAGCTGATAGAGCGTGTTTGACCACAACTGCCAGAACCCCGTGACCGCGTGCTGGTTGTCGTCGCGTGGTGCATTCATGAGGATGGCAATCAGGAGCTTCAACGTCGCCGTGTCCACGCCTTGGCGGTCAGGCATGTCGAAGGCCTTGATAGCTGCGGCCCAGTTGAGTTCGCCATTCTAATGGAACGTGACATATCAGTAATCAGTCGGCAGCATTGCGCGTAAGACGTACCAAGCTGTTCAACGCTCGAACAACAGACCCAACATCCGGCAGATGTGTTCCCTCAGACGCTAACCTTGCTAGGGAAGTGATAACCTCAACCAATTGAGCGTCCGTGGGCGGATTGTTCTCTGTCAGACCGAATCGCACGAAAAGTGCACGAACGACGTCAGGGTCTGCGGTGGCCTCAGGACCTAGCTGCACCAGTGCCTGCACAAGTGAAGTCCCATTAGGCAGGCTGCCGGGCCCAAGTCAGTATTGGTGAAGTCAAAAGCGTGTCTTGATCACACAATGCGGACGTACCTCAAATTGGGCAGGATGCGTTGCAATATGGGGGATACGATCTCTGAGCCGTATTTGGCTTGCGCAGCCAGAATCAGAGCCTGCCTCTGTGTCGCATCCAAAACCGGCGCGTCCTGAGGTGGTTCCGCCAGCAAGTTGGACAAGAGTTTGGCAACCTGGTTCGGGCTCAGATCGGCATGGTCAAAGGAGGGATGCTGGCACAAGGCTAAGACTGCATTCTCGAAGTCCACCCGGATGACTGTCGCCGCCTGCGCCGCGAGTTCTTTGCGCGTGGGAGCCGCGAGAATGGACGACGCCAAGATGAGCCTTTCCAGCGGCCTGAGCCCAATGCGATCGGCAAACTTGATGAAGTCGAAGTTGCGGAAGACATCCCCTTCTCCACGATCGATACCATCTCGAAACCTGTCGGCAAGGAAGGGGTCGCGTGCAAGACGTTGAGTTTCTTGCACCAGCAAGCGAAAAGTGAGGGCAGCAGATTGATCAAACGCGGCGGGAGAGGCGGTAGAGGTGAGTCTGCTGTGGGAGTGAACGATGAGGCGGCGGATGAAGTGGAGGTACGTGTCAATGCCATGTTGCTCCGACAACTGCATACGCGCAAATCAAACACAAGAATGTGAGCGAACCACGCCAAGGGGTACAGAACGCGCATACACGCACCGAACGGATTTCCACCTGGTTCCTTTCAAAGTTGTCCTCCGTAAGCGTTGAGAGAAGAAAGACGATCTGGGCTTTGACGATGGTATGTATGTTAGGACTGGCGGTGCCGTCCATGGCTGGCGTGCGCGCCCTGGCTGAGGCCTCCGTCATCCGTCGACCGGCGGGGCCGCTGCCAGAAGCCGTTTTGGAGGGTTTGGGGGGTAGGCGAGAAGGCGAACTGAGAGACAAGACAGACCGAGGTCGCCTTGAACAGCGAGCAGAGAGTCCTTACCGAAGCTGAGTGACAGTGAGCACGCGTCCCACCGTTCAAGCTCCGCTTCAATCCGAGTGGCGGCAACTTCTCCCACCCGTCCCGGTCTCAACGCCTCCATCCTTCGTGCACAACTTTGCGAACTCAGATATGTTCTCATCCACCCTCGCCCATACGAACGAAACACTGCTGCGATACAGTTACCACTTGATTGCGATGCAAGCAGGCCTCCACCGGTGCCCTCTCTGGTGCAAGCGCGCGCCTGGGAGTGCCTGAGCGCGCACGCGTGGTCGCGTGGAGAGTCGCGAGAATCAAGCCTGACGTCGTCCCATCTCTCATCCTCCTCCACAAGCCTATTCAGCCCTTGCCCTTCTGGGAATTCGCACCAGTAGAGCGTATTTTGGACAGGAACTCCAGGAAGAGGAATACCGGCGTCGTCAATACACGAACTCCGTTGGACGTTGACACCGGCCGTGTAAGTACAGTCATCTGCACTTGTCTATCGTCCCGGGGAACCTCACTCTACATATACATATAGAGTTACCACATTCGCATAAGCTGCACCAAAATGAATTCGTCCACACAGACGCCTGCAGCGCCTGGAAGAGACACGTATACTGGTGCCTCTACCACCGTAGAAGTTTGTGAATGGCACGGGGCGTTAAGAACTGTACTGATGGCGTCATAGATTGACTGCCCGAACGATATCACCGGTTTGGAAAGAGTTATGTTGATCGCTCAAGGAGACCTGCAGCGATTGCTCAGGTACGCTCAATCGCATCAATCTGTTGGCTCTCCTTGATTCAGGCTGCGTTGTCCCCAGCGCTTTCTTCGCCAGAACAATCAACATCGAGTGCATATACTCCAACACTGGCCCTCGGAACTCGAGCGCATCTCCTCAAAATCCCATCAAGCAGGCACGCCAGGTCCACCTCAAGTGTGGTACACGCATTCTATGCATCGCAACTTCCTCAGTCACAGTCACTTCGCCCGAGTGCGAGAGGCTTCTGCTCGACGAACGCTTCGCCCTTGGCCAGATATTCCGACATCTCCGACGCTACCCAGACTTCGCCCTTCTGAACGTTGTCGCCGAAACTGTTAACGGCAAACGCGAACTTAGGAGAACGTACAGGCTCGAAACACTGGGCATCATGTGTGAGATCCTCGAGGTCTTCCCCGATCGTGATATGTTCTCCAGGGGAGAAGCATGGTTAAACCAGGAACCTCAAGACCAGACTCCCGCCGAATCGTAGTTGTTGAAGACCTCGGCTTGTCCGAGTGCACCGGCCGCTCGGGCCACAATGCTGCTGCTCCCACCAGAGACCCCCCTTACTCAGCTGCCTCCCACACGGACTTAGATGTACATAGAATGGTCGTGAGCACGGCTGGGCACCTTTTATACATGAGTAATAATCGTACCTGACGAGCCCGTTCTGACCGATGTCCAAGGAAACGAGAAGTTGCAGCGATGCTTCTATGTCATTGTAGATCCATGTGTGTTTCCGCGGAAAGTTGCGGGTTGCTTTAGAGCGCTGACCAGGTGAGGCCGATGTCCGCTCCTCACAACTTTGATACATTACTGACTGGTAACTGCCTTAGTGTTGCCTACCACGGAAGAACACTTTTCGAGCGCTACACCTACACAGATGCGCGGTGTGCACTTGCAAGACATGCCCGCTGAAGGAAACGAGCACCGGCCTCTGCTCGGTATTGCTCAACCCTTGCAGTCCCGTGCATCTTCAGTTACGGCAGCGCGGGCGGGATGTCCGCCTTTGCCAAGCCTACGCGCCTCAACGCCGCTACGCACAATTTACCTCCCTCGAAGCTGTGCAGATTCAAGTCGTTGATGCGCCCGCGGCCGTGGCCTCCGTGGCCCATCGGAGTCAATTGCGCTACGTACCCGCGCCATCATTGTACGTTTGTACACCGCTTGTTGGAATGGGCCCGCCGGTGTCGATCGCAAACGGGTGAGTTCAGTACTAGCCCATCAGCGCAGCAGCATTTGCGGCGAAGAAGTGTCCGCCCCACGCTCATCACCCAGCGCCCTTCTCGACATCGGAACCGCCGCAACACAGGGAAGAGGCCATTTCGCCCATCCAGGGCCCGGGGATCTTCTCACGACGCGAGGGCATTTCGCGCGAGCGTCGCAGCCGGTGCGCCGAGGCTGCATGATCTGTGCGGCTCCTGCGCTTGTGCCGCTCGCGTCGCCGAGACACAGCGAGACATCTGCAGGCGGCCGGGGCGGCGCGCAACCAGCTCGGCTGTTTGGAGTCCGTCGATGCAACGCGTCGACATCCATCGGGGACGGCGCATGGCTTGGCACGCGCGCGTAGCACCGACGCGCACTATAAAGGCGAGGCGGTAGGGGAGAGGCGAAGCACCACGTTCAGTCCCTTCCTTGGATTTCGGGCAGCTTACTCCTTCTCGCCTCTCTCTGCCTCCTTTCCTTCGGGCTTCTACTCTTCTTTTCTATTTCGCTTCTGTTCGAGGGTAGAACACAGAACGCTATGACTGGGCTGCGTCTTCTTCCTTCCTTCGCGGCGTTGGCCGTGACCGTGTCTCTCGCGCTCAACGCGTTGGCTGGAATCGGGCCTGTGCTCGACCTCACGATCTCCAACGCGGTGGTGTCGCCCGATGGTTTCTCTCGCGCGGCGGTCGTTGCGAATGACCAGGCTCCCGGGCCTCTCATCACGGGCCAGATGGGCGACCGCTTCCAGATCAATGTGGTCAACAAGCTGTCGAACCACACCATGCTTAAGTCGACCAGCATCGTGAGTATTTAATCTGGGCGTGGGGTATGGGCTGCGCTGACGCAAGTACACGCTTCGCAGCACTGGCACGGCTTCTTCCAGAAGGGCACGAACTGGGCGGACGGCCCTGCGTTCGTGAACCAGTGCCCGATTGCGACGGGGCATTCGTTCCTTTACGACTTCCAGGTCCCTGACCAAGCCGGTATGTTACTTTGGAGGGTGTCCAGGAGCGACATACTGACAGGCATGTAGGAACGTTCTGGTACCACAGCCATCTGTCTACCCAGTACTGTGACGGGTTGAGGGGTCCATTCGTCGTCTACGACCCGAATGACCCTCATGCCAGCCTCTACGATGTGGACAACGGTGAGCAGCTCCGAGCACGTATCTTCGACGTTACGCTGATATCCTGCCCAGATGACACCGTCATCACCCTCGCTGACTGGTACCATACTGCTGCCAAGCTTGGGCCAGCCTTCCCGTAAGTTCGATTGTCGATCGGTCTGTTCTCTACTCACAGACCACGGCCTGCAGTCCTGGCTCCGATGCGACGTTGATCAATGGGCTCGGCCGTACAGCGGCCACCCCCAACGCGGATCTCGCTGTCATCAGCGTCACGCATGGCAAGCGGTAAGAGCGGCTGTACCTTCCTCTTGCTCGCAGCTGCTCAAACTATATGGTTTATAGGTACCGTTTCCGCCTGGTGTCGATGTCCTGCGACCCCGCGTACACGTTCAGCATCGACGACCACTCGATGACCATCATCGAGGCGGACTCGGTCAACACAAAGCCGCTCGAGGTCGACTCGATCCAGATCTTCGCCGGCCAGCGCTACTCGTTCGTGTTGGAGGCAAACCAGGACGTCGGTAATTACTGGGTCCGCGCAGACCCTCTGTTTGGCACGACGGGCTTCGACGGTGGTATCAACTCCGCGATCTTGCGCTACGATACCGCGTCGCCCACCGAGCCGACGACGACGCAGGCTACTTCCACGAAGCCATTGAAGGAGACCGACCTTGAGCCTCTCGCTTCGATGCCGGTGGTAAGTCTGACTGGCACTTCATCTTTGATGGCATGCTCATACAGCTCTCCAGCCTGGCTCTGCTGTCTCGGGCGGTGTTGACAAGGCTATCAACTTCGCTTTCAGCTTCGTACGTGCTACTCGCGAACTTTTCCTAAGACTCGTACTGACGGTTCCCCATAGAACGGTTCCAACTTCTTCATCAACGGCGCGACCTTCCAGCCTCCCACCACCCCCGTTCTGCTGCAAATCATGAGCGGCGCCCAGGCTGCCAGCGACCTCCTCCCGTCCGGTGACGTCTACGCCCTGCCGTCGGACTCGACCATCGAGCTCTCGTTCCCCGCGACTACTGGTGCTCCCGGTGCCCCCCACCCCTTCCACTTGCACGGTGTAGGTTATCGTATTTTTGTTCCATTTGACCCCATACTGACAACCACATAGCACACCTTCGCTGTCGTGCGCAGCGCAGGCAGCACTGAGTACAACTACGACAACCCGATCTGGCGCGACGTCGTCAGCACTGGTACCCCTGCAGCGGGCGACAACGTCACCATTCGCTTCAGGGTGAGTTGCTATCATTATCCCCTCCCGTGTAATCGGTCGCTGACAGTCCTGCAGACTGACAACCCTGGTCCGTGGTTCCTCCACTGCCACATCGACTTCCACTTGGAGGCCGGCTTCGCCGTGGTCATGGCTGAAGACATCCCCGACACCAAGGCCGACAACCCTGTCCCCCGTGAGTACATTTTCCCGGCCCCGTCAAAATCTGCGCTGACCGGGTACCGTTACAGAGGCGTGGTCGGACCTTTGCCCCATCTACGACGCCCTCGACGCTGACGACCAGTGAACACGCCTCATGAGATCGTCAACGCTTCCTCAATCATTGACTTACCGACTTGCTATTTCTAACGCCCTATTTGCGAACCCCCGCTCTCCCCTCTCTCACACTACGGTCTCTTCGTGAACATGGACTTGCATGGACTTTGGATTGTAGAAAGTTTACACAGCTGTATAGTCGAATTATCACCGTAATACATGGTAGTGCCGTTGGCCTTTACCTCAATTGCTATCGGAACCCATTGATTCTCAAGTCCTTCGCGACTCGAGACTTGGCGCCGAGCCCTCGTCTACCGCGATGTGACGCGCGCGATACGTGAATGTGACTGATCGCGTTCCATTACTCAAACGCGTCGGCCGTGAGCTTGCTCCGTTACTCTCGACCACCACCATCTCCCGCTCTCTCACCCACCTTCTCTGCACCATGACGGCAGACTACAGACTACAGTCTCTTGATGATCCGACGGCGGTCATCCAAGAGCTCTACCGCGCCCATCCAAACCCGGACGGTTTCCCTCGCCTCGTGGCTGAGCACTTCCAAAAACTCTTCGAGAGCCCGAACATGTTCAAACGCGTACGCACACATAACATACACCAAATTTCCCAAATTGAATTCATGGTGCTTCTAGATTCCTATACTCGATGTCCGACGGCCCCCAGAGTCCCACAGGGATCGCGCAGTCGTTCGCTTCCGCGCGATGGTGCAAGACACATCCCTCTCTACGGAGATGTATCTCTCCAAATTCTCGGATGGCAGCTGCGGCGGCTGGGGGATATACGAGACCGAAGGAGGGAGCAGCTCGAGCTCCCCAGATGTGGAATACACGAACTTACGGGAGTGCAGTGTCCTCTGGGCAACTAGCGTTCCTGCGGAGTCGAAATGGTGTGCGGATGAACTCAATGGTCTCAGAACGGGTGAGCACACAGTATAGAGACTCCTGCGGTCCCCCACTCACATCTTTCCGTAGTACCAGACGATTCTTTATATGTTCCGCCGTCTGCGACGGTCTCTCCGCGGTCCTACAAATATCCTCATGCAGAGACTGGGCACGTCGGAGTACAAGTGAAGGTGGGATTGCTTCAGAAAGAGTTCCACTGTGCCATTGACTCCTAGCTACCATTAGCTATATGACAGAGAAGGCACGGAGTCCTACAAATCTACCGAAATCGTCACATTCGTCGGGATCCTGTCATCCGAGCCGTACGTTCTTGTTTTTGAGGCAGATGGCGCATAATTCATAAATTGCGCCACTAGATGCAGCTTGGAACAAACGAGCGCACCACCGTCGGACGCACCAACGCTACACGTCCTCTTTACGCAATCACACAGCCCGACCTTTGTCGACCGCCCATTTCCTCGAAAAGAGAGGCCTGCGCAGAATGTGCATGTCGTCAGCAGCGCGGATTCGCAATCATCGCCGCGTGCCGCAGAGGACAACGCGCAAGTCCGGGAGGAACTCATCTCATGGATCGCGGATGAGGCTCTTGGAGGCGACCGAGTCGCCGCAGAATGGGTGCTTATGTCTTGCATCTCCAAAGTGTAAGCGACGAATGATTTCATGGAAGCCGTTGTTCTAATATAGCCATGTAGACAATCTCGCCACCCACCCCTGCACCCACCCTCGCTCACCATCTCCCGGTTTCCGTCGCCTCCTCCCGTGCCGACGACCACCGTAACCACATCATCACCCACACCTACACTATCTGCTGTTCTCCAACTGCTCCTACCCCTAATCCACACACTGCCCCTTTCACTCGACACTCTGAATAAGAGCCACTTCGTGCCGGAGAGCAAGGATGAGGACCTGCATGCAGGTGTGCTGCAGCTTCCCCAAGGGACGGTGCTTCTCGTTACCGAGGGTGATGTGACTGAAGGCCAGCTTCTAGAACGCGGTACGTTGCATAAACCCTCTCAGTCATCCAGCCTACCTTAATCGAAACTCTGCAGGGGTAATGAACGTGCGCGCCCTACAGGACGTGATGGACGCACAGACACTGCCATACGTCTTCCCGTTCAGCCAGTTTTCGTTCCCGACGGACGTCAGCTGCATTGTCCTAAGCGAAGGTCACAAGAGCGCATTCTTCAGAACCGACCTGAATGTTCCGCTGCGTGCCCCTACGACCCCGGCTACGATATCGGCCCTGTACAAACCCACGGACGAGGTGAAGTTGCCGTCGGCGGATAAGCTCGCGGCGTTCCGAGATGTGGTGGTCGGCGCGAGGGGTGGGAGGGTGCAAGTTCCAGAAGCAACGTCTGAGGTACGTGCTTCAATTTAACCTGTTGCGTCGTACGGGACTAAGGGTTGATGGAACATGCAGCATATACAAAACGAATTCGTGAGCGAGCGACGAGAAGATAGGAGCTTGACTGCCGAAGACCTCATTCGCAGGATGTCGGTCGCGAAGTACGTGCTACAATATCTTCTACTTGCCAGCTACTGATGTACATGCAGACTGTATGCACTCTCCTTGCACGAACCGTCGCTGAGCGTAGAGACGTGGCAACGGGCGAAGGCGTTCGATGATCAGCGCAGAGCGTCGGTGGCATAAGCCATATACCGACGCATTTAAACTAACAATTTGGTGCCCGCCAATGTACAACCTGTCTAATCTGTACTTCTTGTTTGTCGTATCTGCAACCATCTCTCCGTATTCTTCGTCATTCAGGGTTTTCCGAGCCCGTGCTTGTCCGCCTCCATCCACACGTCCGACAGTTCCCGGACGACCTTGCGCAGGAGCTCTCCCACGGCGTTGGCGTCCTTGCCGCTCCCTTCCAGGTAGTACTTGATCTGGTGTACCTCTCAGTAACCAAAATCGCCCCTCATCTATCGCTTACGCACCTTTGGCTCTGTCCCGCTCGTCCTATACACAAATCACGCAAACATCAGCAACATGGAATCCTAGCTGAAAACGGGCCTCCTCTCGCACGCACCTCGTCGTGAGCGTGATCTTCGACCCGTCTTTTACGTTCTCCGCACGGAACTGGATCATGTGCCCGGACGAGAGCGGGAGCTCCGGCTTGTAGCTCGGCGCGTTCCCGCTGTCGTACCCGACGGTGAGGTCGCGCACGCGCGTCACGGCGAGCCCGCCGAGCGTCGACGGGTAGTGCGGCGTGCCGCCCGGGGCGGTGCGCCCGTCGTAGTTGCGCAAGCGGGCGAAGATGGAGTCGATGGTGGGCGGGTCGGTGCAGATGAAGTAGGAGTTGCTGGTCTGCGTGCGTGGATGCGGATGTTAGCTGTTGTATCGGCGAACTGGTGGGGGGCGGGTTTACCTGGAAGTAGCCGTAGCTGCGAGAGGGGTTCGTCAGAAGGCATGTTGGGTATGAGTGCAGGGCGTGAATTTGCGTACCGTTCATATAGCTCCTTCAGGTGGGTGCTCGCGGTCTTGCCTGCCTTCTGTAGCGTGACGACGAACTCCGCGAACATGAGCTGTCGCGATCCGTGAGATGTCAGCGGGCCAGTGGGGAATGTGGTAGATGACTGACCGACGCCGCGACGCCGTCCTTGTCGCGCAGTAGAGAGCCGAACATGAACCCTATGGCTTCTTCGTAGCCGAAGGGTACCTCATAACCCTCTTGTTCCAGCGTCAGCGCCGTGTTGCCGATGTACTTAAAGCCTGCCGGTTGACGTTTCCATTAGAGCCAATGGGGCACGGGTAGGGTAGCATACTCGCCAGTGAGGCATTCGGCGAACTTGAAGCCCTCGGCGTGTGCAATTGCCTCGATCATCTTCGAGCTTACGGTAGAAGCGACCATAGCGAGCTTGGCTAGAGGAGTATGAGACATCGGCCAACCTGTCAAGATGTGGGCGATTTACAGAGTGGCTTCCCGGAAGCCTTGTACTTCTCCAGGCATGCGCTGGCGAAGAGCGTCCCCAGCTGGTCGCCCGTGAACTGGATCCATTTCCCGTCAGGCCTACAAGACCTCATGAGCAACTGTGACGCAGAGGAGATGGCAAATGGCAAATGGCCTACCCTTTCTCTGCAGCCGCAAAGCGGTCCGAGTCGGGATCTTGGGCTAGGATGTAGTCCGCACCGGCTTCGTTTGCGGTCGCGATGGCGAGGTCCTGCGAAAGATAAGTACCGTTCCCGGGTTGAGTCTACCTGTTTTGCACATACCAATGCCCCTAGCCACGATCGAAATCAGTAAGCATATAGTATATTTTGAGAACTAGAGGAGTCACACCCTTTTCTTCCGGGTTCGGGAACTTGACAGTAGGGAACTCAGGGTCTGGTTTCTGCTGGGCCACCACGGGGATGTACTTTGCCAGACCGAACAACTCGAACGCTTTGGACATAGCGGGGTCGCTGACTCCGTGCATGGAGGTGTTCACGAACTTCAGCGTTGTCTGTGCGTTGAGCGATCTGTAGCAATAGTAAGCATGTCGATTAGCCGTAACCTTCATCATGACAATGCTCACTTGTAGAGGCACAGCGAGCTGATGTACTCGAAATATGCCGACTCGTCGTACTTTCGGAGTAACGGCGAGCTCGCCAAGCTCTCGATGTTGAGCGAGCGCAGTTCCCGCTGCTCCCGGATAGATGCTGATATGCCCTTGTCATGGGGCTCGATAATCTAGGATGTCTTGTCAGCGCAGAACTGGCATTTTGCACAGAGCGCAATATGCTGACCTGAACAGCGTTTTCCCAGTAAACCTTGTAACCATTGTCTTGCTAAACCAAAATTCAGTAGCTTCCAGACTGGAGGGATAAAACTCTCAATCACCTTCGGATTATGGCTAGCTATTGTGATAGCGAATGTCTTGTCAACATAAGACCGCGATGAAGCGCAGACTGACACTAACCGGTGATCATTACACCGCAAGCCGCATTCTTCGATTTGACAGTGAAAGGAACTCTGCATACGTGAGATTAGTCTGCACGGTTCCATTATGTATTCGTAACCCACATAGGTGTATGAACCACTCCATCATGGAAGTACGCCGGTACTCCCTGATCAATGAAGGCCGCCGCGGTCAACTTGGCCCACTTCTCGGAGTGGTGACGGTGATCGTGCCCAACCACCACGCCACGGGAGCGGGCGTCCTTGACGTTCTTTACGACATATGCGCATAGTCCCTGTGGTGAATAGTCAGTCTACTCCCTCCAAAGATGTCTGGTGCGCACACGCCTGGGAGGCTTGGATTATGATCAGATCGTTCATGCGAGCCCAGCCGGATTCCATTCTTCCGCGTAGACCTGCTTGCAGTGAGATGATGTATCCCATGCCGAGCAAGGGCGGACAGTACCTGCCGTTCCGAACTCGATCCTTGGGCTATGTTGTGAGATGAGAAGGATTAGCTTCTGCCACCTCTCATGCGTTATGCATGTTCGCGGCACCTCATGCGTTTCTGAAGCTCCGAGGTATTGCCATCATCAACAAGTTTCTGTATCTCGGACCTTGTCTCCTCGTTCTGGGGGTGAACCGGTTTGTTAACCTGCTCGCGCTGAGATCAGCTCGACGAAAGGATGCTTACAGGATCTAGGTGAAGCCATTGATCAACGAGACTCTTGAGTTCGGGATCCATTGTCAGAAATATGGTGTAGGGGCCTCCGGAGATATGACTGAAATCAGTGGTCCACAACTTATGCTGTGAAGTGTCTACTACCACTTGGGGGTTTCTGAACAAGATGGGACTTCCATATCGAGACGCGCGCTCAGGAAGCTTCCTCGTCATCGACCGGTCTAGGCCATCATTAGACGCCCATGCTATTGCAGCACCTGCTGAGTGCTGCTAGCGAGTTCTCTAGTCGTACTTCGCGCATCGTACTGTTGGGGAGCCCGTGGCCTCGATGTTTCGCGGAGATATACAGAATATTATACGCTATCCAGACCTTCGACAGATGAGGTCACGTCAATATTGTACGGAAAGTTGGGAGCCTGCAACTCGAGCTCAATCGTCTCCACAACCTTGTCTCGGAGGTCCCTCGCGATGACAAAGAACACGTCCAGCGAATCGTCGGTCGCGCTGTCTTCGCCTTGACTCTTTCCGGCTGTTGAAGCCGGGTTTGAGCGAAATACCCTAAGGTAGCGATCGGTGAGGCCGGACGTGTGGAATCGTGTGGCATGAGGGTAGCCGAAATGCGCCGATCTCCAGTTAATCCTATGGCGTTACAGCATGATATAGTGAGGATTATACATTATGTGATTTATAGGAGACGTACGACGCGTTCGAGTTCACAGACAGCTTCTCAGGAGTCGATGTGAAGAGCCAGGTGCGATCGCCATTGACGGCCGATAGCATCAACGTACTTGCAACCGCCATGTACTCCTCCACAAAGGCGGGGGTTCTGCAACGCGAGAGAGTATTGCGGATGGCAACTGCAGTATTAAAGAGGCTCGCGGAAACCGTCCCCAGGGTGGTGGGTACCTGGAGGAAATTTCAGCCCGTCGGAAGTCTCGTCGTCAATCACTATGCCACTCACAATGTAGATTGCGTTGCCAGCCACTCTCGGGCTGTCTACGACAGCAGGAACGTCGCGGTACTATCCAGGTTGTACTAAATGAGCAGCGAACAAGATTGACACAGAAACCCGAGACATACGCTTGCTGCGTTCGTAATACGCGTGATTGGCCCCCCCGCTGAGTGGCGGTTGAGAACATTCACGACATATGCTGTCAAAACATCTTGCGCCGACAGGACGGTGGTCGTCCCTTCCATGACCGACATAGTGTGCTCCTTGAGTCGCCGAAGACGGCCACCTGGGAACTTGAAGCTGACCCAAGAGGTATCCTGGTTTATGTTGGCGTACCGTTGCCCGAGCTCCGAATTCGGACATGTATTGGTCAGGTGGGGCATCAGCGGAGAATACTGAGCATTGAGGATGGGTGTCGGGCTTCGGAAGCTTCTTTTAGTGAACGTAGGCGGGGGGAGCTGAGCAACGTCGTGTCCTTGATATTGTTCAGATAGACAATGCATGAACCGTTGGAGGACGGTAGCATCCCCTGCGCGAGCATAGATCGGTCAGTGAAAGATCCGCTCATTAGCAAACTTCGAGATGCATACCTAAAGTATGATGCCAGGATACCCCGAGCGCAGTCTCGTCTGTAGCGAAAGTGATCTTAAACAACAATAGACGGGACTCCTCTTCCCCGTCCGGCACAGACTCATGATAGTGAGCGACCGCCTGTTTGGAGGCAGAGAACAGGCGGAGGTTCCGTTGCAACACCCAGTCGTCGCTAATCCCCACTGACACACTCTCTGTTTCTGCAATTTCTAGAGGTACGGCCGCATTGGACAATGCGATCTATTGAGCGATCAGAACCCACAGATTGTAAGGCCTTGCCACCCCCCAACCGAGCGATACGCACCTGCCACTCTTCGCCACATCTGACGAGGTGACCTGCAGCGTGTGGGTATAACTGCAAGGTATCGGACAGCGCTGCTTTGAAGCGGGCCACATCGAGACGCGTCGGGATGACAAATACGTTCTCGATCTGCGGTGAGGGAATCAGCTTCGGTGTCTGCCCAACAAGCTCGGCAAAACTTACGTAGTGCATCCATAGGTCGAACCCCGGTAGTTTGACGGAGCTCTCACCGTGCAGCGCCGTTGGCAGCTTCGGCCTTACAGTTAGACGTGTGGGGATCATCGTGGATAGGTAGGAGTTAGAGATCGCACTACTGATGAGAGAGAGAAAGAGAGGCGGTACTACGCGTACACGCGGCGGCGTTGTGCCCGAAGGTGACTGTGCTTGGATTTGTGCTTCTATGGATCCCGTGCCGCTCGGCGCGCGTATGCACAAGATCCTACCTGGGTGCATACTTTGGCACAGGACATAGTGTATTGAAGGAGTGACAACTAGCCGGGACAAAACAGCGTAGAGTGAAACGATTGGGACGAAGTGCAATACATGACCTTACAGTATGGGGGGAGAGCGAGACACGATAGAATAACGATAACGATCTGTCGTGCTTAGGGATGCGTGGGGTGACAACTAGAACGACTCGATGGGGCTGGCGGCGAGTCCGGTCTCGTTGACGCGCGCACTGGAGCTCGCATCGCTCGTGGTCGCCGAGTTCATGGAGGTGGGGATTGAGGCCTGCCGCCTCAGTGACCGACGTGGGCGAGAGGAAGTCGAGGCGACGGCGACCTTGGCGGGAGAGGCCTTCGGCGCCGCGTCTGCGACCGGGGCCGGGGGGATAAGTGAGGGCGAATTCAAGGCGCTGAGCCGAGGAAGGCGAATCTTCAACGTAGGGGTGGCATCCGGCTTGCGCTCGACGACAGCCGTAGAAGTGGCCTGACCATTTGCCGTGGGAGGCGTCACTGGCTTGGCATGGCTGCGAGAGGTCGACGAACCGCCTTCGGTGGCGCCATTCGTCTTCCCCTTGCCCGTGTGAGTAGAGGCAGACGCTTCGTGCTTGTTATGGCTGCGGGCGTGGCGCCCCGAATCAGCAACAGGGGTATCCGCAAGAGCTGCAGGGGCGGGTGACGTCCGTCTTCGAGATGTGCGACTTCTCTTGCGTTTGGGCGCAACGGAATCCGAGATCAAGTTTGCGGCCGCTAGTGCCTCGGCCGCCTTGGAGATAGCGTTTGGCGTGTGGACAATCGGTTCTGCAATCGTAGTTGCACCTTCGGAAGTTTCAGGGGGCCGGGCAGCCTTCCTTCGCGCATCGGGTCGCTTCCCAGAGGAGAACACGAGTTCAGGGAGGTCAACGTCCATGGGAACTTCATCCGTCGATCTTCCGGCATGTCGAGCGGCTCTTGACCTATTCCGCGCGGGGGCAGGGGTTCGGGAGACTGCGGTACGACGGGGCCTTGTGGGCCTCACTGACGATGGTCCTTCGATGGCTGGGCTGACAGTCGCCAGGCTCAATTCATTGGGGTCCCCCTATATACGATATGAGGTGGCTGCATTTTTATAGTATGTGTTACTCACAGATAGGGTGCCGTATTCTCGCTTGATCCGCGTCTGGGAGGTGGCAGCACCTGCCTGCGGTATCTCCCGAGGGAGGCTACTAGAGTTACTACCCGTTTGACCGTCGCTCGCCGAAGAGATATTCTGTAAACGAAGGCCACACAATAGCTAAATCACACTTGAGACCGCGCGTACATAGCGTCATGAGATTAAGCTCACCTCCGCAAACCGCACGTCGTCCAAGGTGTACAGTGAGGAGTCCGCAGATATAGATAGAGGTGGTATGCTCTCGTCGTCGAGCGAGCTCAATGATGTGAGTGGCGACGACATTCTGCTCGAATCTTCAACCTCGCGACTGCATAACACGTTAGGACTGGATTCAAGTACTGTTTGCATGCGACTCACGACGCCTCAGAGTACCCGCCCTGGTTCTTGGATATTTTATCCCAGAAGTCAAGTGTGATGATCCTCTCCGGAACTCGATACCGACGGCCATTGATCAGGACCTCGTCAACGTTCAACTTGGGTGGCACGACGACGGGGGCTGGGGCTGCTTCGGTGCCGGTGATCTCTATGATGCCGTTGTTCCACTGGCGAGGCTTAGTGATCTCGATAGGTGTTGCGTTGGCTCGGGGTATGCGACGTTTAGGTAGCTAGGACGATGATGAAGATGACACAGTGAGTATTTGGTGAGTACTGGTGGATATATAACACACCAGTATCCGTTCCGCATGATTAGGGCACATCCACTTCTTGTTCCAAGGTGGCATAAAGACCAAGGGCGGGTTAAGACAGTCGAGGTGCCAGTGAAGCTGGCAATAGTCGCACGAGATAACAGCCCTCCCAGCGCTGTAGTTGCTGCTACCGCTAGACGTTGCTCGCCTTGCTCGCTTTGCAGTGGGAGAATCGGCGGCTAAGTCTGGGGGAAGCGCAGAGGTGCCGCATTGATAGCAGAGGACAGGGTCGCCATTGCGATCCTTGAGCCTGTATGGATCGCGGTCCTCCAATTGACCATGACGGCTGCAAGAGCATTAGATGGGTGTGGTGGTCGAGAGCATCATGTGGAGACATACTTTAGTCGAGCTTGCTTGACTTCGGAGGTGTCCAAGTACGAACCCCTTATACTACTACCCACTATATGCGCATTGTGGGTTGAGTGAAGGAGAGAGAGGGATTCCAGCTATGTGTGGCTCACCGTCTTTAAAGAACGTCCGGAGTTCTTGTGGTAATTGAAACTCTGAAGGTATCCTGGAGCTCAGCTCGTGAACGAGAGGCCCCATGAACTTGAGGGATGCAGGTGGCTTCGGTGGCGGTCGCTATCCGGCCGCCCTGAGTCATGACGATGCGCACGATTATAGAAGATCTCTCACCTGCTCAAGGGCACACGCGGGGCAAAACCACCGTTCGCCCTCTGGCAGGTCTGCTGACTCCATCGGAGGGTCGAGACACCACAGATGAAAGGCGCGGGGACACCCATCGCAATAGACAAGAGAGCCAAATGAACGGCAGGCAGAGCAGTGGTCTTCGTTGGACTGAACAGCAGTTGAGGATGGGGAGAGACGAGTTATAGGTTTAAGACTCACCAGTGACGGGACCACCTCGTTGCCCAGCGACACCATGGTCGGCTCCTCCTTCACTTTAACCACAGGGTCCCTCTCCCGCTCCTTTCCCTTTCCATTCTCCTTCACGGGACGACCTCGACCACGCTTGATGGGTGGTGCAGTTTCCGGAGGGGAGTCTTCAGCATGCGCAGTCGTCGCTCGAGACATGATAGCGTCGTCCGAGTCCAAAGGCAACAAGAGCGGGTCGTAGTCTGGCGGAAGTTGCGATGACGAGGCAGCGATTTCAGGCGCCGTGATTGGGTCGGACATGGGACCAGCGGCGGAGAGGTTACGAGCTGAAGCACGTTGGGATCGATTCCGCTCGCTACTGCTGACGTGTGCCCGAGGGAACGCGAGAGTAGTGCCGATAAAGCGAAAGAGCAAGGGTTCGATATGCCATGGAAAATGACCGGGTTCCGGGTGAGTATCTCGACGCATACATGCAAATTGTCCGACGACGCACCCTTTGTCCAGTCGAGCCCGTTTCCGCCGTGACCCATCCATGTCGATGGGGGCAGCAGGGAGGATGTTTGCGAGATGGTTCGGATAAGTTGTGCCAGGGTCGGAAGCGGGCAAATACGAGAGTGCGAGGGAGGTCTTTTTGTGGTCTTTCCTCGGGAGACCAACCTGCTGGATAGAACCTAGAGGCGGGGGACCAGGCAATATCTCCGTGGCGAACGACGGGTCGCCTTCCAGATGTGGGGGTTGCGAGACCGAGACTCCTGGGTGCAAGTACGCGGGTACACTCTCAACGGACGCCATCTCCAGGCGGTTTCGGCTGAGGTGTGAGAGACGAGATCAAGAGAGCGAGCTGCGCAAATAGGTGGTCGCGCTTTCTAGCCGAGATGGTCGACTTCAAGATACCTCAGGAGACTCGCGGAGACAACGTCCGTGGCGATGATGGGGGTAAGCGACAAAGTCCGTCCAGCCATTTTCGATCCTCTATGCTACGGTAGCTACATCCTATGCCCTTCATATCGTCCCTCTATACATTATAGTTCTCTCCGCCCCCGTAGCCCACAACATCTCCTCGAATGTGGCGGCAACCTCCGCGTCCGACAAAATCAAAGGTCGTCCTATACAATTCGACGATGCTCGAGATCTCAATGTCGGTGAGCGCGTCGTGATTCCGTAGTCGCGTCCATAACATGGCTAGCAAGGTGTATTCCGACAGTCTCCGCATGAGAGAAAGCATCCTACAATTAAAACGATTGAGTGATTAGTCTATTTCTTCTTATACTAGCAAATAAGCGACGAACCTGATACATAATACTACTACGACATAGGAGCGCAGCGCTCTGAGTACCGTATGGAAGCTCGACATATTGTTAGTATGGAGGACGCTTGGACACGCGGCGCTCCATGCCTGTTCCCGAGCGTACTCGCAAAATACATTTTTGAGCGTGAGTTACAAGACCCACTTATACCTTGTGTTCGGAAGGGTGCTTCTAAGCTTCGGCCCGTGTTATGACGACGGGCACAGGTCGAGGCGTGCCATAAAGGCCGAGACCTGCAACGAGTATAGGTTGCATAGGCTTGTGCGTTCCGCCTATGCCTTACGGGCTCTTACGGGGAGATGAGCTTCTTTCCGGTCGTGTGAGCGACGGCCACGGCAGGTTTTGAGCCTGCAATACCGCTGCTATATACTTCATTAGCTTTGAATGCTGTTATGCGGTTGACATCGAATCACGTACTGGCCGCGTCTTAAGAGCTTCGCTAACGCTGTCCGTTGACCCTCCTGTACTTCACCCTTCGTATTACAGCGCAAGCCACGGCTTTATACTGGCTCCAGATGCTGGCCGAGCGCAGGAGAGTGGGCCCAGACTCAGAGGACAGGCACATTGCTGACCGCCAGCGTAACGTTCATGGTCGAGGTTCATGGAGGAGCGGCATCGCGCCGGGAAACGTCGGGAAGGCGGCTGAAGGCGAGACACACGTGCCTCCCCGTCGTTCGTCACCGTGAGCGCTGAGCGCGCCCGCTGTTTGCATGCCTTGCCTCCTCCCAACCTGAGATTAAGCTGCCTATGTAATACCACTGAGGCGTCAACGTCAACGACCGTCGGGGTGCTCACATGCTCATCCCTTGGTCCTGGACAAGGCTTAGGTCGCAGTACGAAGGGAACTACGCAGTATGTGCATTGTCGACATGCTCACCTACCATTGGCTCTTCGTCGATTATTCGAATCAGTCATGGTTTGAACGAATAGCCCGCTATGGCCACAAGCTTGTCGTATAGTGAATTATTCGAAGCACGTACGTCGTCGGCTCAAGGTGGTGCAGTATCCGGATCTATATGACACTGGCGAGTAGGAAATTCGGTCTACATGTGCATGAGCGTTGTCAGCGTGCACCGTGTCATCCATACGTATACCAGAGAGCACTGGGTTAGCTCGAACACGGTCTCTTGACTCGCACCAGGAATAGGAGTACCACTGAGTACCGGCAACAAGATTGGCTGCTTACTGTGACCCGCACACTGGCATCGGTTGAGGCATACGAAATAAGGAGAAGTTCCACCCATTAAACTGCGGTGAGCGGTTCTTTCATATACGAAGGCTGTCGAAGCGTGTGTTCCTGACTTCTTCAGATCCCAGGATTGTCAACCCCAGGCTCACCTGAGACGCTCCCCGGTCCTCACATCAGCACAGTTCTCCGCGTTGTTTGCGTAATTTACAGGGTCAGCGCCGGCGGTCGGCACCCGCACGAGCATGTCCCCGACAAGCTCAACAACGTGCGTGCCACCAGCGTTACTCATTCGCTAGCTCACAAGAGGCGTTCGCCGCCTAGTGCGTCGCAGCATACGCCCCTGGGAACACTCAATATGATCTTGAGCACGTCGCCCGACGTATAAATGGGCTCATGGCGCGAGGTCGATCTGCCATCGCTACGACCTATCCCTTCGCCGTCGCTTGATCAGCTCTGTAACCGCCAACAATGTGGATGAACATCGCACCCTTGTTCACTCTACTGTCGTGTTCTGCGGCGCTGAACGTTCTGCTCACGAACGATGATAGCTGGGCTTCCGCGAACATCCGGTATGTACCAGCGCGACTGCGGTTCAGTTCGCCAGTGCACACCTTGACTATGCCCTTCAGCGCCACTTACACGGCTCTGAAGGCCGACGGTCATAACGTCCTTCTGGTAGGGTAAGGCCTATCCCTCCCCCCGAAGTATGTTCTTGGGGCTGATTTTTTGCTAGTCCCGCTGTCCAGCAGTCAGGCAAAGGCGGGACATTCGTCCTCCCCACGACGGACATCGTTGCTCCTGGAGGAGAGTTCGCTTCGATTCCGGTCGGTGCGCCGTTCTTCGGTCAAGACTCCCAAAACCCGAACCTATGTGGGTACCATGCGATCCATTCGCAGACATCAAGCAGAGTCATATGCTCATAAACTCTCCTAAGTTTACTTTAATGGCACCCCGGCGGCCACGGTGAGGAGCCTCACTCACTTCCGATACGACCGAACCTAATGTAATGACGTCGGGTGACCTAGGTCGTGTTCGGCATTGATATTATCGCTCCCAAGCACTTCGGAAGCAGTCCCGTCGACCTGGTAGTGTCCGGTCCAAACGAAGGCCAGAACAACGGTCCGTTCTTGTATACACTTAGCGGCACCATCGGCGCTACGTACACTGCCGTCGAACGCGGGGTGAGATCTATTCTAGTACCTGTAGAAGATAAGAAGCTGACTTGCGCTTCCTAACCACAGATTCCTGCTATTGCCTTCTCTGCCGGAAACTCTACTCATCGTTCGTTCACTACGAACACTAACGAGACGAGCGATCCCGCCAACCTCGCTGCCAAGGTATGTCCTGTGTTCAATTGCGTTACAGAGCATATGAGCTCATACATTCACTTCGTAGGTCGTGGCCGACCTTGTTCGCGCACTGTCCGACAAGGTGAACGTCACCCAGGAGCGCCTGCTTCCTCTAGGCATCGGACTCACGTCAGTGGCTCGTACTTGTGTTGCTCGTATGTTCCGTCTTACACATGTCCACAGCGTCAATATCCCTACCTTCGGCCCTAGTAGCAACTGCAGCGCGGTGCGTACGCATGAGTGTCCCCTTTCTCTCTCAACTAAGATTCCAGTGTAGCCTCCGTTTACCTTCACTCGTCTTACGGGCGGGGCAACCGTGAACCAGATCACCTTGGACCCGAACACAGGCTTCCCTGTGTCTAACGACCTGTAATAAGCCACCATTCCTGTTTCTTATGCGTATTCTGACATGATTATTCTTCAGGGAGGCTCGCGGGATCAACGCCAACATCAACGGGATTCGCGAGGACCCCGGTACGTTCAGTTGCCTGGTCACCGGTGTTGCCCGCTGACGGAAGAGGACATAGGTGAGACGCCGACTAGCGCTGAATGTGAGACTGCCGTCAGTATCTTTGCGGTTGACTACGATGCTCCGGAACGCATCGCTCGCCCTATCCAAAAGCGCCTCCGGCGGAACATCCGTTCTGACCATCTGCTTTGAGTTCGGTGACCAGAGCGCGTTGAGATGTCATGTAGTCACTTAGGGCGTACGTTGTTTGTTGATGAATACGTATGATGACACGAGTGGTTGGGTATCTATCATTCTGCCTTAGTTGTTCATGTAGGTGTGGATGCATGAAAAAAATCCTTCACTCAGGTGTTGAGTATACTCCCGCCGGGACTCGAACCCGGAACCTTCAGATTGTGCCCACGGATCAGTTGAACGAGCTATAGGAATCTGATATCATAGCCATTAGACGACGAGAGCATGACAATCGTTGCAGACCGAGTAACACGCTGGTATAGTTATCGAGGCGTTGAGTAGAATTTGTGGGCAGTTGCCTTTTTGAGCCAGTCAAGAGAGAGCGCGATCGACCAAACAGGCACAAACAACGCGTTCGACATGGCCAACACCACCGTACGCGGCGCGACCGCCATCCATGGCCAGAACCCTCAGGTATGCTGCTCGCCGTCACACAGATGGAAGACATTCAAAGCTGAATTGATAGTACCTAGTCGAATCTGTCATCCGCAACCGCATATATGAGTCGGTCTTCTGGAAGGAGCATTGTTTCGCGCTGACTGGTATGTCTGAACGTCCTTCCGTGTTACGTTACATGCTCACCAGCCCCGGGATCATAGCGGAAACTATTATCGACAAGACGATAGAGCTCAAGTCAATTGGCGGCGTCTATGGCAACCAGAAGCCAACAGAATTCCTCTGCTTGCTGTTGAAGCTCCTACAAATCCAACCGGAGAAGGAGATATTACTGGAGTATCTACAAGCGGATGAGTTCAAGTACGTCCCATGGCATGATAGGGAAGCTACGATACTCACAGTATAAACCCAGGTATCTGCGCGCCCTGGCGGCCTTCTATATACGAATGACGTTCCGACCGGCCGACGTCTATGAAGTCCTCGAACCATTACTCAAGGACTATCGGAAGATACGATATCGAGGAATGGGTGAGTCCTACTATATTGGTCTCGTTCGACATCATTTTGTTCATCCTCATTCAGGCGGTTACTCTATCGTTCACATGGACGAATTCATCGACCAACTACTGAACGAGGAGCGTGTATGCGATCTCATCCTACCCCGGCTCACAAAGCGCGACGTCCTCGAGGAGCTCGATGAGATAGGCCCGAGGAAAAGTCGCTTGCTGGACGCTATGGAGGGTAAAAGCGAGCACGGCAGCCAGAAGAGCCGCAGTAGGAGTCGGAGCAGCGACCGAAGCGGGGGATCGCGGAGTCCAAGTGGCACTCGGAATCGTTCTGCTTCAGGGAGCCCAGGTAGAGGCCGCAGTCTCAGTCGGGGGAGCAAGTCGCCCTCGCCTGCTGGGTCGCGGTATGTTTCTCGTAGCCGAAGCCGCTCTCGATCTGGGTCTGGCTCCCCGTACCGGTCGCGCAGTCGCAGCATCTCTCCCGACCGTCTCAATGGTTCGGCGGGCGGTTCACCAGCGCGGTTCCGTTCACGTAGTCGCAGCATCTCTCCTGACCGTATGGACACTACGGGCTGATCTTCTCATCCACCAACAGACTGCATGTACCTATTATTGCGCGAATGCATCGCATGACTATTCAAATGTCCTCGTTTACCCTTTCTTTGTGTAGTAGTCCGATGCACTGAATGCCTCCTGCACCCTGCTCGATGTTGCATCCTGTGGCAATGCTGGGTTACAATGTCGGGCTACAGGTCGTTTGTTGCCGGGAGTGTCAAGCTAAGTACTTCTATCGAGAATCTCGAAGCCATTGTTATATTCGGGTAGTCGCATTTTGTGTAGCCCTGCTTCGCATGTGTACTTTCAAAGAAAGACAACGTTCTGTAACGATCACTGAGAACGCTCAAAGTCGGACTTACTAGGCGCTCGATGATGTAGTCCTTGTACCAGCAACTTGTTTAAGCATAGGCATCGACGTCGACCGTGAATGCTCTTCAACGTCAGTATCGTTACTCGCCCTCGCAAATATACCCGCACAGATTACTAACGATCATCGTACAACTCTTGTAGGCCGGCTGGCTCACCAGATTGCTCAGGAGACCCAAGGGACTCGCCATGTCCTCCAAACCAATCGTGGTCATATGCGGAACCACGGGCGTCGGCAAATCAAAGCTCGGTATCGAGCTAGCCTTGTCTATGCTCCGGGGGAGTGATAAACACCCCTACCGCGGCGCGAGGATCATCAATGCGGACTCCATGCAGGTATACGTCGGGATGGACGTCATCACAAACAAGGTCCCGCTCGAAGAGCGTGTCGGAGTAGACCATCTCCTCATGGACTACAAGCAGCCTGGAGAACAGCTCACAGGCCCAGAATGGATCAAGGATGCTATGCAGGCGGTATGAAAATGCTAGTCTCTGCGTAGACTACGTCGCTCATACAAGCGAATTGTTGAACAGATTGACGACGCGCATAATGCCAACCAAATCCCGATCGTGGTTGGCGGGACATCATACTGGATACAGCACCTCATCTTCCCGGAGCGCATGGCCTCGCTCGACAGGTCTGAGAACGCCCCTGGACAAAAGGAACTCTCTTCTCTACCATCGGACAATTTCAAGAACGCGCTTGGTGCATTACCACCGGAATTACTCGATCTCTTCAACAACCTTCCCGAGCACGCTCCGCGCGCGGATGATGATATTGAGATCTCACATAGGCTGCACGACCTTCTCATGGCGCTCGATCCTCTTGTCGCACAGCGGTGGCATTGGCGGGACACGCGGAAGGTGCTCACGAATCTCCGCGTCATCCAAGAGAACCGGCGACTTGCGAGCGAAGTTATCAGGGAACAGTCAAAGGCCATCCCAAAACCGAGGTACCTTTACACTGCCAGTTGCACCCGGCCCTTTTCTTAACATCACATCACGGCAGATATCGGACGCTGTGCTACTGGCTGTATGCAAAGCCAGTTGTATTGAAGCCCCGCCTTGACGAGCGAGTTGACCAGATGATTGAGGTGCGACAGAACCAAGTTCTATACCCTTGATATCGGACTGCTCACAAATATACCATGGCGCAGTAGCAAGGCCTCCTGAACGAGCTACGCACACTGAGAGCCATTGCCTCTGCCGCGACCAAAGACAACGTGCCACCGCCGGTCAGCGACTCCGCAACTCCCGGAGAGGAGCGGCGCATGGATTACACGCTCGGTATATACCAAGCTATCGGTGACTATTACTCACTGAACGCGACTTTACCTGCTTGTCTGACCGAGCTGCAAAGGGTACAAGGAGTTCCACGACTATTTGAGCGCACCGGAGCCCTCCGAACCGGCATTCCAGGAAGCCGTCGAAGAGATGAAGTTGGGCACAAGGCGATACGCTAAACGGCAAGTAACATGGATACGCAACAAGCTTTTACCTGCCGTCAGTGCTGCGAACGCTGCAAGCCAAGCTGAAGGCGAAACGCCGAGGGTCTCGGCGTACTTGCTGGACGCCACAGGCGAGTCGATTATTGGCCTGTGCACCACTGGATGATTGACCTATTGGCATTCAGAATTAGGAGACGCGTGGAAGACGAACGTGCTCGATGTCGCGGACGGCATTACAATGAGTGCGCACAGTCATGTCCCATCGCACGTTCCCCCTAAGTGACGCTGTTCTTAGGATTTCTCGCCGAGGAGCCCCTTCCAGATCCGCCGTCCCTCTCGCCCACAGCTGCCGAGATGCTCGTGGTGCGCGACCGACCCACAGAGTATGTTGTCTTTTCCTTCGGCCTAAAGCGTTTCTGATCAGTATCGCCGGCAGTCCCGTTGCAGTGCTTACCGCTAACCAGCGGAAAGTGTGCGAGATTTGCACGACCGATCCTGAGCAACCCTTCATGGTGGACGGAGGTGTGTGGGAGACGCATCTACGCAGCAAAAACCATCGGTACATGAGGGGTGAGCTCAGGAAGGGGACTTGTCATCCCGCAGGAGCACGTCAGGGAACCGGGCATGAAGTTACGAAGAGCGAGGCGGATACGTCCAAGGTGTAGCCGCACTCTCGTATCTATACCTACTGCACACAAAGTAGCTTTTTGACGTCCTGACAGTATCGTGGGTTGATCAAGAAGCACGCCCGGGGGTGTCTAGTGCAACGTCGTTTATATTATCTTACAAGGAGGTGATCTCGTCTCGGTTAACGACCACGGTATTGTGTATATTGTGACAGGCGTTGGAAGTATTGGAACGGGGCCAAGAAAATACGTTCTTCGGTATGAAAGTCCAGAAACAGAAGTTATACCCAACTCGCGGGATCGAAGGCGTAACGTCTACTCCTCGTCCGCCCAGAGGGGCAGCCACTCCTCCCAGCCAGCCCACTCATCCTCCTCGGGCCCGGCGAAGTCGCCGAAGCGCGGAGCCTCCTCACCCTCCTTCGGCGCCCCAGGGAGGTTGTGCGGGTGCGCGCCCTTGTGGCGCGGGTTGAAGAGCTTGTCCACGACGTGCAGCACGCCGTTGCGCGTCGGGATGTCCGACAGCGCGACGCGCGTGCCGTGCGCGAACGTGACCGTCTGGTAGAACGTGCGCGCGTGGCCGGGGATGGGGATCGTGTGCGCGAACTGGACGACGTGCACGTTCAGCGAGTGGTTGCTGTTCAGCGTCGGGACGGTGATGTTGCGGCTGTAAGAGACCGTGGGCGGGTGCAGGCCCGGGGCGCCGTGGGGACCATCTCTTGGGGGCGGGGGAGGGAATTCAGGGCGGTGTTCGAAGGGAGGGTGGTGCGGCGGGGGAGGGGGGCCGTGCTCGAAGGGAGGGTGGTGGGGACCGTGCTCGAAGGGAGGAGGGCCATGCTCGAAAGGAGGAGGGCCATGCTCGAAGGGAGGGGGGCCGTGCCCGAAGGGAGGGTAGCGGGGAGAAGCAGGAGGCGGGCTCGGACCGTGTCCAGGGAAGTGAGGGCCATCCTCGGGGAAGTCAGGCGGGGGAGGAGGCGGGGGGAAACCATGCCCGTGTTCGAAGGGAGGGTGATGGGGAGGAGGCGGCGGAGGGTGAGGACCGTGCTCCGGGAAGTGAGGCGGAGGAGGAGGCGGCGGGAAGTCATGGCCATGCTCGAAGGGAGGGTGGTGGGGACCATGCTCGAAGGGGGGAGGGCCATGCTCGAAGGGTAGGTGGCGGGGGCCATCCTCCGGGAAATGAGACGGAGGGAAACGGGGGTCATGCTCGAAGGGAGGGTGATGAGGCGGCGGCGGGGGACCGTGCTCGGGGAAATGAGGACCATGCTCGGGGAAGTAAGGTGGGAAATGACCCGGGCCTTCTTCGTACGGGTGGCCGTGATGAGGAGGGGGAGGAGGCGGGGGCGGGTGGAAGTGGTAGTGGTAGTGAACCTCCGGGGGCGGCGGCCCGTGGTGGTGGTGAGGGTGGGGGTGAGGCCCGTGCTCGAAAGGAGGCGGGGGAGGTCCGTGGTGATGATGGGGGTGCGGGCCGTGCTCGAAGGGAGGGGGCGGCGGCGGCGGAAGCGGGCCATGTTCATGGGACGGGTGCGGGTGCGGGAAGCGACCGCCATGCTCGAAGGGAGGAGGGCGCGGCGCCCAAGGGTCGTGAGGGCCCTCACCGTGGTGGGGAGGGGGCGGAGGGCCGCTATGCGGCCACTGTCCCTCAGGTCGCGGGGAACGATGACGCTCCCGGCGGTCGTCGGTAGGCTCAGGCCAGAAGCCTTCCGGCCTGCTTGACTGGCACGAGTTGCACCGTACCGCACCAGGGAATTTTCCTGTGCGGATATTCCCGTATTGAGTCCCGTCAGCAGCGTGAGCGGGGGCTAGGATGTCGTCACGGTTGTCCTGGCTGGCCAGACCGCCGAAGATGTCCCAGTCCATATCCTCGGTCCATGCACGACGTACGGGAGCAGCATCAGACTCGGATGCGTTGTGCAGGTAGTCTGTATGTGAACATTAGACTATGATTATGGCTTAGTGCGAGGGACAGACTCACCGGCATGGAGGACGAGCTCAGGAACAATGTGGAACTGCAGCAGCTTCTTGAGCACCCTCTCGCCGAGCGGCGAGAAGAGGAAGAACTTTAGCTTCCCCGGCAGGCTAGAGAACGCGCGGTTCGTGGGCGCGAAGAACGTCACTGCGGGCGAGCCGTCCACGGTGTATTTTCCGTCGGATCCAGGTACCTCGCGCCATTCTACGGCATCGCTCAGACCTGTGCGTTGCAGAGCAGAGGTCTACACGAGATTGTATGAGTAACGGCGCAGAACGTGCACAGGAATTCTACATACCAGAGTGGAGAATGACTGCGGAAACAGGAAGCCAATCTGGAAGATGGACGGAGGGGGCAGGACCGGCTTGCTGACGACATGGATCAAACCTAAGCGGGGAGAGCGTGGTCAGTTATGACCCTCTGCGCTGCGCATATCAAACTATCGCTCACCGTTCGCAGTCTTGATGGACCACAGAATCCTGGAAACGACATTCACGTCCACATGGGGCGAGAAGAGCCCAGGCCCCGAGCCGACACGGATGCGCAGCGCCTCGCCATCCAAGGAGCCGTCAGACAGCGTCAGCGAGGTTGCGTATGTGACGTTCTTCGAGAGCTCTGAGAGAGGGATTGCGGTGGGCAAGGTTTCATACTTGAGGATGGCCTTGAGGATGGCTTTGAGGAACGCCTTCCTGTCTTTGTCGTCCTTGCCTTCTTGGACCTGAACGAGGCCTTCGGCAGCTGCGAGAGCGTCCAGCACGTCATCCTGAACGAAGCCTTCCGTGTCGAGGTGCTCCGGCCCCTTCGGGTGCTTCTTGGGCGGGTGGGGAAGAGCCCAGTTAGGGATTGCGAAGAAAGTGACACTACGGGGAGAGATGCGCGTTAGCTAGTGCTTGCAGGGGATATAAAAAGTAGAGATCGTACTTGGACGAGGTATCATTCAAGGTGTTGGTGACCTCCTCGGTGAAGTTGACTACCTTGAAGAGGCGCGAGAAACTGTGCGTGCGAATGTCAGCGCGCTGAGGACAGGGTAGCGTTAATGACTGCACGTACTCCTTGCGGCTTTCCAGGAACTGGTAGATCGTCAGGTTCTCATAGTTGCCAGGTGCTCCAGGGGGACCAGGTTGTCCAGGAGGGGGGTGGTCAGGGTGGTGGGGAGGAGGATCATCGCGAGGAGGCGGTCCATCAGGGTGGTCCGGCGGGGGATGGTCAGGGTGCTCGGGCGGCGGGTGGCCCGGGAACGGCGACTGAGGAGGACCCGGAGGATGAGGGAACTCCGGGGGATGTTGCGGCTCCTGGGCAGGTTGGCGCTGCATGCCCATGATCCTCTGCGGCATGTCCCAGCTTCCACGCTCGGCGCGCGGGTCCATCTTCGCATCCTCCTGCGTGTAGTAGTATTCGGCGTCGATCGCGTCGGCGTCGGCGTATGCGTACGCCCTCCTGCCTCCCCGGTCCGGGAGCGCAGCGGCGAGCAGCCCGCCATACACGACCGCGAGCACGGCGTGTGACAGCAGCATCCTGGTAGGCGGTCAACAAACGAGAGACAGGGGACGTGGGGCTACGCGCAGCCGCACGGGGGTTTATGTACTCTATGAGGGTGCTAGGCCGAAATGACAGCCGCTCTGGCTCATTTCCGTCGGCGCGGACGGACGCGCAGTCGCTCACTTAGACCGCAGTAAGGGGCGAGGCGCTTGTACTCTGACCCTGACGGCACCGGCGCAAGTGGAAGGCTCGGAGAGGGCCCGAGCCTCGGCCCGCAAGATTGAATCGTCATCCGCAGCAAGGTGGCGAGCATCGAGCAGACCGCAGATAGAGTTGTGTGCTAGCGCTCCTGAACGTTTGCACCATCGCCGACGGATTCAGATGGGCAGCGGGAAGCAGCGGGCGCGATATCCGGAACAAACACGGGTTGTGCCACATCCGATCTCGAGGGGAAGACGAAGGTTAGACTATTTCGAGAACTCAATATACGTACGGTGTGTTCATGTACGAGCTGCGTTGTGTCAGGGAAGTGTAGGAAACTATGCGACATACAAAGCGTGAATGGTTGGGTATCTGTCCGTTTACTCTACCAGCTGCCGGAACTTCTCCTGGATTTCGTTGTGCAACGCGTCCATCTTCTGCTTGATAGGCTCCTTTCCTTGTGACGGCGACTGTGGAGGTTACTTATGAGCACGCCATTGCGTCAGCACATATAAAGATGCCTCACCTCGAACTTCATCTGCGACAGCTTGAACATGAGGTCGCCCGCAGACTCGCGGATCTTTGCGAACGTGACGTCGCCTTGTGCGACCGCGCGCTGGGACGCGTCGTGGAACGCGACGAAGTTGCGCAACATCGCGCTTGTCTTGTAGAACGGGCAGAAGCGGTCGTACTCGCTCATGCCGTTCTGCTGCAGGAAGTCGTCCTTGAGCATGCGCGCGACCTCGAGCGTGATCTTGTCGCCCTCTCCGAGCGCGCTCTTGCCGACCAGCTGCACGATCTCCGCGAGGTCCTCCTCCTTCTGCAAGATCTCCTTCGTCTTCGTGCGCAGCTCGACGAACCCGGGCTCAGTGGTCTCGTAATGCGGCTCCAGCACCTTGGTGTACTTCGAGTACGAGAGCGACCAGTTGACGGAGGGGAAGTGCTTCCGCTGCGCGAGCTTCTTGTCGAGACCCCAGAAGACTTGGACGATGCTGAGCGTAGCCGCAGTGACGGGGTCCGAGAAATCACCTCCGGGGGGAGACACACTGTAAATGATGTCAGTTGCAGACCCATATCAATATCACGCAGTCGACTTACGCGCCGACGATAGAAACGGTTCCTTTCCGGACGGGGTTACCAATACAGGTGACCTTACCAGCACGCTCGTAGAAACTAGCAAGCTTGGTCGCAAGATACGCAGGGTAACCGGAGTCGGCAGGCATCTCCGCAAGACGACCGGAGATTTCACGCAGCGCCTCGGCCCAACGTGAGGTTGAGTCAGCCATCATGGACACGTTGGTGCCCTGGTCACGGAAGTACTCCGCGAGAGTGATACCGGTGTAGATGGACGCTTCACGAGCTGCGACAGGCATGTTGGAGGTGTTTGCGACGAGAGTGGTACGCTTCATGATAGGTTCTTGGCGGTCGCCGACGTCCATAGTAAGTTCGGGGAACTGGAGTAACGTCAGTACATGCAGGAAAGGTACGCTGTAAGATAGTTCTTACGTCCATGAGTACTTCGGCCATCTATGAGATACATCAGAGCGATTCAGCACGCGGAAAGTAGAGGTACACACCTCGTTTCCGCGCTCTCCGCAACCAACGTAAATAATGATGTCGCTGTTCGAGAACTTGGATAGTGCTTGAGAGATGACCGTCTTGCCACAACCGAAGGCACCGGGAATAGCAGTAGTACCACCCTGCACACATCTTTATCGACTTGTCAGCAATGTCATCTCACAGATAAGTAATGAAAACGCACGGGAAAAGGGCATCCAGGATACGCTGACCGGTAAGCAAGGGGAAATCTGCAGTGTGCTTCTCCGCGACTGGTCGGGGTGCACGGACAGGCCAAACTTGCATCATGGTGTGTTTTGTCGTCTTGCCCTCAAACTCAGTCTCTAGCACGATGTCCTAGGTATCATATAGGTATGAGTTCCTTGTCTCTCACTGATGTGGGATGTGACAACTTACATCTACCGCATAGCTGCCCTTCTCAGCAATATGCGTGATGGTACCGAGCCCGCGAGGACCGAGCATGATCTTGTGGTTGTCAACGAGGGAGTTCTCGTACACGCGCCCGAAGATATCACCTCCGGATATGTGGTCCCCGACCTGCGCGGGATACATTCAATGGGTACACTGAGTTGAGGCGCGGCAGCACGCACCTTGTAGTTAACGGGGTTGAAGTCCCACTTCAGGCTCCGGTCAAGAGCCTCAGTGTTAATACCTCTGGGGATATAGATGGATTTGGAAATTTCTTGGATGGACTGCACCAAAGATATGAGAACGCTATCTGCAGTATCTCAGGAGTAGACGTACTCGGAGCGGCCGCTGGATACCATCGACGATGTTCCCCATGAGGCCTGTTCCGTAGTTCAGTAAGGTCATTTCCTAGGGTGCCGTGCGTACGCACCAGGTCCGAGCTCAACACTGAGCGGTTTTCCAGTGCGCAAAACGGGATCGCCGACCGTAACGCCGGACGTCTCCTCGTACACTTGGATCGTCGCCTTATCCGCGTCGATACGGATGACCTCTGTCGTGCATAATCAGCACAGAAGCACCAGCATATATTTGACGCGAACACGCACCGCCGACAAGCTCGTCATGGCCGACACGGACGAGCTCATACATAGCAGCGCCGGTCATGTTCTCCGCGATGACGACAGGGCCGGACACGCCATAGACCTGGCCGAAGCGCGACTCGCGGTCCTCATCTCTGATCCTGCGGATGTCCTTCTTTGCGTTGGGGAGTGCGCCGGCCATGGTGTGTAGCGGGGGGAAGAGAGGGAGGCGCAACGCTTGCGATGCGCACTTGAATGAGGTCAGGGCCGACTGACGCAGTGCACCAAGTCAGGTAGCGCATCGGGCGACTGGCATGGAGTCTGTTCTGTCCCAAAATGGCAGCCGCTACAGTAGACGCTGAAATAGAGCGCTTACGCGTATTGAATGAGAGTGACGCGTCCTCTCGTGTGGACAAGTACGCCTCTGACCAAGCGTGTCTGCTCATCCTACCTTCACCACCATCCACCACCACCGAATTATACGCAATGCCTCCGAAAGCGTGAGTGACATAGGCCTCTACATCTTCTCCACGCTAATTTGGCTGCTGCAGGGATTGGGAGAAGTGTACGTTCCGCTAGCTATGGCACGCACTCTGGTACTGACATCAACTTGAAGGGGAGAAGAAGGACGACAAGGAGGAGAAGGAGATCAAGCGTATGTACTATGCATTCCTCTGCGCATGCTATGACTCACCTCCCACCTAGCCCTTGATGATAGCGACATTCAAATTCTCAAGACATACGTACGTCCACTTGTACCCCCCGGTGTTGCATCCGGCTCATTCGGCTGCAGGGTCAAGGGCCGTATGCCGCGCGTCTCAAGAAGCTCGACCAGGACCTGAAGGAGGTTCAGAAGCGCATAAATGAGAAGCTTGGTACGTTCGCTGCTATGGTGGGTACGTTCGTTGCCTTAATGCCCCCATAGGTGTCAAGGAGTCGGACACTGGTCTTGCGTCGCCCAACCTCTGGGACCTTCCCGCAGACAGACAACGAATGGGAGAAGAGCATCCCCTGCAAGTCGCCCGGTGTACGAAGATCATTGCTGTGGACCCCGACGCGGCGGAGCGCGCTCGCGCCGTCAACCCCGAAGGTGCCGTACAGGGCCAGAAGGGAGCGGACGAGCAAGACAAGTATGTCATCAACATCAAGCAGATTGCGAAGTTCGTCGTCGGCCTTGGCGAGCGCGTCGCGCCCACAGATATCGAGGAGGGTATGCGGGTGGGGTACGTAGTCTGAGCTTCGTACGCGCGTCCACGCTAATATCTCCGCGACGTCAGTGTGGACCGAAACAAGTACCAGATCCAAATCCCCCTGCCTCCCAAGATCGACGCGTCCGTGACGATGATGCAGGTTGAAGAGAAGCCGGACGTCACTTATTCCGACGTTGGTGGCTGCAAGGAGCAAATTGAGAAGCTTCGCGAGGTCGTTGAGACACCTCTGCTTTCGGTACGTAGGTTACTGTGATCACCCGCTTCCTCGTATTCACCTGTCTGTTAGCCCGAACGATTTGTCAACCTCGGTATTGACCCCCCGAAGGGTGTTCTTCTGTTCGGCCCTCCTGGTACCGGCAAGACTCTGTGCGCGCGGGCGGTGGCCAACCGAACAGACGCCACTTTCATCCGTGTTATTGGCTCCGAGCTCGTGCAGAAGTACGTTGGTGAGGGTGCGCGTATGGTTCGGGAGCTGTTCGAGATGGCGCGGAGTAAGAAGGCGTGCATTATCTTCTTCGACGAGGTCGACGCTATTGGTGGTGCGCGGTTCGACGACGGCGCGGGTGGTGACAACGAGGTCCAGCGGACGATGCTGGAGCTCATTAACCAGCTTGACGGTTTCGACCCTCGAGGAAACATCAAGGTGCTCATGGCTACTAACCGGTAAGCCTTGACCAATAATTCATGGCGAAACTCGCCTCACAACGCATGTAGACCGGACACCCTTGACCCCGCATTGTTGCGTCCTGGTCGTTTGGACCGTCGCGTCGAGTTCTCATTACCCGACGCCGAGGGTCGCGCGCACATCCTCCGGATCCACGCACGAAGGTCAGTCCTTCTTGATATAGTCGGAGTCTTATCACAGCTGAACGTGTTGTCCAGCATGAGCGTCGAGCGCAACATCCGGTTTGACCTGATTGCTCGCCTATGTCCGAACACCACGGGCGCGGAGCTGCGCTCGGTGGCCACGGAGGCTGGCATGTTCGCCATCCGTGCAAGGAGAAAGGTCGCGACGGAGCGCGACTTCCTTGACGCCGTCGAGAAGGTCGTTCGCCAAGGCACGAAGTTCTCCAGCACGTACGTCATGTCGTGGGATCCATTACGAGCATTAACTGACGGCTCACTCTCTCTGCAGGCCCTTGTACCAAGTGTATAACTAGATTAATAGTACCGCCTTATGTTTCGTATGTACGCTGTTTTGTTATCGGACACTCGGGTTTGCACCCTGGATCTGTGTATCGTGTGCATGTACGTGAAAGCGGTCGTGAGCGATGTGTGAGCCAGTGGAGGTGCCTTGACAAGTTCCCGGTCGCAAGAGCAGGGAGGCGCACGGAGTCACCTGAGCTTGTCGCGCGACGCGTCTCCGCAAGCTCCGTCCTCACAGAATGGGCCCACCTCCGCTCTCTACCCACCGTCGACGTTCCCTTCGCGCACGTACACGACCTTCGAAATGAGAAGACTGACAGCAGCGGCAAATGCTGCGCGACGAAGGCAACTACCAACTTCCGGAGCGGACTTTCAGCGACTGGGTGGCCTGATTATTCCTCGCCCCCGCCACACCTCTGCTTTCTGTTCCTCTGCTCAGAGACGACATGACTTTCACTTCAACGCGGAGCTCTCAAAGGAGCTCGCGCTCTCCCCAACAGAGCTCTCCCGCCTCATTGAAGAACACGCCAAGCAGCCACCCCGACCCCTCACACTCCGCACCCTGCTCTCGCTCGCTCGCCCGCTCACGCCCGAGTCTGTGCTGAAATCCGTCGAATATGTATTCACGGAGATCCCACGAAGGCTTGCGATGCGTGCGCGCTCGCTAGAGTCGCTCCCGTTTATTGTGGGGATGAACCCGTTCATTGCGCGCACGCTGCAGGCCCACCGGAGGGCGTTCCAGTTCCTCATCAAGCACCCGCCTGTGAAGACGTTGGAGGATAACGCGCGGTTCATTGAGCAGCTCGCAGAGCTCGTGCAGAGCCATGCGAACGACATCCCGGCGATGGCGAAGGGGTGAGTGCTGCTGTTGACTGGAACGTCCGGGGCAGGACGCTGACCGGGTGCGGGCAGCTTCCAGGAGTGCGCGCGGTACCTCACCCCAGAGCAGATCAGCGAGTTCCTGGACAGCACTATCCGCAACCGTATAGCGGTCCGACTCATCGCGGAGCAACACATCGCCATTTCTCGAGACCTCGCACGCGGGGAAAACGGGGAGAGCGGGAGCAGCCACTTGGGCGTGGTGGACCCAATGTGCTCCCCCAAGGAGATGATTGGCGTGTGCGGGTCCTTCGTGAGCGACCTGTGTGAGGCGACGCTCGGCGCGAGCCCACAGATTGTCATCGACGGGGACGCAGACGCCACTTTTGCGTGAGTGCTTCACGGGTGGTTTAATTTGCACTTACGGGCACTAACGAACACCGCGCAGGTATGTCCCCGTACACCTAGAGTACATCCTCACAGAGGTCCTCAAGAACTCCTTCCGCGCGACAGTAGAATGGCACCAGCGCCACCACGCCTACTCGTCCGCCACGCCCATCCCCCCAGTCGTGATCACCATCGCCGCCCCGCCGCACGCCGCCGCCTCGCACCCCGCGCCCGCGCGCTACCTCTCCCTGCGCATCCGCGACCAGGGCGGCGGCGTTCCGCCCGCGAACATGTCCCGCATATTCTCGTACTCGTTCACGACGGCCGGGCGCGGCGCGGAGGGGAGCGGCTCGTCGTGGGACGACGAGGGCATTGGCGGCGGGCCGTACGCTGCGCAGCACATTGGGGGGAGCGCGGCGATCGACGCGGCCGGGGGCTCTGGGGGCGGGCATGGCGGGGGGCTCTTTGCGGAGATGGCGGGGCGCGGGGTGCAGATGGGCATGGGCACCATCGCGGGCCTTGGGTATGGGTTGCCGATGAGCAGGCTGTATGCAAGGTAAGGCTTTCGTTGGGGTGCAGGTGGGTCAGTGTAAATACTGACGTCTGTACAGGTACTTCGGGGGTTCGTTTGACTTTAAGTCGTTGGATGGGTGGGGTACGTGCGCGGTAGCTTGATACGTGTGCTACATCTAACGGTATTCACAGGGAGCGACGTTTTCATCAAGCTACGCTGCTTGGACGACGGCAGAGATATTGAGATATGAGCTCACACTAGTATGTACACTCAAACACGGCCGAGGATCACACAGTATTGGTGCTCTCTTGACGCATGTATAGTCGTGACAACTTCTTGCATTCACTCGATAACCAACCGTAATCACACTACTTAATGGGATGCGAGAGGAAGCACTCGAGTGCCATCGTATTATTGCGGAAGGGACGATGATGCGACGTGAAATAATGGGGGTAACAGGCAGAAACAAATAACAACAGCGCACGACTTGCGGATGAGGAGAGAAGCGTGGATGAGGGATGCGTCAGGGAATAAACTACACGGAACTGAATGGGGTATGAGATAGCAAGGACCAACTAGAACAGACCAGCTCGGAAGGCGTCAGCATACGATAGTAGATATCATGGATAGTTTGCGAGGAGTCGATTAGGGTAGCGGCGGTCCGTTATGGAGGTATCCCGGTCGTGGAATCATCTTGCAGTGGTCTGTTGCGCACGTCAGATGCATGTCCGTGCTTAGGGCTGCGCGAACCGGCTTACCATGGTACGGCTTGAATGGTATGATGATGAGATGGACTGTGCTTGCGACGACCGGTATGACCGCGAAGTGGAGCCCAGGGTATTACCGTGCATGCTCGTCGACTGGCTGGGAGTGGTCGGCACCCCCGACGTCCGGGCACTGCGTGCGGTGAGGGGCGTGGGCGCGCTGATCATGGACTTCTTCGGGGTCTCCGTGACCTTCGTGCTGCGGCTCCCCAGGTTCGACGATGCAGACTGCAGGAGCGCCTTCGCCGTACTTGGTGAGGGGTTGGGGACCTTCGATCGCCTGCCAGCAGTAATGTACGGATGCCGAAGTGCCGCCTGAGGCTTCAGGCGGCGTTCAGGGTCCCAAATGAGGCACTTCGAGATGAAGTCAACGAAGAGGTCGTCGCCGGGGTTCTTCAGCGCCTGCGCCAAGGTTTTGGTGCCAGGGCGTCGCCTCTTGCCCTTCGAGTTGACGACAGGTCGAGGAGCGCCGGTCGTGTCTGCTGATACGGTCAGATGCCGAGTTCTAATCCAGGCGAGACGAGACGTACCGAAGAAGAGCCTTTTGCGTGAGCTGCGGTTAATGAACTCTTTGTCTGGGATCCCCAAAACTTCCATGATGCAAGCAAGCTGTTCTTGCTCGTTCTCACCGGGGAAGATGGGGAAGCCCGTGTACAGCTCCGCCATGATGCAGCCCAAGCTCCACATGTCGATAGCCATATGATAGTTCATGCCGAGGATAACTTCGGGTGACCGGTAGAAACGACTCTGGATGTATGTGTAGACTAGGGCAACTTATCAACATGCGTCCAGGGTAGCTGAGAGACATTAACTCACTTTTCTCGTGTTCGAAACAGCTGCTACCAAAATCGATAACCTTGATGGCGCTCTTGGCAGGATGACGAAGGAGAACGTTCTATGCAGCCTTGTAAGCACACGCGTGCCACCAAGATGATGAATGACGTACCTCAGGCTTCAGATCGCAATGCACGATGCGATGGTGACGCATGAGGGCTAACGACTGCAACATCTGGCTCGTGAAGCGACGGATAAGAGCAGTCGTAAACCCGTGGAAGTTGTTGGCCTTAATCAGCTCGTAGAGGTTGATGCTCAGGAGCTCCATCGCGATGCACAGATGGCCACGGAAGTAGAAGTGCTCCGTCATCTTGATGACATGGTGCTTTTCCTCCGCGTCCTGGCGAATTGTCAGTAACATTGTACGAGGACAGGAACCGATGCGAAACTTACCCATTTCCGCAGGTTGTCGAGGATCTTGATCTCGACCAAAGCCTGGTGGTGGAAGCGCTTCTTGTTGCGAATGATCTTGATAGCCACCGACTCCCCAGTGCCGTGGTCGCGACAGTGGAGTACCTGTCCAAACGAGCCCTTGCCGAGGGTGCCCATAACTTCGTAGCGGAAGGACAGGTGGTCGTGTTCGACCACCAGGTAGTCCCCGCGCTCGTCGTCGTAGCCGTAGTTGTTCGTCGTGTTGTCCAGCGTCGCCATCTTCTTGTCGCTCCGCGCGCCGATGTAAAAGACCTCGTCGCTCTCCAGGATCTCCTTGCGCTCGTACTCGGACAGCCAGCGTATCTGATCGCTGTTCAAGACGGCTGCGGAACAAATGAGCTTACGCTAGTTGAAGGGCATTATAGATTGCGTACCTTGTGGAGACAGTGCAGCGGCGGGCGGTATCGGCTCCGGGAACCGGAGCAGTGCATCGAGATCCTCTTGCTTTGAGCCGGTCTGCAGCTTCTTCGCCTGTTGCCTCTTTATGTACTGCATCATTTCCTCGTCACCCTGTAGCTCCTCCTCATCAACTGAGCTGGGCGCGGGCGACGGCGTGGAGAATGACTGTCTGCTCGTAGACGGAGATCCGATGATCGTCTGCTGGATGCTCGGGGTCGACGACGAGTTGTTGTTGCTCGATCGAGCAGTGGGCAGGGACATCTTCGGGCTGAGGAGCTTGAGACCCTTCGAAGGCGACAATGCCGAGAAGCGGTGGTGGGAGTGACTTTGCTGCGGCTGGTCATGATGGGCAATGGAGGACGTGGACGCGACAGAGCTAGTGGAGGACTTGCGGAGGCCGAACGACATGGACTCGCGGTTCTTGCGGGGGATGGTCGTACCATTGGTCGTCGCGGTCGTAGAAACCTGGCGGGGCACCCGGGAGGTCGTTGACGGAGAGGCCCTGACAGAGTGACGTTGTGTGGAGGGGGTGGCCTTGATGCTCGAGACTTGGTCGTTCTCCAACACGCCAAACTCGTTCATCGTGTCATTCCCACCACTTGGGGAGGCTCCACGCGAAGACGCAAGGCCACTGGACGTGCCCACGATTATGCTCGCGCGCCGACTTCCGCCGTTACCCTTGAGCGTGGGCGAGTTGGCGGCGGACGATCGGCTGGAGATCCTGGGAATCTTGGTGGGAGTTTCCTTCGAGAGCACGCCCGAGGTGTTCAGCGCGGCAATAGGAGGACCCTCCTTGGCGTCGCGCACGACGGGTTGCAGGCTACCACCGACCGAGGGAGAGCCGGCGATGGTCGGAAGCGGTTGGTGGCGGCGGAGAGACGTGTCCGAAAGCTTTTGCATCGAGCTCATGGTCTGTGACGTAGCCCGCGAGCCGGCCCTCACGCTACCGTTCGTTGACGCCAAGGACGACGACGACGAGGTCTTGAGGTTGGCCACACGCTGAGCGGTGGACGGAGGCAGGGCTGACATCTGCATCGGGGGCATGGCTACAGGCTCCGGCTTCTTAGGCGATTGCTGAGTAGAGGATAGGGTCTGCGCAAGAATGTTCCTCAGCCCCTGGAATGGAGACGCGCACGAGGAATGCTACTCACCTTTCCCCTCTTCCTGCCCATCAAGACCGAGATCCTACTCTCGCTGCGATCCTTGTCGTCCTTCCTCTGCTTCTCTCTGTCGGATGAAGAAGCAGCGGTGTCGCGACTGCTCTTCGCGTCGCTTTTCTCTTTGTCCGAATGTAAGCTGCGTCTCGAACTTGAACCTTTCAGCAACGACGGCAGGCCAAGGCTCAACACCGAGGACTTCTTCGCCGATCCAGGCACTACGGGAGACGACAGGCTCGTCTCCTTTGTGGGCGAGAGCGCACTAGGAGCACGCAGGTGAGTTGTCGATTGCGGCCCGGACGAAAGTGTGGGTGAGACGGACGAAGAGGGCACGCTCTGAGGCGGCACTTGCATAGACTGCGAGGACGACCGCCTGAAGAAAGGAATCGACGATGGCGTGAGCCGCTTGGTCGACGGATTGCGGCGAACAGAACCCGAAGGGCTGAGCGGTGCGTTCTGTGGCAGCGGTGGAGGAACGTTGGTGCTCGCGCTTGAAGCAGTCTCAGTGCGGCTCGCCACTAGACGATCCGGCGTCTTGGAAGTAGTGATAGACGGCGGAACAGGGTTACTTGGAGAGCCGGGCACGCGGGCAGAGCCCATAGAAGATAAAGAGGCCAAAGAGGTGGCTGAGGCCATAGCGTCTGAATGAACAGGCGACCAGCCTTCTGTGGAGCGCTTTGGCGCAGGGGACGACAATGGCTTTTCCCTCGACATAGACTTGCGGATCTGCTGCCCGAATGACATTGTCCGCGGGCTCACGGGCATTCCCGGCGACTTGGGCGCAGCCGCATCTCGCATAGACGACGTGGACGGCGTGGACGACAGCTTCTTGCCCAGCGCACCCGAAAAGCTCCATTTCTTGGAGGGTGTCTTGTGAATGTTCGTTGGCGTTGTCGACTTGGGCACCTGGAGGGAGCTGTGTTTGGACGGGGTCGTTGGAAAGGGGGGCACGTCGAGAGTGGAGGGGAAAGTCACGTCATTGAAGGTCTCCCTCCTGCTCCTGTCCGGGACTGGGGCTGGGGCTTCATTATACTCGACAGGAATGGCAATGCCGGGAGACGCCAGAGGCGACTTGAACGTCGAGAGTTCCTTGGGGAGCGGCGGGACTGGCGGGACGTAGCTTTCCTCTCCAGAGTCGACGGGGGCGACATGCGAGGAGGCGCGGTCACGCATGGGCGCCCCTTCACTAGAGTGCCCCACCGAGATGTCGCTGCCTGCACTGTTCCTCCTGGCCTTCCCAGAAGACTGCCGGCCGGATGCTGCGGAGACGGAGGTAGCGCTCGTGGCTACGGACAACGAGGCAGAGTCGCGCGAACTCGTCGCCGGGGTGCTGGCACTGGCATAAGTACCCGAAGAGCTGGAGCCCCGCTTGGGTGTGAAGCTCGACCGAGCACTCGCTGTCCCCGTCTTCTTCGTCGATTTCTCCGGCGGCGGAGAACCATGCTGCATGTCGTCGCCGCTAGTGACGACGTAGTCCGAATCTACGACGCCGTCCGTTGAAAGCCCAAGGCCGATAGTCTGACGGTGAGCACTGTCTCTGGACTTCTCCTTCCCACTGAGCGACGCATGCATGCTGGAACGCTTGCTGCTGCGCCCGCCCTCGATACCTTCCCACTGAGTCGTCGTGGAGGCTTTGGCAGGAGTACTTGGTCGGCTGGAGCTACCGACCCTGCTGTGACCCCCGATGCTAGACCGGGCACGTGCAGTCTTGCTGGACAGCCCGTCCAGCTTCCTGAGCGCCTCCATGGTCGTTTGATCGTCTAAATCGGACCAGCCCTCTTGCGTGCCGCGCAGCAACGAATGGGCGACGTTGTGCGGCAAGTGCGGCTGCGTGTGGAGGGGTGACGATGCGGAACTACTGGTGTTCCCGCCCTGCTTGAGAAACTGCTGGATCGACGACGATGACGGCGACGGAGGAAGGTGTGAGAAGTCGGAGTTGTGCATGCGCCGCGCCAGGAGGGGCTCGCCGTGGCTCGATGACGACGAGCCACCGCCGGAGGTCTGACGCGAATGCCGTACGCTGAGAGACAGCGTGTCCCTCCTGCGCTCCTTGACCTTGTCCTTGGGCGTGACCGGCGCAGGCATACCGACACCCAGGCTCCTGTGCCTCCGGACCTTATCCTTCTCCTTCCCTGTTCCTGGCGTTGCGTTTGAGGAATGCTTCGACACCAGCGCGCCAGTATGGTCCAGCTCAAACTCCTCCGAGGTACGCTTCCTCGCGCGATTCGCAGGAGACGCGAACGCACTGGGTGGTGACGTGTTGTCGGAGGGAGAATCTAACGCAGCAGCCGCTAGAGCCTCGGTGGGGTGAGTAGGCAGCTGGGGAGGTGGCGGGGCGTCATCAGCGTGCAGGTGCGGATGGCGAGGATACAGGATTTCTTCGCCACCACTCTCATCTGCGACTGATCGTCGACTGCGCAGGGGGCGAGTGAGAGGCTTGACATCCATGAGCTGTGGACCCATGGTTCAGTGGTCAGTGGAAAAGGAGCGACGAAGATTTACTGACCTCGTCCTGCTCATCCTGCTCCCCGTCCACAGCCTCAATCGTCCACGGGCTGTCGGGGTGATCCGGTTCCTGAGTATCGTCAAACCCTTCCCCATCTACTCCCTCCTCCTCTTGCACCTCCTCCACATGCTCTTGGGGAACGAATTCGGAGTCGTCGTTACGCGCTCCCCGCGCCCAGCGAGGGGTAGCAAGTTCACCCACCCCGACCAGAGTGCGCCTGTCGATCGCTGCAGGGTCCCTTCCGGGCGTCACAGGATCACGGTGCAGGTAGGAGTGCATTTCGGGAGTCTTGGGTAGGCTGGGGACGGGAGGGATTGGCGACTCGGATGGGCTGTGCACGCCGAAGTAGTAGGGATCGAGAGAGGACGTGGCCGAGGCGGGGCGGTGGCCGTCCGTCTCAGCATCGGTGTGCTGGTCTTCTGCGCCGACGACTTGCAGGAAGGGCTGCTGGACCATCGTCAGTTGAGATCAGCCAACGAGACAAGCGCATGCAAAGCGTGGCTACCTTTCGCGCATCTT
>NW_007360324.1:2004295-2013270 GCF_000271585.1 Trametes versicolor FP-101664 SS1
CGCCAAAATCCGCGTCCCGCCCGCCCCCGCGTCCGGCGGCCGCGAAACTCGGCAGAGGCACTCCCGCGTACGTCTCGCATCGCCCGCCGTCGGCTGCAGGCGCGCCCAACGCGTTCTCTGCTCGCGGCACGCCGGTCGACGCCGCTGGCCCGACGCCCCGCGACGCCGCCAGCGCGAACTAGCACGTCCCGCAACGCGGGCGTGGCCCTTGGGCACCGCCGTCGTGGCCTGTACGATGCGGCCGCGATGCCGGCGCACGCGGATCGGCCTCGACGAGGGATGTGGCCGCCGCCCGCCCCCGACTTGGCGCCCCGCTCGCGCACCGGCATCGTGCCCGGGCCGCACAGAAACCGCACCACGCACTCCCATGCAACAGGGTGCATCCCCCCGCGGAGTCTCGGGGCGATACGCGAAGATTGAAAATCGCGCATTTTGGGCGATTCCATGGGCGCTCGCACGGCGCGAGCGACAGAAATGCGCGTCCGCGCACAAGCATGCCTCTTCTCGCGGCGGGATTCGGCAGAAGCACTCCCGTGCACTCCCTGCATCGTCCTGCACCGCGTACGGGTGCGTGGGACGGGTGGTTCCGCGGCGGGATGCGGGGGACCGCGTCGTCGAACGCATCAAGACACCCCGGCGCGGTCCTCCGAGCCCCGCACGCGACGAGCACCTTGGAGTCATGCACAGCGCGCAGGTCGTGCACAGCGAGCAAGTCGTGTGTATGCTGCGCAGACGTCGTTCGCGTGCGCTCGTCGCGTGAGGTACGCGTTCGCCTTACCTCGCGTGCGCCCATGCTGACGGCACCCACAGAGTGCCGCCCACCTACCTCCCCGCCGAGCGCCGTCGCCGCCACTCCGCGAACGAGCGCACGAAGCGGGCTAGGGCACCCGGTCGATGCAGCGATGTCCGCCACCGCCGTCCGCGCCGCTCGACACGGCCGCCTCTGTGTATGTAACTACATAGTACCGTTATATACTCGTCTTCAGCCCTCCCGCCTCCTCCCAGACCGCATCTAATGTCCGCGCCGCGCCATCGTTTCCGGGCCGCGTGTGTTGTCGTTGTTCACGTGGCTGTCGCGTACCACGTCAGTCATCCGTGTGCCCGCGCGAGCTCGAGTCTGGAGCGCTCACCTGCCGGTACCGAAGTCTAAAGCGGATCCTGCGAGCGCCACGGAGGTGCGCCTCGGGGCGTGAGGAGCAAGCGGCCTGGGAAGCGCAGATCTGACGAGGTGAGCAGTAGTGCATTCTCGGCGACGGCATTACTCACCGGGGCTCTTGAAGGACCGCTTTAGGAGACATATTCCGCTCGCCGGCCTGTAAAGCAGGTTGAGCACGTCGTATATGGCGGCGAGACACGCACATCAATACATGGTACTCACCGTGTGGCCTGTGGCGCCGCCGTCCTGCGATGGTGGCCTCCTACACCGCGCGTGCAGGCTCGCTGACGCCCCTGCCTCGCGAAGGACATGTCCCGGGACGCGTCTACGTGTTTCTAGAGGTCGCGCGCGAGGGAACAGAGCGCCCGCGGGCGCACGGAGCTTGTACCGTGATACGCACCGTACTGACGTGCGCCGCTACGCGTCGCGGTCATCGGCGGCGACGTGAACTTGCAGCGGCATGTTCCTGCGTGCGGCCGTCGAATAGAGGCAAGTCTCTATGTCTGCGCGAAGCACCGCAAGCGGCGAGATGCAGGCGACCTGGGCAACGAGGATCCAAATGGGTGAGCGACATCGCGTACTCCATGTAGAACAGCCGACTCACCATGTGCAAGGTGGCCTTGGAGGATGCGTACCGTATGTCTATGAGCGGCCCGCGAGATCGTCGTGTGTCGCCTCGAAAACGCGCGGGCACGCTCGGCGACGGACTTGTCCCGGCGCACGTCTGTGTGCGAAAAGAAGTTGCATGAGCTGTGAGCGCGGGGAGGGCGTGCGCAAAGTCGTGCATCCTGCGCGCCCACTCGCGTAGAGCTTGCCGCGTGGTTTTCTCCTGGCGCGACACTCGCCCAGTTGTCCGCGTTGTCGAGGAAGAGCACGGCACGGCACTCGCGACGTCACTCTGGAAGCAACAAACAGGGTCAGTGTGCTCGTACGTGATCCGAGTCTGGGCCGCTATGCTAACCTGGTTGTGTCGCAGGCTCTGCGACTTCCGTCGGCCATCAAGACGGCCTAGCCTCGAATGGTGTGCGCAGCCAGTTGAGGGTTGAAGAAAGCCTGGCAAAACGTCAAGGGAGTCCGCCTTCCACATGATCAGCAGCACGGACTCACCTCGTTTCAAAGGCCTCGTGCTGTTGAGTGCGAGTGTGCACTGCGGGCAGGTCTACGACAATGGGGGGTCAGCGACCGCACTCTGGAAGCACCAAGTACGTACCGGACGGCACCAGGACTGCGCGAAGCCGAGGGCGGTCGGGGACGGAACTGTTACAGGCAGAACGAAGGGTTGTCGCAAGCTGAGGGACGGAGTCGGCGTACGTACGAATGCAAGCGACACGACGGGAAGGAGGGGAGATTTAAGCGAGGCGGCGGAGGCGGAGGCGGAAGGGTGAGTACGCCCGCGTTGCGCGCAGATCCGTACTTATACCACCGTGGTTTAGGGCCGTCTCGCTCCCTTGTCTTCGACGTACCATGGTCCGTGCACCGACTATCTGTCGGAGCCAAGCCGTCCTCCGTCGTATGGATACCGCTCCTTTGCCGATCTTACGAGAAGACCGGAGGGACGCTCCGAGCCCACTGAGTGGCACGCCAACCACGGAGCGACACGACGAGCCGAGGGCAACGGGGTGAGCGGGAATAGGTGCGCACGGATGTACCGCGGGAGGATGAACGTACCTACGCGGCGCGGTGTGATTCCGCGCTGGTCTCGAGGGGCATGCTCGCTTCGGAAAGTGGGCGCTCGGTGAGGAACTGCCTCCGTTTCAAGCGACCGTGGGCACGGCCGTTGTGGGTTCCCCAGTATCCTGTTCCCATACTGGCTGGGGGGGAAGCCCTCCATCTTGGGGCAACTGTCCGAAAGCTCGTAGGCCTCTGCCTGAACTCTCGTAAAATATGAACGTGGGTGCTCCGTTTACAGCGTGAGTGTGATGCAAGAGTCAGCCGGGATAGGTCTGCAATATCGTACTAGTCGGTTTCAGAGCATGTACGCACACCGAGAGTGCCCATGACCAGATCTGTGCGCACAGGAAGGAAACAGTCTAGAATATTCATCATACATTAGTGCATGCTCGTTAGGGTGCAATAATGGAAACGGAAGAGCTAGACAGGAAGTGTGCATCCCGGCAGTGTTGGACTAGCTTGGGGCAGCGGCGACCGCTCGCAGGACCATCCCGATCTCCGTCCCTCGACGGAGATGAAGCTGTTCACAACTTCAAATTGCTGATGCTATCATATATCGGCAATGTAAATAGGCCGTCTCCATGCGCTTGAGAATGCGCTCTCTGGCGTGTGCAGATCCTTGACACCGGCAGATGTGGTAGTACAGGCCTCGAGGATCCGAACGTGCTGGAGCCCACTCGGCTGGTGCGAAAGCGCCGCCCAGCGTGCACAGATGCCTTCTAAGCAGGTTGATACTGCTATGAAAGCGGCGCGAATATTATTGAACTTGAATGGAGCGCATTTCCAATGCATAGCAAAGGCGGCATTCAAGGAGGGTGGAAACTCGGATTGCAATGATGCTGAGGAGATTTGATACGAAAGTAACGCGTGCATCAATAATGCCTCAAGTGTGTGTACCTCACGATTTGATATAAAAGCAGATACATAGCCAGAATGTGCTTCAAGAAGTGCATAAGCAAAGAGGCGAGACCATAGAGAGCAGACGAGGAAGAGCGAGCGCAAACGCGAACACCATGTGCGTTGGGCGGCTCCAATCCTTCTTGCCCAAATAGGCAGGCGCACTCACTCATTTCGGACTCGGTGCTCGCGCTCTATCGTGCGCTCTCTCCACGACCAGGGCTGGTTCTACAATCTAGAAGCGCGACTGCGCGGCGTTCAGTATCCATTTGCGAGTAGCGCGCCCATTACGTCCTCGCGAATCTCGACTGCAGGGCTCAGCTGAGCGTAGCACTGGTCTGATCGGAATCATATCTGAGATCTGAGGGTGCCGCAAACCTTTGTGTGGAGGATACTTCATATCTGCATTGATTTCTACCTGTTATGTTCTACAAATTGGAGCCCCAGATGAATATACTACATGAGAAGCAGAAGTGGAAGTGGCCAGGAAAAACAGAGCGAGGAGCATACTGCTGCACACTCTGGTCTTCCTGGCCATTCCACTTCTGAGGAAGCGAGAGCACCCGGAAAGGGCGGCGGAGCCCTGGACACCCCGCCGGAGTACTGCTGTGTGAATACAATAACCGTGAGCACGGAGACGCGGTCATTTTCGTGTGCATCAGGACGTAAGAATGCAAAATAGTGCACCCAGATTTGGGACACTCCCTGAGCGGCCAGAATCCCGATCACGCCGTATCCACGAGCCTGACGATACTATTGGCCTAGAGTACAGTGAGGTAAGAGACTACATACAGGCGAGCATCAGAGCGCGGCACGCGCAAACCCCGAAATGTCTGCTGCCTCATGACGCGCGCTGTTCCGTACGCGGCACAGCTCGAGATTTTCACCTCCGAGCCCCCCGCTCCGTCCGCATCGTGCGTGGCGAGGGCCGGTGGCATGCCCGCCATCCCTGACTTGGCACACCCACCTAGGCCTGCTCCCGCAGTGTCCAGGCCTCTCACCCGCACTTGGCCTTCTTTCCTCTCCCCCTCACCTTCCCATACCCTGCCTGCCACTGCCATGCCCACCCCATCTCGCCCTCCCGTCCTCTCCCGCCTCAACTGAGCTAGAGACCACGAGCTCGCCGCTCCGCAACGCTTGCGGCAAACAAGGTGAGCACACAACGAACTGTGGTCCCGCGGGCTGCGTGAGACGGACGAGGCTTCAACGCCGTCAATCATCTGGCGAGCTGGCCAGCCACTGACACCGCCTGCACCTCCAGTGCAGCGGGAAACTCAGTTGGCACGAGCTGCCAGTGAAGGGGCGCCGCACATTTTCTGCGTGCGTCCGGCAGTGCGATACAGGGAACTAGTCGAGGGTGCTCGCCCCCGACGCAGTTCCCTGTCTCGCGGTTCCCGCCCGCCGCGGGACACGCCCCTTGCACCCAGACAGCCCTGCGAGCTTGTCGAGTGCAATTCCCAGCCACTGCGCACGCGCACCCTTGGCAAGCCTCTCACTGTTTGTATATGGGGCGCTGTACACTGATGCAGCCCTTCACAGACCACTCATGGGCGCGCAGTCTGCGCCATGTGCGCGCGCCGACTGAGTGACTCACAGGCGGAGAACACGTGTTGTAAACACGCCTGGACGTCTCTCTTACACAACTCAAAGCTTGCGACTCACCCTATCGGTCCCGCTCGTACTCGCCGTGCCGGCGTCGACGCGAGGCATTTCGGAAGAGCGCGACTACTTCCACGGTAGCACGGGAGTCACCTACATTTGTCGCGGGCACGTGTTAGCCGGTCTGGAGCAAGGACGCGAGGACGCGAGGAGGGAGTGCGGGTCGGCGTCTCACCAATGAGCTCGAGAAGGGCACCTGGGTACGTGATGTGATTGTCTTGCACGCGATGCTAGCTCACTTCAGCTATGTTGCAAATATGCAGGTCTGTCGCCGCGAGTGCGGATTGCGATGGCCAGCGTGGATGAAGAAGCCAGGCTCGAGGCTCGTCGTGGGGCAGGGTGAAGGTGCCGCGCGCGACTCCTCGATCGCGCGCGATTCCGATAAGCGCCTTATTTGCCAAGTGCCTCCGCGGCTCACCGAGGCTCACTCCGGCACCGCATCCACTCGTCCTGGACGCGTTGACGGTCGTCCTTTCTCCGCTATGTACTCCTTGTGCTCGACTACTCACATACCGGCTATTACTGGCAACCAGCAAATAACGTGCACGAGCCCGGCGAGCACTTGGACCAAGTCTTTCGTACGACCGGAATTCGAAGCACCCACCGTGAACACGAGCATGCGTTCCGCGTCCGGACCCCGGCACATGCCTTCAAGCTCTTGAGCTTTGCGGCTATGCTGCGAGTTCAAGCCAGACATGGTACGTACCATTGTAGTTCTTATCTTGAGTCGGCAGCTGAACTAGATTTTACAGATGAAGAATTGTCCGTTTAGGAGGCCGGCGGCGCGGCCCGCCATAGTATACTCTGTTACTCGTGGGCTACTGTCATTGCCCGGGAGGGCATCAGAACCGGGGCCGGACGAGCGAGCAAGTCGGAACGACGGCGGCGCGGGACTTTGAAGTTTCGAGCTACGTCGAGATAGGCGCCCGGCGACGTCCAGAAAGGCGGAATCGGCTCGCGGCGTACGTGGCTGCTGTTTGCCTTTCCAAGGTGCTCGCTCACCTTTGATTTTATACAGTCGTTTATCCCGGGACTTACCTAGTTGGCAACCCGACTCCCCCAACACCATACACCCTCTCGCAGGGTTCGATCTCGAACGGCAGGGAGCGGCTGCGAGCCCCCGTTCCGTATCCCAGACATACGTTGCGGAGCGCCCGGCTGGTGCGTGCGACGCAATGGCCAGTGCGAACGAGCGAAAGTGCGTACCGTTTTCTTTTCGCGGATCCGATGTTCCCGCTGACTGGCCCCGCCTGCAGATTGTGCATGCAGGTTGACGTCGGGAGAGGCGGTCGGCGCACGAGGGAAGCGGCGCGAGCGCAGAGTGAGGACGTGGAGCGAAGCAGAGACGCGACGCGTCAAAGCGAAACTCTGACGTCCTTGTCAATTTCGGGCTGCGTCGAAATAGGCGCCCGCGGCCGCTCGATCGCGAAGATGTCTCGCGGGCGCGCAGAGCTCTCTTGAGCCCATACCACCACTCACGCATGCTAGTCCCGACCACGGCGAGCCGGGCGATGGGAATTTACACTACCGGGGGAGACTCTGCGCCGTTCGCGTTCGCGTCTTCCTGTGCTCCCGTTCGCGCGGAACTCCTTCGCAACGATGTGCTTCTGAGAGCGCAGGTGAGCAAGTTGCTCATGTTTTGATCTTTCAGCTAACGTCGAGCCTCACGCAGTCTGGCTGCGCCGCTCAACGGCTTGATTGTGGTCGACGCCCTCGTCAATCCCCCACGGACTCGATCCAGCCTGCTGTGCAAGACGTAGTCCATTCGCGACTGCGGGGTGGCTGCTGCCATCTCCGGAGTGCGCTCTATGAACCGGACGTACACCACATGTCCCGGATGCCACTGGGCGCAGCGCGCGAAAAATACATGGTACGTACCGTCGCGCACAAGCTGTGGCGTCGAACTGGCTTTCTCGGGCCTGCAGGCGCCGCGCGAGGGCCAGACTGCGGTACGCAGTGTCGGAGACGTCCCGAGCGTGTCGAGCGGCTCCGGCTCCCATTGTCAAGTTCGCGCGCACGCGGCGGACACGACAACAGCGAGGAGTTGTCGGTACCGCATGCATCTTCCGGGCGCACTCAACGGACGCGAACGGACGTTGTCGAGGCAGCGGGCGAACGAGCGATGGTGCGTACCGCTTCCTCACGCGTAGCTGGCATTCGACTGACTTACAGAATTTCGCAGGGCACACGCGCGAGGGTTAGAGCACGGTACACCGCATCAGCGATGTCCTAGGCGTGTCGGATGGCTTCCCGGCACGCCGTAAGCGGCATTCGACCTCCGCGCGCACAGCAGGCCCTCTCCATCGACTGGGGCAGGAAAATCACGGTACGAGGTGCACCGGTGCGCGAAGGAGAGTGAGTACGGCGATGTATCTGTTCCCGCAGACCCCAGCTAACTTTCCGGGCTAGCAGACGGCGGAATCGACTCAGAGTGAGCAGGGAGGACGTACCGAGAGCGGAAACCACCCAGAGGCCGAGGGCGACAGCGGCGCGAGACTCTGCAGTCTCGAGTGGTGTCACAATAGGCGCCCGCGTCCCTCGTCCTGCGCGAAGTGTCCTGGACGGCCAGTTTGCGGTCGTTCTGTGCGCCGATTTTTGTTTATATCTGCCTGTATATCCTGTAGTCCACAATACGAGTCCTTCGCGTTTCCCAGCCAGCCCAGAGTGCGAGAACGAGCCCCCTCTCCTCCTCACTTTCCTGCCCATGAGCCACCCATGGAGCCCCCCATAGAGCCCCCTACAGCGTCTACTATGTCCCCAGAAAACACACAGCGCCTACTATACCTCCAGAAAACACGCAGAGTACGTGAATCCATCCGGGAGATCTGAACGGCACACACAGATGCCCGCAAGCGAGATCGTCCGCGCAGGGCACACTCCGCGCCCAAGTCCCCGCCGCCTCTCTCCTCACGCGCGCACCGCCACCGCACACCCACCTGCAAATTCGATTGCGAACGCACTCGCCCGCGCCAGCATTCTCTGTCCCCGCGCACGCCAGTTTGTCTCGGTCGCGAACGAAATATATTCGGTTTCTGTCTATGTACATGCACACCGTCCGCCGCGCCCCGCCTGCCGCGCCCCGCCCGCCGCGCCCCGCCCGACGCAGCCCACACGCCCCGACACACCTCGCCCGCCGCGCCGTGCCGCGTCCACAGCCCGCCATCCGCACGCCCCACGCCCTCCTCCTGGCCTTCCCAGAAGACTGCCGGCCGGATGCTGCGGAGACGGAGGTAGCGCTCGTGGCTACGGACAACGAGGCAGAGTCGCGCGAACTCGTCGCCGGGGTGCTGGCACTGGCATAAGTACCCGAAGAGCTGGAGCCCCGCTTGGGTGTGAAGCTCGACCGAGCACTCGCTGTCCCCGTCTTCTTCGTCGAGTTCTCCGGCGGCGGAGAACCATGCTGCATGTCGTCGCCGCTAGTGACGACGTAATCGGAATCTACGACGCCGTCTGTCGATAGTCCAAGGCCGATGGTCTGACGGTGAGCACTGTCCCTAGACTTCTCCTTCCCACTGAGCGACGCATGCATGCTGGAACGCTTGCTGCTGCGCCCGCCCTCGATACCTTCCCACTGAGTCGTGGTGGAGGCTTT